>NW_027527973.1:1906-123543 GCF_008692635.1 Crocuta crocuta
GAAAAAAAAAAAAAAAAAAAAGGGAGGAGGGCAGCTCTCTAGGAGGGATGGGCGTGGTGTGATCCAATGCATCAGGAGGGAGTTCTGCCTTGGTGGTTGTGGGGAGGAGAGTGGCGGTGTTCCAGTCCCTTCTTGAACCAAGCGCTGCACCTCACTTATTTGGGTGTGTAAACTCCCCGTGCAGCCAAAGTGAGGCTGCAGACCCTAGGGGCGCAGCCAAAGTGGATCGCGCTCTTTAACCCAGGCCAGGACTAGTTTCCAAATCCCAGTCCGAGCGCCCCACTGAAATTGCCATAGACACAACCTCACAGGCGATCCCCTCAGGGCAATTACAAGCCTCTTGCCTAGCCCTGGGGATTGAGCCAGAATCCCTGCTCCCTTCTCCTCCAGGTTGGGTTGGAGAGCAAGGACGGGTGTTTGCTTGGGGGGCACGCCAGCCCTGCTGGAGAGTGGGAAACCAGGTCCCTCTGTGTCTCGTCACCCAAAAGACGAACTCGCGGCCAAATCTCCCAGTTTTAAGCCCTTCGCCTTCCCTCTAGGGAATTAGCTGAGCCAGAAGTGCGGAGCCCCAGTAAGCGCGAGGCTCCTCCAGGGGTCCAGCCAGCCAGGAGCACAAGGAGCGGTAGGTGCATGGCCCCTCCAGGACGAGTTGGCATGCAGGGATTTGGTGTGCACGGTCCTTCTGTGCCCCAGCAACAGGGACCTTGTCTTGAGTAGTTTCGGACTCTCTCTTTTCCCTTCTCACTCCCCGCAGAGGGGGATCACCTCCCGTCCCTCTGAGTCTCCGATCCTGGCCCCATTTNTATCAACAGGATCATACGGGTTTTTTTCTTTTCTTTTGTCGATGTGATGTATCACATTGATTGATTTGCAAATTAAAATTGCCTTTTAGAATCTAAATTGATTTGGCATTTTTATCCTCTATCTGACATGACATGATATAGTGATTAGCCTATTATGATTCACAGTTGAACTTGCCATTGTACACATGCACACACACCTCAAACACACAATATGGGTTTTTTTGTTTTGTGTTATTTTTGTCGAGGATTTTATGGTGTCTTATTTTTTTATTAAAATTTTTTTTAATGTTTTATTTTTTTTCTGAGAGAGAGTTAGAGACATCATGAGTAGGGGAGGGTAGAGAGAGAGAGGGAGATACAGAATCTGAAGCAGGCTCCAGGTTCTGAGCTCTCAGCACAGAGCCCGATGTAGGGCTCGAACCCACAAACCATAAGATCAAGACCTGAGTCGAAGTCGGACGCTTAACTGACAGAGCCACCCGGACACCCTTATACTGTCTTTTTTAAACGGAAAGAGTTGGTCATTTGTGTTAACACTTTATTGACATGGAATATACAAACAGTCTTTTGCATAAGTTGAATGATTTACCACAGTTTGATGCAACTAGTACACAAAACAGGGTACACCGGTCTTAGCTCCCCCAAAGATCCTGCCTTCCCCCCCTCCCTTTCAGTAAGTACCTTTCCCAAGGGAAACTATTATTATATTTAATAGTACATTAAATATTTTGTTGCTATGTTTGCATAGTAGTTTTGTTTTCTTTCTTGTATCTTGTTATTTTCATATGGGGTCATTTTTCTTCATGCAGAATTTCTCATAAAATTCTCTCTAGTTATGTTTTGTAGGTAGTGACAATCCAGATTTTTATAAACATGAAAATATCTATTTTATTCTCTCCACCTTGAATAAAAATTAGCCAATTACATAAATATTGGGTGGCCCTAACACTTTGATGAAATTATACCTTTTTATCATTCATTGCCTTTTTTCTTCAAAAAATTATTTCTTTGGTGGCTTTAATTTTATGTGAAGCAATTTCATGTTATTTCCATTTTGCTACTCACTTTACTCTGCAAGCTTGTTTTGTTTTGAATGAGAATTTCTTTCTCTCTTTCATTTTGTAGTTTTCTGAATTCAGGCCCTGCTCACTCAGTTGCTGTTAGGTTACAAAATGGCAACTTGGGTCCATTGTGATAGTGGGAAATCACAGATCTATTCTTTGAGCCAATGGATATAGTGTTTCAGTTCCATTTAAGGGTTTATTTTGTTCTCTCTAATTCTTCAGGCCACACACAGTTTTGTGCAAGCTTTAGAACAACAATAGAAATGTCAGCAATCTATATTTTTCATATTACTCATTCATAAATGAAAGGACCTAATGAACCTGGGACACATTTTCTTTTCTTATGAGAACTTTTAGTCAAACTTTCATCCACTACTCTCTTCCCCTGTACCCAGAACCCTGTAGGTACATTGTTTCAGCCCTACTGTGTATTGATTAAATTCCTCCTCCACAGAGATAGTTCTGTAGGTTTTAAGAATTTATGGAGCACCTGTGCTACTCGGTTGAGTGTCCAGCTCTTAATTCTGGCTCAGGTCATGATCTCTTGGTTTGTGAGTTCAAGCCCCGCATCAGTGTGGAGCATGCTTGAGATTCTCTTTCTGTTCCTCTGCCCCTCCCCCATTTGTGTGCTCCCTTTTGCTCTCTTTCTCAAAATTAATACACTTAAAAAATGTTTTAGCTCAGTTCTAGTTATGTAAGGTTTAAAAATAATTATATTTTTAATTGTAGAGGTGAATGCAAATTAGAATATCATTGGGAGCCTTCTGAAAATCTTGATGAAATATTTGTAAAAACTACACAATATATAGTAGCTTTATGATAAAAACGTCTTGCAAATTTTATATAAATGTGTTCTTTTATAATAGTTTTAACCTTAAAAATACATAACACTCAGTTACTTTACCAGCAAAAATGGGGATATTTGAGAATAATAGAAAATTTCAATTTGGGATATGAAACCTATGGCAAAACTATAGACAAGTCTAAGAAAGGAGAGGAATGGTAATTTATGGAGGAGGATGAGAAAGTTGAGGTATTGTTTTGAAGAAAAATTCACTGTAGAAGCAAGCGTTCACAATGACGACAGTTTCTCATTGGGTGAGTTGCTAGTTGATTTCTATTCTTTTTAATTAATTTTTTATAATTTTTTAGAATTTACTCTTGAGAGAGTGAGAGAAAGAGTGTTAGCAGGGGAGGGGCAGAGAGAAAGGGAGACACAGAATCTGAAACAGGCTCCAGGCTCTGAGCTGTCAGCACAGAGCCCAATGTGGGGTTTGAACTCATGAACCCGTGAAATTGTGATCTGAGCAGTAGTTGGACATTTAACCAACTGAGGCACACAGTCTCCCCAACGGTTGATTTCTTGTATGAGAGGCGGTATAAATCTTTTCCTGTTGGGACCTGAAATGGAGAGTTCTCACCTGTTGGGGATTCTTTTGCTGGGGTTCCTCATTGACAATTCTTCCAGTAATCTACATAAGGCTCCCTCTTCCAACCTTCCCTTCTAGCCTCTGAAGTTCATTTTGTTGAGGCTTCCCTTTATTAAATCATAATAGATGTATATATGCCATTAATTTTCAAAGAAGTGGCAAAGCATTCTATTAAGCTAAAGTTTTCTGTGCTTCATATTACTTAATACTTATGCATTTATTCTGTATTCTGTAGCCTATTTTTATTTTCCTTTTTTAAAAAACCTATTGTGCTAGTATTGTTATTTAATTTTTTTCCTTTTTTAAAAATCAGTATTTCTAGATTTAGAGCTCTCGTTGCATGTCTCTTTCTCATCAAACTGCCATAACAAAATAGTATAGGCTGGGTGGATTAAACAACAGAAATTTATTTCCTCACAGTTCTGGAAGCAAAGATTAAGTTTCCAGCCAATTTAATTTCTGCTGAGAACTCTCTTCTTGGCTTGCAGACCGCAGCTTTGTCCTCACATGACTGTTCCTCTAAGAATGCAAAGAAAGAGAGATCTCTGCCTATTCTTACAAGGCCATAGTCTTATTGGCTTCAACCTTAGGACCTCATTCAGTCTTAATCACTTCCTGAAGACCCTCTCTGCACCCTCTAATATGTAGTCATATTAGGAGTTAGGGCTTCAACATATGAACTTGGGAGACATGGTACAATTTAGTCCTTAACAGTATATTACATACAGTATATCATAGATTATACACAAGATGCTTTACATTTAGGTCTGTGTAAGAAAAGTAACTTATTGAGGGATCAACAGACTGAAAACTGCCTGATTATCTGATATGGGGGTACAGTTTTCCAACTATATAAGGACATGGTACATATTTATTCCATAAATCCTGTAAATGAGACCATATGGAAATTTTAAAAACTTGACCATCATGTTCCTTATTATGATTTAATTTCCCATTTTTAAAGACTAGTCACATATCATATTGGTTAAATATTTCTGAAATAAATACAGGGTCTGCTTCACTTTTCCCAGACATCATTTTATATTTGGGCTTCTAATAGTGTTTATGCTGCCATTGTTAATCGTATCCATTTACTGATACTCTTGAGTTGATGATTTGACTCCAGGAGTATTGTCAGAGTTGAAAAAGTAGGTATTAAAATGTAAATGTGCCACCTTGCCACCTTGGTCAGAGTCATTGTCACACAGTCTTGAACTGCCTAGCTCTTTAAAAAAATTTTTTTTGGCATCAGATGCAGTTATTAAAATGTTATGTAAGTGTAATCTTCTAGTGAGAAGTATTTGACTGATGTTTGTTAATTCTTTAACTGCTGCAGAATACACTTTGGAAATCTAAATGAATAACTGTTACTAAAATTTACTTGCTTTTGATTTGTTTTTGTCATAAACTGCTTATCGGTTTTTAAAATTGCATTTGATATAATTAAAGAAAATAACATAAATACATTTTTAAATTTTTACTTATTTTTGCTTAAAAACTTAAAAATAATTTTGAGTATATTTGACACACAATGTTACATTAGTTTCATTGGAAACATAGTGATTTAACACCTTTATATGTTGTACAATGCTCACCGCAAGTGTTGTTACCATCTATTTTTACTGAACAGTTATTAATTATAGACATAAGGTTGCCAGTTTTGTTATCATTTATTTATTACCAAAATTGCATTGTTCTTAGAACACAAACAACGGTGAAATGGGACTCTTCCCTGTCTAATACTGTGAGGCTATATTAACAAAATCATGTTTTACTTTATTTAGTTTTGAAAAGGTATGATGTTTTATTCCTTTTCCATAAAAATATGTCACTTTAACACTTTATATATATCACATATTTCCTCTTAAAATTTTAATTATATTGCTTCTACTAATAGCAGTTCTCTTTTATGCTTTTTTCTTAAGCACTTCTTATGTGTCATGTTTTCTCACACTCAGTAATAGTTAACAGGTATGATTGTATTAGAAAGAGTCAAGCCCCATTGTGAATACTCCTATGACTTAATCTTCTCATGAGTACTAGATTTCATGTAGAGATACAGTATAACTCTGGCAGACATGCCGATTTTGTTTCTAATTTCCATTCCTCCTTTTTTATTTTTAGGAGATCCAAGATCTTTTAAGTGTGGCGCTGTTCCTATGCAATTATAGCAACATTATTGGCCTAATCCAACCATGACATTCTGTTTCTCCTTTGCTGGGAATTCATTTACTCCTACTCCCTGTAATCAGAGGCGTCCCTAAGACCCATTTCTAGCTAATTAGTCCCAAAGGAAAGTACGTTGGTGGTTTTCAGTTAACTTGTTGCTTTGCTAATGAAAGGAAAGGGGTGAATTAAGAATCACAGGTGATTTCAGTTCCCCCTTTTGCAAACTTCTTGCATTGCCTAGAACTACAGCAGTGAACTTGTGACAATAGATTAACGGGTTTAAAAACAGAAAGCAGTACCTCCTAAGGTTGGGTGTCTGATGCCATGATAAAGAAGTCAGTGCATCAGTCTTGAAATGCCTATGACCACACTTCTTATTTTTGAGAACTGAGTGTCTGTACTACTCAAGTCACCATTTGTAGAGATATCTGTTAAACATGATACAACAATGTTTGTGACAACTTCAAACAATTGGGTGGGGGTGTATGTTTATATATTAGATAATAATCAGATAGAATTTGTATGGAATAGATAATAAGGATGTAAAGTCTAATTCAGTTTAGAAGAAATGACATGAAAAAAAAAAGAAATGACATGAGTCAAGTAAAAGTGGCATTATAATCCCTGTGGAAAAACACTACTATTTAGCTGTATATAATGTTTTTACAATTAATGTTTACTGGGTTTTATTTGACAGATATCTTCATTCTCCTCATTGCAGTGATGATTACATAAATCAAAATGAATCGAATTGTAACCATTAAATGTGTAGTTTTATATAAATTATACTTCAATACTGTTAAAATATATTGAATGAAAGAATTATGTTGCATATTACTTTCTGGTATGTCCTAAGTGAGAAAATGGGAGTTCATTTTGTCTTTACTATTTATTTCTTAATTAAGGAACATTTTATATGAATTTGAAGGTTCTGAGTTAATAACAATATTCAGAATGTCAATAATAAAGGCATTGAGCATTTACTAAATGACTCTTATGTGCCAAGTCCCTATTTGCCTTACCTCTCATCTTCCTATCACACAAGGAAGGGAAAGTATTATTACCTCCAATTCAGAGGTGAGAGTTAAAAAGGAAACTCTGAGAAGACAAGTAAGTTGATGAAGCCACATGGCTAATTAGGTTTATCAGCTGTGCTTTCAACATAGGACTATCAAATTCAAAACTTGTGCCTTTTCCAATCTGCTGTTTTGTTCCCTGTATTACTGTACTCTAAAAGCACTCATTATATATCTGAGTACTAGTTTCATCATCTGTAAATGTGCATAATATTATGTATCCTGTCTACTATATGAAGTTTGTCAAGACCAAATGATATACGGGGATGCACTTGAAAGCCCTGTAAAATGCTAGCTATCATCATCCAAATTCTTATTCAAGCCGACTTTTCTTATATACCATGAATATATTCTCAATTACACAGAGTATTTTCTTGCCTAAATTAGCCTTTTTCTCATGGCTTTATCAAATATTTATATTTGATCAGCTCCTTGTAGAAGATGTAAAGAAACAGAATAGATCCTATTCTGCACATGCAGAGTGTCTCAGGCATAGACAGTAGATGAGATCATCAGTGTTCATAATGTTGTAATTCAGGTTTAGAATTAATAAGTGCTTGGGAATACTGTGTAAGTGCCTGCTAGCAATAGGGAGGGCATGTCTTCCCTTCAAAACTTGATGTTAAAACTAATGATAAAATAGGATCATTTAGGGCATATTGTGTTTTCTCTTATTTACTTTAGGAATAGTGTTTGTATCTTGTATGGTAAAGTATTTATCAGATTTTGTAGTTTTCCAAGATACAAGTGTCGATTAATTTTGGAAGACTTGATTCATATTAACCCAATCAAAAATATTTAGGCTGATAAGCAAAATGAGTAAAGCTTTTCTGTGAAAAAATTTATTGACAGAGAAAGAGAATCTTTCTCTTCATTAAGACATATCTATGAAGCACCATATGGAAGATTGCTTGGTGAGCTTAGATCATACACAACATGAAATCAGGAATTTTGAGGAAGAGTTGATTAAGACCACAGTAAGACATTCTTTTATTTCATTTATTCATTTTACATATATTTATTTTGAACTCTTCTATAACAAGAATTATTTTGAGGGTATAAGAGTGAGAGAAAAACAAGTATGGAGCCAATATTATGAAAATACTATGCCCTTCCACAAAGACTTCAATACTAAAAGATTCCTTGATTCTCTTTTGGAGCTATTAGGTAACATATGCCATGGACTCTCCTTCTCTGATTTCCATATATGTTTTCTATTTACTTTGACCACATTTATTCAAATATAATAATATCATTTGCAGTGTTACAGTCTGCTATAGTCTAGGTAATTATGCATTGTCTGGTTCCAGCCTAAATTCTGTAACTTAATATGATGTAATTCTTTCCCTGGCTCACTAGCCTTGCTCATTTTCAGTGAACTTATCCAAATTTGTAATTACCTTTTGATAATTTTATTTACGTATTTATTTTCTATTTCACCAAATTGAATCATAAACTTCTTTGTTTCATTTGGCACCTAGAGCAGTGCTAACATCTAGGTAGTGTTCTTCGATAAATGTTCATTAAATGAATGAATGAAGAAATAAAGAGTTGTATACACAATATATAAGTTCTTTCTATTTTATTTTATAACCTGGAAGGTAGTCTGTTATTAAAATGAATTACATATTTAGTGCAATGACTACAGCATATATCTTTTATACGCTACCTTGCAATAACTATTCCTAATTTTCTAGTTTATGGTGGATGCTTCACCATTTTGCCCATGTATTATCTACGTACTTTTCTTTAGGCAGAAAAACATCATGAATAATGATGCATGTCCTTATGTATATAAAGGTTTCTATATCTCCCAATGGAGTTCAGATGAAACAAAGTGATATAAACTTTAAACTTTATTATTGTCCAGGGAATTCTCAACTTAAATATCATTGTCTTTACATTTCTTTCTTCTCCGCTCTCATTCTGCCTAAACTCTGAGTTAAATATATTTTATTACTTTAAGTTTATTTTGCTTCAGGAGAGATAAATATGAAGTTTAGCTTAGGACTAAAAAAAAAAGATGAAATATATTAAATGGAAAACAAAGTGAAGTTAAAAAATTTTTTGTCTGTGTGACTAGTCATCTAAGGAATAATTGTTAAAAAACTGCACATCATTTTAGCATTATTATTTACATATATATTCTGGAAACTGCAAAACAATTTGTGTTTATTATAGCACTGTGAAATTGCTCAGCTATCAAAACTTACACGTTGTAATGTCTTACATCCTACTTTAAGTGCAGAATTCACAGCTTTAAGTCAGGTCACCCATGAATGATTAAACTTTTAAAAATTATTTGCACATGTGGTATTTTAATTAGTTTTTCCAAAAATAGTTTTTCTGTGGATAGTCAACAATGAATAATGAGATTAATGTGTGTCATGAGTTGAGCAACTAACTATACATACTGGGTTCTATAACTAAGTGGATTCAAATTGTGAGGAATCACTTAGATGAAGAATATCATGCGGTCAGGACATGATTAGAACATTTTGCAAATAAGTTTGTAGTCTAATATTTTATAACCTTTTTAAGTTTTGAAAAAAGATGATAATGGAGATAAATTTAAGGTCCAATAGGCTTCCTACCCCATAATCTAAGAGTTTGTGAATTGTAATGAATATATAAACTTTCATATTGGAGTGGGTGCTCCAGAGAAGCCCTTGAACTTTTTTATTCCTGAAAAAAATAAAAACCTAAAACAAATAAATAATAGATGGACTTTACAAAGGGGATGTTTCAGGCTTCATTAAGGTAACGAATGAGATATAAATCTAAGACAACATTCAATTTGTTAAATGGAGAACTGTGTAATTGTTTGGGTAAGTTTGTTTGGATATGTAGACTCTTTAATAGACCCTTCATATGGTAAATTAAGTTCAGATGTGTAATTTACTTGATGTGGTAAATAGAATATTAGTCCCCTACCCAGAGACGTTTATGTTTGAAGTTCTGTAAACCATGAATATACTATCTAACATGGATAGGAAAAGAAACATTGTGGATGTGGTTAAGTAAGGGCCTTAAGATGGAGAGGTTATCCTTGATTATCCAAGTGAGCCTAATATAATCACAAAGATCTTTGAAAGGTGAAACAGAAAGGCTGAATAGTCTGAGAAGAAAATGTGAAGACAGGCAGAGGTCACAGAGAAAGGAAGGTTGGAAGATGTTATGCTACTGGATTTGAAGTTGGAGAATGGACCCATGAACCAAGGAATGCAGACAATATCTAGAAGCTAAAAAGGCAAGGTAATAGATTCTCCCTAAGAGTTTTGATAATGGAAATATACCATAAGACCCATTTTAACCTTCTGACCTCCAGAATTGTAAAATACTAGTTCATGTTGTCTGAAGCTACTTTAAGTTTGTGGTAACTTTATACAGCAGCAGAAGAGAGTAATGCACTGATCTCTTATCTGAGACAATACAAGATGGAACATTTTTAAAACAGTATGGACAAAGTGATGTCTTTATGGGCGGGAGTGCAAGTACAGAGCTCCTTACTTCTCTGCCATCTTGCCCCCCTCCAAAGTGATGTGTTTAATGTGATGGTATTATTGGACTTTAGCTGACATATCTTATGCATTATTATGAAATTATTATTTGTTTATTTGCTTGTTTAAATGATTATTATGGATTCAGGGTTTTTCTCTTTTCTGGTAGCTGACTTAGGGAGAGAAGTTTTCTCTTTGTATTTTCCTTTACCTTCCAGTCTGGAAGGAAATGCTATGAATGATAGAACATAAAGATGGAGGGAATAAGGGACAGTAATTCCACAGTGGAGTTACTCAAGGCCGTGTATACCTGTGTCTAGTTGGGATGTGTAAAATAAACAAGTAAGTAAACTGCTATAGTATCAAATCCCACTTTCTTTTTCTTAGTAGCTGGATTCATACCCATCACATCAGTTATAACATTAATCATTTTTCTAATTATTTGTTTTAAGCTAGTTTCCCTGCTACATTATAAGCATATAATTTAGTCCGTTGTTGTTGTTGCTGTATCCTAGAACCTAACTCCATGTCTGGAGTAGGATGTTTGAGTAAGTAACTTAACTTTTCTAAATTTTAGTTTCCCCAACAGAAATAATAGTTTAATAAGATATAGCTAGTTGATTGCCAAAACAAAATAAGATATATGTGTGAGATTTGAAAAGGAGTAAAAAACGCATCATTATAATTATGGCACTGAGAGGAAAAAGCAAATATATTGTACAATGACTACCAGTAAGAGCAGGGTGATTTGAACTCATCAGTCAGTTTAATATTGTGTAACTTTCATAACTGTATTGTAGGTGATGTCATTACCACTTAGAATTGAAGAAGTTAAATTCAGGAATGATAAGGAACTTTCCCACTCCTACTCATATAGTACAGTGCTGGAAGAGTGGATTTGAACCAAACCCTGAATCCAAATTTCATAAACATTCCCTGGTATCACATTACATTCCATGCATCACATGCTAGAAGTAAGAATATACTATATAGTATGTAATTCTTAATTTTAACTGAACTAAATGATTGGTTTATCGTTGACTTTAGTACTATTCACATTTAATGTTTATCTTTGTATATGAAATTTTATCATTAATATTTGAACAAATTCCACCTTTTTAGTTGATTTTTTTACCTAAAAAATGATTTCAGAATTCCTAAAGAATAATTTATTCCCTAAGTGATTGTTCTTTGGTCACAAAAAATGCACATGATATGATTTTTAAAAATAGAGTCATAATGTAGATTTAATGTGAATTCAAAAATACATGATTTTGACTGTTTTCTGCATGTAAACTCACTTGACGTAAGCAGAATTAGAATGAGAAATTCATCCCCTTCATTTGTCATATCATGAGCCTCTTTAGCTAATCCTATTGTCTGTGTAGTCAGATGACTGGCACCTCAAAAACTGCCCCGCCTCTCCTGTTCCAGTCAGTGGAAGTTACACTGTGCATCTCTACTCACCATTTTGACGGTTTGGGAATAGGAGATAATGCATCATAGACAATCTACCAGAAAATGTGTAGTGAAAAAAAATAAAAGGAGCATAATAGGATTGCAATTTATTCTGTTCCCCTTACTTATCAGCATTCTGCATGTGGTTGATTTAAAACCTTGTAAAAAAGTCAGAAGATTATTTATAGTTTTCATCCCTAGAAATGAGCACATTTTGTGCCCAGGCAGGTTAAAATATGAAATATGTTAAAATGGTATATTTCTGTTTGATCCAAGACTTTAAAAAAATGCAGTGTAACAGAGTAACATTTGGACTCAAGAACATGACTATTTTCAGGGAGATAAAAGCTGACATTGATAACAAAATGTTTATATTAGTGGTTTATAATGTAGGTTTCCCATGGATGATTTTGAGAGATCTCTAGTTAGGAGAAACGTATACTGAGGTTGTATATTTTAACTTATTTTCAAGGTGAAAAATATGCTTTTCACAATATAATATTTTTGCCCAGCAAAAGGGAAACAAGTTTGTGGTATAATCAACATATAGATCATAGCCAATTTGGCAAAATGAGCAATTTTGACTGCTCTATTTTAGTATGCATTATATTCTTTAAAACGTGAAAAATACAAAGACTACAATAATTCTCACACTGATAGCAGTTGGATTCTGCAAGAGTTACATTCAATAGACGACATAATAATTTATGGGACATTTCTAAAATGTCCCAAAACAAGAACAGTCTGGTTACCTTACATTTATTCTAAATGAAGCTACCATTATATTAATTACTATTGTGTACCTCCCTGGAAAGTGGATGAGAATTAAAATACCAAAGGACATACTGAAGAGAACAAATACATAGATTCTTTCACCATAAAATCATCAATGCTTAAGTAATAACAATTTTGGGGCCCTAATGTTCCTTTTATAATAAAACAATTTTTAAAGATTATTTTTCAGAAGGACATGTATGCAAAGGACAGTATGCAGTTTATGTATATGCATACGGTCATTTAGAAACATCAGATTAAAAGCACCTAAGAAAACATATTTTTCAAACTTGTCTTTAAGATAGAAATGAATTGGTCTACGTTAAGACTAAGACTGAAATGAATTCAAATATCTAATTTGCTAAATGAGGTAAGTGGAAAAATGAGGAATCAAGAGAAACAGTTTACTTTATTTATTTTTTAATGTTTTATTTATTTCTAGGGGAGAGAGAGAGACAGCGTGAGCAGGGGAGGGTCAGAGAGAGGGAGACACAGACCCTGAGACAGGCTCCAGGCTCTAAGCTGGCAGTCAGCACAGAACCTGACGCGGGGCTCGAACCCACGAACCGCAGATCATGACCTAAGTGAAAGTCAGACGCTTAACCGACTAAGCCACCCAGGCGCCCCAAGAGAAACAGTTTATAACGGTAGTGTGCTACTTCAGTTTAGATGTCTCATGATCTAACTTCCATAATTGCATACAGAGTCAATTCCTTTACTCATTATCCGGGTGAGAATTTTCAATTCACATCAGCCATGCCTCCACCACCAGAGAGAAGAGACTCCCAAGAGAACCTTAGAACAGTTCCCTAAGATTTTCCCTAGTCCTTGGGTTTGATACTGATTGGAACAGTAGGAGAGCTCAATCATCCTAAAACTAAGTTGACACTGAAGATAAAAAAGTGGACAATGTAAAAAGAGTGTGCAAAGGAAATGGAGAATTTGTTTACAATTTACTAATTTACAATTGTTACTAATTTACAATTGTTACTAATTTACAATTAACAAGACTTTTTATAAAGCCATGCTTTATAATATATTTTCATATATATTATATATTATAGTTATATATATTATTATAGTAAGAATATATGTATTACATATAGTACATGTACTATTATCTGTATTATATATAGCAATTATATACATAGTATATAATTATATACTTATAGTCATTGATGTAATAGTCTTGTGCACACAGATACAAACCTCCAGATACATAGATATGTGACAGNAGTATATATATTACATATAGTACATGTACTATTATCTGTATTATATATAGCAATTATATACATAGTATATAATTATATACTTATAGTCATTGATGTAATAGTCTTGTGCACACAGATACAAACCTCCAGATACATAGATATGTGACAGATACTTCTATCCCTGAGGAAAATAGGGAAAGGGTAGACATTTCAAATCATAGTGGAGTGCATTACAAAATTAAAATAGGGGCACTTGGGTGTCTCAGTCAGTTAAGCATCTGACTCTTGGTTTTGGCTTGAGTCATGATCTCATGGTTGAGGGATTCCAGCCCTGCGTTGTTCTCTGAGTGTCAGCATGGAGCCTGCTTGGGATTCACTTTCTCTGTCTCTGTCTCTGTCTCTCTCCACCCCTCTCTCTCAAAATAAATAAACATTAAAAAAATTAAAGTAGATCCTTGTCTCAGCCCATAAAGTAAATCCCTTCCATGTAAATCAATTATTCATTGTAAACAGCAAAACTATAGTGTTAAAAATATGTCATAAGATACTATCTTAATGAAACCATAGTAATAAAAGAATTAAAAAATTCTTTCCTTTAATACTAATCTTAAAGGAATAGATAGTACATTAAAACTAAGAAGTCATTTACTCACAAGATGCCAAAAAGAGAATGAAAATGTGACAGTATTTGAAAAAGCCAAAATATGGGAGTGAAAAAGCCAAATATGTAGGGAAGTATTTTCAGCATGTATTTTTCATATAACCAACAAAGGGCAAACATTCAAAATATGCAAAGAAGTATATATGAAAGAATTTTTAAAATATACGCTAAGGAATGGGCAAATGACTTGAAAAGCTACTACGAATAGAGTAAATCCAAGTGTCAAAAGTGATTAATGACATTATATTCCAGGAAATTAAAATGGCCATTAAAATGTAATCACAGTAGGTACATTCTAGAGTTTCAGATGACAATGCCAAAGTTAGCTCACAGACCAAAGACAACTCTGCTATTCTGCTATTAATTGGTATAACTTCTTTGGGTATAATGTAGCATTATCTAGGTAAGTAAAGATAACCAGATCCTGTGACCCCCTCTTAAGTAAATATCTTAAATAAACTCTAGTATTTGTGCAAGTAAGATATGTTCCCAACTGTTCATACCAACCTTTCGGTTATGGTTTCAAAATGTGAAAAATATATATAATTTTTACCCATATCAAAACGGATTAAAAAATTTAGTCTCTTCATATAATTGGATACTACTTGGCAACTGAATGATGAGAAAATTCCAGTTACAGGCAAAAATCCGTGAAAAATCACATAAAATAATATTAAGTAAAATACATAAAACAAAAAAGATATATATACTGTAAAAGTCAGATATAGGCTAAATTAAAATATATTGTTTATATTGTGTCCATAATTGGTAAAATTATCACTGAGAGCAAGGAAATAATTATCACAAAGAGGAAAACAGTTATTTCTGTTCTGCTATCTTTTTTCCACCCTCTAATTTGGCTTCTTTTCTAGTTATTTTCCTTTCCTATTCCTCTCTCCACCTTCACTACAGCATCCCTACAATAGGCATTCTATTTACAATGAAGTATGTATTCCATTAGCCCATTGCTGCTTCCTTTTTAGCAAAACATATTTCTTGGATAAGAGTTATATTGAATAGGTTTGATATTGGGTCTCTTACTTGTGTGAGTTTGATTTGGTTGATTATATTTCCTGTTAAAGGAAATCCTACTGTGGTGCTTTCTGTGTTTGGGATGAAGTAAAAAACATTTTTCAGATAACAGTTGCATACCATGAACCAGAGGTAAAATGTTTTTGCTCCAAGAGAAAGCCCATCTGCAAAATCATCTGTGTATGGAGCCACCAGCCTATGTTTCTAATAGTTTGCCATTAATTTCTAAGAAGTAATTGTATTCAATATAGTTCAACCTGGAGAATTCATTGTAAGTATAATAAGAATTTTTTTTTTTTTTTTTTTTTTGCAAATACTTATAGTCTTTTATTCTGTCACTAATTTCTGGGATTATTCCTGTTTTACATTATTATTTTGAATCCTGAATTTTGAGTAGGATAAATTGTGTCAGGACATTTATTTTCCTTTTTCCTCTATAATCGATCTTAGCCTACAGTTTAGAGAATTAACACGTTATGCCAATTATAGTTAACAACTAAGACCAAGTATCTGAAGAATTAACTCTGGGATCAGTGCAGGGACACACTGGGTTTACAACAAACTCATTCTTTTTTTCCATTAATCACTTGACCTTCATAAAACAACTACAAGAAGTAAATGACAGTAATTCTTATTCCTATGAAATTAACATCTCAAATTTGGTGTCTGATAATCCCACGTATACCTGGACATTTCCGTTTCTCTCATATATAATATGATGGTGGATAGCAGGAAGTGCCTTTAAAAGATTACGGGAATATTTAAAGTATGTATTTCTGATATGATTTAAGGTACTTTCTTAAGTATATTTGGTGTCTTTTTTATTCAGAGGAATTTAAGTCAATGGACTGAAGCAGTCTGCTAACGGAAGACATTAAAAATGATTAGGAATTTGTTTCTTGGCTAACACATCTGTTAAGTTGATCATATTATTATATCTCTATTGTACTTTGACCCCTGAAGATATTTATGGTACTATCCCTGGTGTGTCGCTGTAGTTATTTAGTTATCTAATTATCTAGAAAAGAAAGAAAAAGTATTTTCTACTTATCAGGTCAATTTTATAACTATAAATTTTCCTATGAGTATTGTTTGGTTGCATCTCCCATCTCAAAGCTTTTTTTGTGTGTGCTTCTGATTTTCTAAAATTAAGGTATGATTGACATACAACATTTTATTAATTTCAGGTGTATCACATAATTTGAAATTTGCATATATTGCAAAATTATCACCACAGTTACAGAGTTTGTGTGTGACTAATGAAAACATTTAAGATCTACTTTCCAGCAACTTTAAGATGTACAATAAAGGGTTATTAACTATAGTCACCATACTGTACATTATATCCCGGTGACTTATTGTATAACTGGAAGTTTGTATCCTTCACTCACTTCACCATTTTCCCACCACCACCCTTCTGCCTCTGGCAAGCACCAGTCTATTTTCTGTGTCTATGAGCATAGGTTTGTTTGTTTATTTTATATTCTACATATAAGTGAAATCATATGGTATTTGTCTTTTCTGTCTGCCTTATTTCATTAAGCATAATGCCTTCAAGGTCCATCCATGTTGTCACAAATGCAAGATTTCAGTCTTTTTAATGGCTGAATAGCATTCCGTTGTGTATATAGACCACATGTTCTTCATCAATTCATCCATCACTGGACATGTTAGGTTGTTTCCGTTTCTTGGCTAATGTAAATAATATAGTGAAGTGGGGATGCATATATCTCTTCAAGTTAGTGTTTTTGTTTTTGGATAAATGCCTTGAAGTGGAATTGCTGTATCAAACAGTAGTTCTATTTTTAATTTTTTGAGGAAACTGCATACTGTTTTCCATACTGGGTGCACCAATTACACACCCACCAATTGTGCACAAGGGTTTCATTTCCTCCCCCCATCCTTACCAACACTTAATACATGACTTTTTGATAATAGACATTCCAACAGGTGTGAGGTAATACCTCATTGCAGTTTTGAATTTTTCTGATGATTAGAAATGTTGGGCACCTTTTCTTATACTTGTTGTCATACGTGTGTTTTCTTTGGAAAAATGTCTATACAGACGCTCCACCCATTTTTTTGTGAGATTGTTGGCTCTTCCTACTGAGTTTTTATATAATTTGTTATTTTATATATGTTAAGAAGTTATATATATATAAGAAGTTAATTATTGACTTCTTAACATATATATGATTTGCATATATTTTCTCCCATTTTGTAGGTTGCGTTTCCATTTTATTAGCTGTTTACTGTGCAGAAAATTTTTAGGTTGATATAATCCAACTTATTTTTTAAAATAAATAGCTACTAATTTTTCTAATTGGTATATTTATTTTTTAGTGAGCTCTGCGTCCAGTGTAGGGCTTGAAGTCATGATTCTGAGATCAAGAGTCACATGCTTTGCTGACTGAACCAGCCAGGTGACCCTGATCCCACTTACTTAGTTCCCACTTATTTTGATGCTTTTGGTGTCAAGTTGAAAAATTATTACAAGGTCAGTGTCAAGGAACTCATCATCTGTTTCCTTCTAGGAGTTTTATGGTTTCAGACCTTACATTCAAATCTGTAATTAATTTTGAGTTATTGTTTGTGTGTGATATAAAATAATGGTCCAATTATATTCTTTTACATGTTCCTGTTCAGTATTCCCAACACCATTTATTGAATACCTTTTACTATTGTATATTCTTGGGTCCTTTATCATAAATTAATGGAGCATATATGCATGAGTTTATTTCTGGCCTCTCTTCTGTTCCATTGATTTTTATGTCTGTTTTCATCCAATACCATACTGTTTTGGTTACTATAGCCTTATTATAGAATTTGAACTCAGGGAACATGACACCTCCAGCTTGTTCTTCTTTCTCAAGATTGCTTTGACAATACAGGGTCTTTTTTGGTTCCATACTTCTGTTTTTTTTCTTTTTTTAGACTTTGTTTTTTAGAGAAGACTTAGGTTTACATTAAAATTAAGAGAGAAGTACAGAGACTTTCCATATACTCCTTGCCCCCAAACATAAATAACCTTTCCCATTATCAACATCACTAACCATAATGGTACTTTCTTTTTTTTTTTTTTTTTAAACCAAGTATGGACTTCCATGGATACCTCATTATCACCCAAAGTACATAGTTTACTTCAGGGTTCGCTCTTTCTGTTGTATATTTAGTGAGTTTGGACAAACGTATAATGGGATATACCCATCATTATAATATTATTCAGAGTATATTCACTGCCCTTAAAATCATCCCCATCCCCAGAAACCACAGATTTTTATATTATCTCCATACTTTTGCATTTTCCAAAGTGTCTATAGTTGAAATCATATAGTATGTAACCTTTCTAGATTGGTTCCTTTCACTTAGTAATATCCATTTTAAATTCCTCCATGTCTTTTTGTGTCTTGATAGCTCGTTTTTTTTTTTTTAGTGATGAATAATATTCTATTATCTGGATGTATTGTAGTTTGTTTATTCATTTACCTACTGAAGGACATCCTGGTTGTTACCACATTTTGGCAATTATGAAAAAAAATGCTGTAAAAATCTGTGCAGGTTTCTGTGTGAATGTAAGTTTTCAATTTCTTTGGATAAATACCCACAGAATGTGATTGCTGGGTTGTATGATAAGAGAACTTTGGTTTGGTAGGAGACTGTCAAACTGTCTTCCAAAGTGGCTGCACCATTATGCATCCCCACCAGCAATGTCAGAGTTTTCCTGTTGCTCTACATCGTGGTTAGCATTTGATGTTGTCGTTTGTCCAGGTTTTGAGCATTCTAATAGGCATGTAGTAGAGGTACCTCATTGTTTTAAGTTGCATTTCCCTAATGATATTAAAATAGGCAGTATCTTTTCATATGTTTATTTGCATTTATATACTTTTGTGAGATATTTGTCACTCTTTTGTTATATTAAATTCTCCTATTATTTTTTACTCCTAAGTAATTTAAAACTGCAGTTTGTTTCTGCTATTACACAAAATTAGTTTAAATATATAAACTGAAATTGGTTAGCTTTGTTTCATCTTAGTCATGAACCATTATAGAACATAATTATTTTCTCTTTGGAGTTATTTTTCCTCCTATGGCTACATTTTATAGCACATGAAATTGACATATATCATTGGGTAAGTTTAAGGTATATGATGTGATGATATGATACATATATATACTGTAAAATGGTCACTACAGTGTTGATTTCATCTGTTAACTCACATAATTACCATTCTATTATTATTTTTATTATTTTTATGGTGAGATGGAGTTATAATATTTTGGAGTTAAAATCGACACATATTTATGTCTACCTGTATGTAAGGATGGATATATGTATGTTCATTCTTTTTTAAAATTAATCTTAATGCTTTAGTGTTTGTAGATACTTGCACAGCTTGAATGAGTTCTTGACTGCAAGTTGGATTTTAAATTCACAGCAGTTGCTCGTTAGAACTTGGCAAATGTTTTTATAAAAAAAAGTTTTTGCCGGAGGCTGGCTCCAGCAGGTCCAGGGGTCCATACTTTTTAAGTAATGTGACACATCCGGTAGAAATTTTAATATATCTTGTTTCTGTTGGAGTTTGCAAGTTTCATTCTGTTGTTTTATTTTTATCGTTGGGAATTTTAAAGAATTTTTATGGTGTTCTGAAATTTTATTATAATCTGTTGAGTTTTAATAATATATTTGGATTTGCACTACTCTGCTATTTTAATTCAGGTGCAGTGAGCATCTTCATCTCTGGGTTTTTTTTTTTTTAAGTCGGTGAGTATTCTGTTCTAAACTTCCTTCTTTCCCATGATGAAAATACTGGGACTTCTCTGCTACATGCATATTCTCTTAACTTGTCCCTGTAACTTTCCTCACTTTGTTGCTTTTGCTACACTGTATAAAAACTGATAACCCACTACAATTCCAGCAAGTAATTTATTTTGAATAGTTTATTGAATACTAATAGTTTACTAAATAGTTTTTAAAAATTCCAATTATATTAGTTTCGGGTGTGCAACATAGTGATTCAACAAATCTGTACTTTATTCAGTACTCATTACAGTAAGTGTACTCTTAATTCCCTTACCTATTTCACCCATTCTCTGCACCCTTCCACATCCCCTCTGGTAATCGTCAGTTTGTTCTCTGTTAAAAGGTTAAAAACAGGTTAAAAGTTTGTTTTTTGATTTGTTTCTTTTTCCTTTGTTTGTCTTGTATATTAAATTCCACATGAGTGAAATCACATGGTATTTGTCCTTCTCTGACTGACTTATTTCACCTAGCATTATACTATCTAGCTCCATCAATGTTGTTGTAAATGGAAAGATTTTATCCATTTTTATGGCTGAATAATATTCCATCATATATATATATATATATATACATCTTTATCCATTCATCTATCCATGGTCACTTGGGCTGTTTCCATAATTTGGCTATTATTACTAATGCTGCAATAAACACAAGGGTGTATATATATTTTATAATCAGTGTTTTCATATTATATTCAGAAGAGCAAATTAATAATTCATATTCATAGTTCAGAAGAGCGATTAATAATCATAAGGTCATTGTATTTTTTTTTAATGTTTTATTTATTTCTAGGAGAGGGAGAGAGACAGCATGAGCAGGGGAGGGTCAGAGAGAGAGGGAGTCACAGACTCTGAAACAGGCTCCAGGCTCCGAGCTGGCAGTCAGCACAGAGCCCGATGCGGGGCTCGAACCCACGAACCGCGAGATCATGACCTAAGCGAAAGTCGGACGCTTAACCGACTAAGACACCCAGGCGCCCCAAGGTCATTGTATTTTTAATGTTTTGAAGAATCTCCATACTGTTTTTCAGAGGGGGCACACCAGCTTGCATTCCCACCAAGTACATGAGTGTACCTTTTCTCCACATCTTCACCAACACTCGTTTCTTGTGGTTTGGAATTTAGCCATTCTAACAGGTGTGAGAGGATATTTCATTGTTATTTTTGTTTTCCATGATGGTGAGTGATGTTGAGCATCTTTTTATGTGTCTCTTGGTCATTTGGATGTTTTCTCTGGCAAAAATTTAATCATCTCTTCTCATTTTTTTCATTGGCCTACTTGGTTTTTTGGATCTTGAATTTATAAGTTCTTTATATATTTTGGAAATGTCATTTGCGGATATCTCTTCCCATTCAGTAGGGTGACTTTTAGTGTTTTTTTTTTAAATTTTGTTTACATTTATTTATTTTTGAGAGACGAGAGAGAGACAGAGCACAAGTGAGGGACGGCCAGAGAGAGAAGGAGACACAGAATCCAAAGCAGGCTGACAGCACAGAGCTGTCAGCACAGAGCCTGACATGAGGCTCAAAACCACAAACTGTGAGATCATGACCTGAGCCAAAGTTGGATGCTTAACCGACTGAGCCACTCAGGTGCCCCAGCTGACTTTTAGTTTTATTAATTGTTTCCTTTGCTGTGCAGAAGTTTTTTATTTTGATGTAGTACCAATAGTTTATTTTTACTTTTACTTCCCTTGCCTTAGGAGACATATCCAGAAATGCTTTGGCTGATGTTAGAAAAATTATTGCCTGTGCTCTCTCTGGTTTTAGTCTTATATTTAAATCTTTAGTCCACTTTGAGTTTTATTTTTGTTTATTGAGTTTAAATTTGGTGTTTCATTTGCTGCTTTCTAATGAAATACAAAGGTCTCATTACACAAACTCTGTTGAACTTCCTTGAAACTGTTCTTGGGTAATCCTTTACCCTTACAATATAACTGAACTACAAATATTTTATTCAATATCATGTTTTGATGTGTCTCTGGCTCTTACATGCATGGGAGAAATAACGTCTAAATTTTGAAAGCAATAGGTGATCTGCCCTGATACAGATAGTAAGACTTATAAAAATAACAACAATAACAACAACAATAAAAAGTACGGTAGAACAAGATTGTAAGTTTTAAAAGAGGAAGTGAGATGTGACCTTCCTTAAGTTCACAGCTACAGAGGCAAGCAGGAAAAATTCTCCCTTAGCAAGTTTAGAAGTTTGGATAAGATTTCTTCTTTGCGTCCTGTTAATCTTATGGATTTTTAAAATATGGCTTTAAAATTAGAACTTATGAGGCACCTGAGTGGCATAGTCTGTTGAGCATCTGACTTTGGCTCAGGTCATGATCTCACAGTTCGTGAGTGTGAGCCCCCCATATGGCTCTGTGCTGACAGCGTGGAGCCTGGAACCTGTTTCAGTTTCCCTCTCTCTGTGCCTCTCCCCTACCCATACTCTGTCTATCTCTTCCTCTCTCTCAAAAGCAAATAATCATTAAAAAATAATTAAAAATAGATAATAAGACTAGAGCTTTTGATTAGGCCATAGACAGTAATATTCTGAGTAAATTAATTGTATGTGGATGACCTTTGACAAAATTATTCCAGGATGATTTATAAAAATGCAGATCCTAAAACCTCCCAAGCTTTTGTGATAGTTTCACATAATGTGCATTTTAACAAGCTCCCCAGTGATACTTCTGCTCACAAAAGGTTGGATATCACTGGTAAGAACATTCTCTNGAGCTGGCAGTCAGCACAGAGCCCGATGCGGGGCTCGAACCCACGAACCGCGAGATCATGACCTAAGCGAAAGTCGGACGCTTAACCGACTAAGACACCCAGGCGCCCCAAGGTCATTGTATTTTTAATGTTTTGAAGAATCTCCATACTGTTTTTCAGAGGGGGCACACCAGCTTGCATTCCCACCAAGTACATGAGTGTACCTTTTCTCCACATCTTCACCAACACTCGTTTCTTGTGGTTTGGAATTTAGCCATTCTAACAGGTGTGAGAGGATATTTCATTGTTATTTTTGTTTTCCATGATGGTGAGTGATGTTGAGCATCTTTTTATGTGTCTCTTGGTCATTTGGATGTTTTCTCTGGCAAAAATTTAATCATCTCTTCTCATTTTTTTCATTGGCCTACTTGGTTTTTTGGATCTTGAATTTATAAGTTCTTTATATATTTTGGAAATGTCATTTGCGGATATCTCTTCCCATTCAGTAGGGTGACTTTTAGTGTTTTTTTTTTAAATTTTGTTTACATTTATTTATTTTTGAGAGACGAGAGAGAGACAGAGCACAAGTGAGGGACGGCCAGAGAGAGAAGGAGACACAGAATCCAAAGCAGGCTGACAGCACAGAGCTGTCAGCACAGAGCCTGACATGAGGCTCAAAACCACAAACTGTGAGATCATGACCTGAGCCAAAGTTGGATGCTTAACCGACTGAGCCACTCAGGTGCCCCAGCTGACTTTTAGTTTTATTAATTGTTTCCTTTGCTGTGCAGAAGTTTTTTATTTTGATGTAGTACCAATAGTTTATTTTTACTTTTACTTCCCTTGCCTTAGGAGACATATCCAGAAATGCTTTGGCTGATGTTAGAAAAATTATTGCCTGTGCTCTCTCTGGTTTTAGTCTTATATTTAAATCTTTAGTCCACTTTGAGTTTTATTTTTGTTTATTGAGTTTAAATTTGGTGTTTCATTTGCTGCTTTCTAATGAAATACAAAGGTCTCATTACACAAACTCTGTTGAACTTCCTTGAAACTGTTCTTGGGTAATCCTTTACCCTTACAATATAACTGAACTACAAATATTTTATTCAATATCATGTTTTGATGTGTCTCTGGCTCTTACATGCATGGGAGAAATAACGTCTAAATTTTGAAAGCAATAGGTGATCTGCCCTGATACAGATAGTAAGACTTATAAAAATAACAACAATAACAACAACAATAAAAAGTACGGTAGAACAAGATTGTAAGTTTTAAAAGAGGAAGTGAGATGTGACCTTCCTTAAGTTCACAGCTACAGAGGCAAGCAGGAAAAATTCTCCCTTAGCAAGTTTAGAAGTTTGGATAAGATTTCTTCTTTGCGTCCTGTTAATCTTATGGATTTTTAAAATATGGCTTTAAAATTAGAACTTATGAGGCACCTGAGTGGCATAGTCTGTTGAGCATCCGACTTTCGCTCAGGTCATGATCTCACAGTTCGTGAGTGTGAGCCCCCCATATGGCTCTGTGCTGACAGCGTGGAGCCTGGAACCTGTTTCAGTTTCCCTCTCTCTGTGCCTCTCCCCTACCCATACTCTGTCTATCTCTTCCTCTCTCTCAAAAGCAAATAATCATTAAAAAATAATTAAAAATAGATAATAAGACTAGAGCTTTTGATTAGGCCATAGACAGTAATATTCTGAGTAAATTAATTGTATGTGGATGACCTTTGACAAAATTATTCCAGGATGATTTATAAAAATGCAGATCCTAAAACCTCCCAAGCTTTTGTGATAGTTTCACATAATGTGCATTTTAACAAGCTCCCCAGTGATACTTCTGCTCACAAAAGGTTGGATATCACTGGTAAGAACATTCTCTGACATATTTGCAAACTTAATTATGTCAGAGGTTTTGAGAATATTGAAAACAATCTTTTATTTCTCCAAGAAATGCTGTCACCATGAACACTGATATTCTCTGAGAGGGAAAGTTAAAAATAAAAGTATCGGTAAAGTACATATATATCTATGTTAGTAACTCACCATTAACATGAAACAAATATGCCAGATGGTAAATGCCCTACTTACAAAACACCGGGAATTGACTGATCCCCAAGCAGAGATCCCTAGAAAGTAATTTGTGTCACTCACGGCAACAAAACATATTGATAAATTGTGCTCAGTGTTCATGAAAATGATTGGATTCAAACTGAGGAACTTGAACATGTGGCATTATGGAGCAGAGAGCATTTAGTTTATTAAATAAAGTTCTCTCACAAATATCCCATACCAGAGAGCAAAAAAATAAAAGTAGTAGTATAATGACTTTCTTAATTGCTGTAAGATTAAAAACTACTTAAACTTAACTTTTGGTTATGTATTGTATTAATATATATATGAATTATTTTTCAGATACCATAAATAACCCTCAGGGTTAGGGAAATATATTCTCAGAATCTCCTTGCAACTTTAGACATTCTCTGTATTATATCTTTTCTTAGAAAATGTATTACATCTTCTGGTGGATCAATTGCCACCACTTAAATTATGTTAATTCTGAATGGTGATTGTACACTAATTTTTAAAGATTAATTCTAAACTGTAGGCTTGTTTTTAATTTTTTTTAATTTTATTTTTGAGAGAGAAACAGAGCACGAGTGGGGGAGGGGCAGAGAGTGAGAGAGACACAGAATCTGAAGCATAATCCACGCTCCAAGCTGTCACCTCAGAGCCCTCACCATAGAGCCCACCATGGAGCTCAAACCCACAAACAGTGAGATCATGACCTGAGCCAAAGTCGGACACTCAACCAAATGAGCCACCCAGGTGCCCTGGAATTTTTTTTTTTTTTTAAAGAAATGTGGTAATATTACCAGTAAAATTTGACATTAAACTAGAACTCATATTTATTGAGCATTGTCCTAGATATTTAACATAGATTTTTGTCTCATTTCTCATTTACTGAGCCAGAGTTATTCTTCAGATAAGTTTTTAAAAACCCAAGGGATGAGAAAGCTTAAATAATTCAAATTCAAGTTTGTCCAGGTAATTCCAAACCAAAGCTTTCTTTTCCACTAAAATGTCATATATTGCTGATCATTTTTCTTGTATTCCATTTATACAGTACATACATTTGTATCTTCACTCTTTTCTGAATTTATACTTAATATATTTTTTTGGAGATAGAAGTTGGGTAAATACAGAGCCATTCACATATTACTATCCACAGATAATCAATTATAAATCTGATGTGTGTAAGTGCGTGTGTGTGTTGTATATATAATTGTATGTTTGAATTGTGTATCTAATCCTCTGTATTTGTGTTTTAGTTTGTTTTGTTTTTGTTGTTAAGCATCCCCTTTCTTTTGGAAACAACCGTGGTTCTTTGAGGACCAGCACATTATTCATTTTAGAGAGTGTTTTTCATGAGAATGCCAAGCTCTTAACTGGCTCTACTACTATAATAATGGTTGATTGATTCAAGGGTAGGCAACTGTCCTATAATGCTTTCCTAGAATGTTTTCAGATAGAATTCAGAAGAAAAGTTCACTATGTTAGAAACTGTGAAATACAAGACTTAGGAGCTGTCAATGACTATTTCTCCTACCAGACTGAGAAAGACTGTATATAATAAGAAGAAAAGAAACCAGATCCATAAAATAGGGTTTAATTAATACTAAAATATACAGTATTTAAAAAGTTTGCCTTTGGCTCTGCAGTTAATGTTGTATAATTAACAGTTAGGTGTCATAAATAATCCAGGGTCTTTGGTATCATGGGAAAAATAATGTGAATGCATAAAGAAAAGAACAAATAAATAAATATTACTTCTCTTAAAAAGATAAATTTCTAAAATGTGACCAGAAGTACAACAACTGATGGAGTCTACCTAAAAATCTTAGACTTATTAAAGATCTCATTTCGATAGGGAGAGAGACAGAAAGAAGGTAGCTTTTCTTACACAGGATTCCTGTTAATGGCAGAGGTTTACCTTCACCATGTATCAGCTATGACAGAAAAGTAGAGCACGCCTATTCCCAGAGAGGATCGTTGCACTTCACCCTAAAAACCTTTAAAAATGGTTTCATTGATCAGACTTAACTCAGTGAAGTAGAACATGGAAAAGTTTTAGCTGTCTATAACTTCTACTTTCATTATGTTTTGTAGAATTCTCTTTCCTGTCAATTAATGATATCCTAGTAATTTATATAACTTTCTGGACACCTTTAATTCATAAAAAGTTTAGAACATTGATTTTTAATTTATTAATTTTTATTAGTTTTATTAATACAATTCAGTTATTCAAGAATAAATTCATGCATTAGTTTAATAGACATCCTTCCAGATAAATTTTATATGTATAAACACACATTTATATTTTTATTTTGCCCATTTTTTTAACACTGCTACACTCTATACTTTGATTACTACTTGATTATATTTTTTGAAAAATAATTTATAGTAAAATAATGAACTACTATGTTATATATATATTTCATATATACTTCATATATATTTGAATACAAATATTCCATTAAGGGATATACCAGTTATATAACTGGTCTTTTATATTTAGATATTCAGATTGCTTCCAATATTTTACTGTTACATAATGCTACAAGATGCAGTGATTAACTCTATATATATTATGTCATACTTATTTTAATAAATCAATGAAATAATTTTTAGGAGTGGAATTCTTAGGATGTATGTTTTTATTTTCACACATACTGCAAAATTACCTTGCATATACATTACAGTCATTTATAATTCAATTAGAAACAACTAAGCTTCATGGTTTTTTAATACCTTCATAAAACTATACTATTTATTCAACTTCTGGATCTCTGCTAGCATAATAAATAAAACTTGGTGTGTCTGTATCATTTTATTTCTTTAGTCAGAAAAATTTTATGTAGTATGT
Organism: Crocuta crocuta; assembly: GCF_008692635.1. Lineage (NCBI taxonomy): Eukaryota > Metazoa > Chordata > Mammalia > Carnivora > Hyaenidae > Crocuta > Crocuta crocuta. The sequence goes on from NW_027527973.1 coordinate 29,520, forward strand.
TTAAGGGTCATCATCATTTCTTTTTCTGTTTGTCCATTCATAATCTTTGTGTGATTTTTTAAAATTTCTATTGGTCTTTTTCAGTTGCCTATAGATCTCAATGTTAAGAAAATAGCACTGTTTCTTCCTTGTTATAAATTTTGAATATTTTTTGGATTTTGCTTATAATAGCTTTTTCTATGTGGAAAACTTTTAGTATGTTTTTATTTATGTATTTTGTTTTATGGTTTCAGAAGTTTTGTGTTTTACTAAAAAGATCTTTCCTTTCTAGGGCTGTAAAACCCCTAGTTTCTTTTAGTGTGTTTAATGATTTACTTTCTTTAAAATTGGGGCTCCTGGATGGCTCAGTCGGTTAAGTGACCAACTTCAGCTCAAGTCATAATCTCAGGGTTCATGGGTTCAAGCCCCTCATTGGGCTCTGGGCTGAATGCTTGCTTGGAGCCTGGAGCCTACTTCAGATTCTCTGTCTCCTCTCTCTGACCCTCCCCTGTGTGTGCTCTGTCTCGCTCTCTCAAAAATAAATAAATGTAAAAAAAATGTGAAAATTATCTTTTCGTGAGTTAAGAAGAATTTTTTTTAATCTAGATTCATGCTTCTTTAAAAATTCAAAAATTTTCCATAGATTTGAAATATCAATATTTATATCAATATTATATTTATTTCTAGGGTTTCAATTATTATTCCTTATGTTTACACATGCCAGTACCCCACTATTTATATAGCAATGTTTTATGGCATATTGTAATATTTTTAAAAATATTTTTATTTATTTCTAGGAGAGAGAGAGAGAGACAGCGTGAGCAGGGGAGGGTCAGAGAGAGAGGGAGATATAGAATCTGAAACAGGCTCCAGGCTCTGAGCTAGCTGTCAGCACAGAGCCCAATGTGGGGCTTGAACCCACGAACCGTGAGATCATGACCTGAGCCTAAGCTGGACGCTTAACTGACTGAGCCACCCAGGCGCCCCATGTACTTTTTTATATTCAATATGAACTTTAGGTTCACCTTTTTAGTTCCAAAACTAGATTACATTAAAATTATAGTTTAACTTAGGGAGATCTAACCTAATTGTGAAGTTGTATTTCCTCTTTTTTTAAAAGCTTTTTTAATGTTTAGTTATTTTAGATGGAGAGAGAAAGAGAGACTAAGAGCACAAGTGGGAAAGGGGCAGAGACAGGGAGACAGAGAATCCTAAGCAGGCTCCAGCCTCTGAGCTGACAGCAGAAAGTTCAGTGTGGGCTTGCACTCAGGAACCACAAGATGGTGACTTGAGCTGAAGTCAGATGCTTAACGACTGAGCCACTCAGGCACTGCTAAAATTATATCTCCTCTTGAAGTATATATCTTGCTTTACTTTGTGCAGCGTTACAAAGATAGTTTATTCAAAGAGGACATTGCATGTTATTTGTTGAATGAATATCTCCCAACTATTTATAAAAATGAATATTTGGCAAAATGTCTCATCAAATGCACTACTTGACAAGTCAGATCAAAGCTTTGCAGCTTCTAATTCTGTTTAAAGATGATTTAGTTACTTATTAAAATGAAGAGAATGCACACAGGTGTCCCTATTATATTTGCAGTTCAGCTGCAACATATGTATTTTTGAATTTCCCTTTAGAACATGAACATTTTTATATTCATGAAACTGGTAATTTAAACAAGAGAATTCATGCTTCTGATGCTTTAATATATTTATCAGATTATGTTTTTGGAACATTGCCAAGTCATCCTTATGACAGCCTGGGGATGTTTCTAAAAAGACATTATCTGGTTCTAATTAATGATCATGATTTTTCCATTGGAGGATCATGACTGAAAATAAACTATTTTATGTTATACTAAAATATTGAGAAATGGAGAAATACTGAAACTGTGAGCTCATGAACTGAGCCGAAGTGGGATGCTTAACCGACTGAGCCACCCAGATGCCTCAAAACCAATTAAAAAAACCTTATTATTATTATTTTTTTTAACATTTGGGGCACCTGGGTGGCTCAGTAGGTTACACATCTGAATTCAGCTCAGGTCATGATTTCACAGTCCATGAGTTTGAACCTGGCGTCTGGCTTTGTGTTAACAGCTGGGAGCCTGGAGCCTGCTTCAGATTCTATGTCTCCCACTCTCTGCACCTCCCCCACCTGCACTTTGTCTCTCTCTCACACACAAGTAAATACATAAACATTTGTTTGTTTATTTTTGAGAGACAGAGCACAGCAGGGGAGAGGCAGAGAGAGAGAGAGAGGGAGACACAGAATCTGAAGCAGGTTCCAAGCTGTCAGCACAGAGCTGACGCAGGGGTCGAACTCACAAACAGTGAGATCATGACCTGAGCTGAAGTCAGACGCTTAACCAGCTGAGCCACCCAGGTGCCCCAAAACCAATTTTAAATAAGAGCAGTACCTATGCAGGTATTATGCTGGAAATACTTATGCTCTCAAACTGAATAATAGTAAATGTCATTTTTATATTAAACATTGGAATTGAAAAAAATTGAATAAAGAGAACACTATTAGTATTTAATGCAGATAAGTAAATAGAGAAAATTTTCATATTATTTTTAAGTGAGAGAATATACATAAGCCATTAACCAGACATGTTAAGCATAGAAATAAATTTCTTGGCACTAAGATCACAATGTTTACAGAGATCATGGATTATGGTCTTGAAATTTGGCAATAGGGTAACCAAGCATATAACATAGATAAAATAATTTTTAAAAAGTCTTAGAATGACAATTTCAAAATAAGATTGTTAATGAGATTAGTAAGTTGACATATTACATATATAAAATGAAGGGAAAATATTACTCTTTTGAGGTGAGAAAAATAATACTGGAGTTAATAGATATGTCTTTGTTTTATACCAGTTTACAAAGTATACACACATACTGAAATAAGTAGCAAGGAACCCCAAATTTTAATTTTTTGCATTGGTTTAAAAGATTATTGAAGTAAATCTGTGAATTTATGTTGTTGATAGTGCTAATGTAGTAAAACAATAGACATGTAATCTAGTATGTTTAGAAGCCAAAATATTTGTTTAATATAGGATGCATTGTTTAAATTTAATACTATGAGATGTAGTCTCCATTATATTCACAGCAGTGATATATTGAAGCAATTCAAACAATATACAATATTTTAGAGTCAATACAATAGTTTAATCAAGCACAAATTCAACTTAGAATCATTCTCAGACACATGATAGAAATACCTAATAAATTAAACTGGCTAGATAAGTTAGTTAAAATAAAATGGTATGCATGTCAGCAATAGAAGTTTCTCAAATAATAAAAACTCATGAGATTTGGAGAAAATTAAAATTAATTTTTACTTTTTTCATATTTATTTGAGGGGTTATCACTAATGACATTAACAAAAAGTTTACAACAAAACAAATCATTTGTATTTTATTATTTTACATTACAACATATTAAAAATGCTTTTAAAGTTATGTTTACGTATTATTTTGATATCTAACATATTTAATACTCAATATATAATTAGATATATACATTTAATATATAATTGAATATTAAAGCAAAATCTTCTACATAATAGTTGGCAAATTTGTTTTAATAAATGGAAATAAATAGCATGTGAAATAGCAACAGTTGTGATATTAGAGTTAAACAAAAGCCAATTGTAAAACCGCAATTAAATTTGTTTTAGACTGTGATGGAGAAGATATTCATTTACAAAAGTCCCACATGTAATTCCTATAAAGATTATTTTCCCACCATTGTAGATTGAAGATGTCTTCTCAGTTTATGACGTATTTGAACATGTTGAACAACACTGTGATAATTTGGCTTTATTTATAATATTACAACCTTGAACATACTGAATAAAAAGAAAAGACACTACATCAATTTAAATATTATACAGAGACAGTGAACAAGAATGAATTATTTGTACTATGAAAATAAAAGGTCCTAATATCTTCTCTTTAAAGTTAATTCATATGTTGACATCTTTACAATTTAATTATATTCAGATGAAAATCTGCTTTAGTAAAATGTTATTTTCATCTGTCTCACCATTCTATATTTTTTCTCTTTTCATGTGTTCTTTTAGATTAAAGTGTATTTGTTGCTGTTTATTTTCCCACTCAATTATTACTTATACACACTTACATACACACAATATTTACTAATTATTTAGTGGTACACTGTGGCATTCAGTCTTGATCTTTACCACTACTGAATAATGCAAGTAGAAACTCTCAATTGCATCTATGTTACTGTAATATTCCTGAGAGACTTGCAATGTATTTTTTCCTTCCTTCTTTTAAACTTCACATTATATTGTTAATTTTGCATCATACAGGCAGTGCTCGTGTAGAATTGGTTACATATTTATATTTTTTATTGACTAGTTCTGGACTTCTGCATGAGATCATTACTTTCTCATGTAGAGCTTACCTTTATTGTAATTTTTTCAACTTGTATGACTGAAAATATCTTTACTGCATTTTTGGAGGATATTTTATGGGCTGTAGAATTCTGGCTTCTTTTTTCCTTTATGAAGATGTAATTTCCTTGTTTTCTGGTTCCTGTTGTTTTAGTTAGGAAGGGAAGTTGCTTTTCTTCCTTCGAATGTAATGACTGTATGTGTGTAGTTTGTGATTTTAATTATTTGCTTTATATTTTGGTAGTTTTGTTACTGAGCGTTTAGACATGGCTTTCTCTTTACTTTCAATTCTTTACATTCCTAATGCAGCCAATTAGCATCAGTGAAAGAGCACTCTTAATTCTGTTATGGATTTGACTGTTTGGTTCCTGATATTCAGTCTTTGTGAGGGTTTTATCCCTACTCCTATGGTGTGGGCTTTTGTAGATCTTGAATGTGGAAGCAACCAACCCTCTCCCTATTAGTGCACTCTGAACTCCAGTGTTAGTCCCTCTATCCCTGTACAATGGTGGCCTAACTTTTCAAACTCAGCCACAAATTATGCTTCATAAATTCCTCAAAGACAGAAGAGCAAAATTTGAGGTTCACCTTTCTGTAATTCTCTTTTCTTCTGGATCTTGGTTCCTCAAGTTCCAGAAGTTCCTTGATAGTCCTCTAAAGTTTTCAAAGACATTTATTTATTTGACTCTCCTTTGTCAGTGGGTGAGTTGGAAAAAACATCAACTTTCTCTTCACTCAAATTTGGCTGGAATGTTTAACCAAGGGAGGGATAGATAGTAATCTCTGCTTTGATCTACTCTAATGATCGTTTTTAAGTTTTTATTGATTCTCTTTGTGAAAAGAAATACAGTATTTTGTTTAACACAGCAGGATCTGTGACACACCCACCCCCTCGGTGTATGGCTCAACTCCTGCATTTGCTCACATGTGACTATGACAGACTGCTAAGTTTATCCCTTATTTTCTGTAGAAAATAATAATAAAAATGATCTTAGTACAAAAATTTGTTTTGAAGAGCAAATAGTTAACTTGGATAAAGCTCCTGGAAGAATGATATTCTTAATATTCTTGTTTCTAATTATTTAAAACCGTATGAAACATCTCTCAATTTTTACATCTGCAAAAGCTCCAGCTTTCCTCATAATGGAGTCCTTAGCAATTCATTGCTTAGGAAGATTGCCTCATTCATTGGGGTTTGCAAAATGTGGGTCTCATGTATAATTAATCCGAAATGGTCATTCATTGTTGTGTTTCATGGACTTCCTATAATTCACATGAAATTATGTGCAAAACTTTGTGTGTATGCACAAATGTACTTTAAATTCTTGCGGAAAAGGATTATAGCATTCATCAAAGGTTTAATGATTTCTGGATGCAAAGTAAACTGAAAGTGTTCCAGGCAGAGTTTACTGTGTGGACTACAGGAAAGGGAGAATTGCTTCAAAAGTGGTTGTTGTTGTTTTTGCTGTTATGTGGGAGTAAAAAATCACTTCAGATAGACTCTAAACATAAAATACTCTTCTCCACTAAATGATGCTAATGCATACTTTGTTTTACACCACAAAACACCACTCTAGCTGCAGATCAGCAAATATTGCCATCTAATTCTTTCACACCCAGGGGAGCCTGGGTGGCTTATTGGGTTAAGCAGCTCAGGTCATGATCTCACAGTTCGTGGGTTCCAGCCCCGCTTCGGGTCTCTGCTGATAGCTAGCTCAGAGCCTGGAGCCTCTTTCAGATTCTGTGTCTCCCTCTCTCTCTGACCTTCCCCTGTTCATGCTCTCCCTCTCTCTCAGAAATTAAAAATTTTTTTAAAAAAATAATTCTTTCATACCCAGTTATGCATGAGTTATATTTATAAATTCTACTATTTATGTCTGATGACATTCTTTATTTCCGTCTAACAAAAATCCTACCCAGCTGTAAAAGCCTTCCTATAGTGTGGCCCAGTTTCTGGATTTAGCCTACTTAAGGCAGAATTAATTTTTGTGACTGTTTAAATTATGTGGACAAGGGCTATATCTTCCTCCTCCTTGTTTTTCTCCAATCTGGTACGTAGTAGGCATGCACAAAATGTGCATGGTAAAATCTGTTCAGAATATTGAAGATATATGATCTTTGAATTTCACGGTAGCAGATATGGCAGATATTGCCATATCTGAAGTTTATTTCTTCATAATGTAATTGTCTTGGTCAGCTCTGCTTCATAATTCATACTCAGTACCCTCGCACTGACATACTAAAAGTAGCATTTTAAAAAAAATTCTATATTAAGTTTCATAATTCATGTTATTTATTTAATCAATAAAAATTTATGGGTTACATTCTAGGTAGGAGGCACTTTGTTGGCTCTGGGAATGTGTGGATAAACAGAAGAGACAAGGTACCTGTATTCATGGTATTCATTCAATTGTGGTAGACAAATGTGAACAAGGTGTTACCTTATTCTCAAATTATATCAAATTTCTGACCCTCCATTGGTATACAAACATTTTGTTATTTTTCTCATTTTGAATGCTTCCCTCCCCACATGGACTGTGCTTTGTCTTCAGAATCTGCAGCACTTCCTTCTTCTAATTTTGAGCAAAATCCTTAAAAGAGTTCTCCTTACTTTTTTTCCCCTGACATCTTCTCATATTCTCTTTCCTATTGTATCTTACATCTTAGCACTGTGCTTTACACCACCATCATCTCTCACTTGGGTTAGAATCTCTAATCCATCCCTCACTAATCCAAGTGCAGTAGCCTTCAAATTCTTCTTGTTTCTACCAGTGTCACCTAAGGAGTATTTCAAAATGGTAGCCTGAATGATCTTGTTAGAATATACATTAGTTTATGTTACTTCTCTGCTTAAAGCCCTCTAGTAGTTTCCTACTTCACTCAAAGCAAATGCTGTCTTCCCAATGTGCTGAGAGAGGTTCTATGTAATCTGTTCCCAAATGCCTCTGACTTCATCTCCCCCACCCCCACATTTTCCTTCAGCCTTTTCCCTCGGCATTTCATGCATCTTCCTGTTTCAGGGACTCTGGACTGTTTTTCTGTCTAATATGCTCTTCCCTATAGATGACTTCCTACAGGGCTTTTCTTAAATGTATCTTCATAGGGAAGCCCATCCTACAAAGTGTGCTTGAACACAGTCCTTTCAGTTCTTCCTTGTTACCACTATATCTACTCACATCAGTATTTGTGCAATTTTTCAACATCTCAGTAATATTTTTGAACCAGTAATATTCACTGAATGCTCCATATGTATAGAATGTCTTTTTCTTAGATCTACCTGTCACTCGTTCAATTTCTTTGTTCCAGTCTTTCTTCGGGTACCGTTTTCTTAATGAATCCCTTCCTGACAACCATATTTGAAATTGCCATCTCCTTTCCACAATTGGTATTCTCTTTCCCATAATAATACACTTAGTAGAACTTTTCAAATATGAATGCTGTGAGAGCTTGGATTTTCACTTTGATACATGAGTGTACAGTAGGCAGCAAATTAATATTCATATATGGCATAGGAAGTGGTGTTTAAATCAGATAGTTGTAAATGCTGTGGAAGTTAATAAAGGTGGCTAAGTAGGCAAGTGTATGCAAAGGTGTGCCCATTTTATGCAGTGTTATCAAGTAAAAGATGAAGGGTGGATTGACATATAAATGGAGAACCAAAGGGAGGGAGTAAGCTGGGGGAAAGATTCCTAGGCATGGGATACAGCCAGTACAGATCTCCAAGGCATGGGACTATTTTGCATATTATGAGAAATGGAAGTAGACCAGTGTGCCTGGAGCTGAGTGAATACTGGGGGGAAAGCAGGAGACAGGGCCACAAAAGAAATGGGACCGCATCATGTAGGTTTTGAAGACATTGAAAAAACATCGAAGTTTTATTCTGAGTGATTGGACTGATGTTATAAGGTTTGGGACAGAGCACTGAGATGATCTAATTTATGCTTTTAAAGGGTATTTCTGGCTTCAGGGGAGAGAATTAGCCAGCACAAAAGAGCTAAACCAATGAACAAGCTATAAAACAAATCAGAGATATTTGTAGGTTGGACCAGAGTAGTAGCACTGGAAGTGGTAAGTAGAAACTGGCCAGGTTACAGTTATGATTTCGGGATGGAGTAGCAATTGTCCTCTAATTGAGTGTGTGATGCTAGAGAAAGTTGGTAATCAAAGATGATTCCAAAGTTTTGACCTGAGTTATCGGAAAAATAGAGGTGCTATGAATTGAGATTGACAGTATATGACCAGAAGAACTTCAGGGGAGAAATGAAATTCTGTGTTGGACATGTTGAGTTGGAGATGTCTGTTTAACTGTCAAGTCTCCAGTTAAAGAGAGGAATCTAAGATATTGAAGAATGTTTGTGAAACAGCAGTTTTTACTGGATGCATTCCAATTTTAAAAGTAAGAGAGATGAAGAGGAAAAAGAAGACATTGATTCAAGAAATAGATGAGAAGCCCGCAGAAAGTATTGTCCTAACTTAAAGAAATTGTTTCAAGAAGTGAGTGCTCAAGTATCCCAAATGATGATAGCTCAACTGACATGAGGACTGAAAGTGGACTTGTTTTATGAGTATGGAGATTTCTGGAGACCAACGCAAAAGCCATGGACTCCACTCGGAGAAACTACAGCCTACAAAGTTTCACAGGGGCCTGTCTCCCCAGTGAAGGAGGAGCACCTCTAGCAGCGCCTCCATATCAGTGCTAACCTTTGACCACAGCTTTCTCCGGGCTGACACAGCATGCCTCATAACTCCATTATGACCTTGCAATTAGGGATGTGACTATAATGATGTTACAATTTTCATGCTTTAAGTGAGAGAGTTTAATAGAAAATAGGAGGTTTTGAATTTATAATATTATATGGGGTTATATAGTGAGAACTGAAAATACTTTTAAGCCCTATAGGCTAACGTCCGATATTTTAAAGATCCAATCTCACTTCTTGGGTTGTTTTATTGTATCAATCTGCTAAGGAAAAAGAGAAAAGAAAAACCCTAAGTATCTGAATCCTGTAAGTCCTTTACCTTGCCTTGGTATTGTCAGAATTTATTGGGCCTGTCAGAAGAAATCGTTTGATTCAGCTATCCTAGGTCTGAAATGTCATAAATGGTTTCTACTCTAAGAAATTTAGTTAGACCATAATTTATTTCATAAATATGTCTTCTTGATTGCTTCAAGATATTAATGTGGAGAGAAGAGAGATATAGAACTACAAAAAATCATCAACACTTGTCTCTGTTGACATTGTTTGTCAGGATTTAATGTGTGTTTCATGTAAATTTTTATAAAATTAAGACAAACGTAAGGTATTAGAGAAGGAGCCTAATTTTAGCAATTTAGGTTTCACATAATAAAATATGGTGTAATATCATTTTGCAAGCAGTAAGATATAATATAAAATCAGAAACTAATTAGAAATATAGTATTTTATCAATCATATCTTCTGCCATTTTCAGCTTCCTTTTAAATCAGAATTGTCTAAAATTAAGGTCTCTTAAATATTTTAAATGAATGATCTATCCTCCTGGTAGAATTAATATAAAAATAAAAATGATTTGCAAAGGGAAAGGTTTGAAAAGCTTAATAACCTGTATTTAAAATGTAGCAAGACTTTTAGTACTTTCATCAATTTTGGTATTAAAGTCTTCCTAGTCATTTCTCAGACTATACTAATGTGGCCTTTGGTAATGATTTCCAACCTTTAAAATGTTGTTGGTGATATTTGTATGAAGGCAAGTATGTATTTACTGACTTGTAGTTGCCCAATGAAATGCATTAACAACATGTTAACAGTATGTTTTCAGGATAATTTATTTTAAATTTTCTACCCTGTTGTCAGATGTATTGAAAACAGGGATACCTTTTTTAAAGGTCATGTATAGCATACCTTGATAGTGAATCACCACTTTATAGCTTTGCAGAAAGCTACATTAAATAAAATTGATTTAAGTGGTTTATAAGTAGCTAGTTTCCATAAATAATTATTTTATTGAGGTTACAAGGTAGACTTTTTGTATAATTATAATAGATTCAGTTTATTTTCTTCCTACCAATCCCAGATAACCTTTTAAATACACCATATTTGTATTCGAATGAATTAAATTTTAAAAATCACATAGAAGTGGTGCTTGTTTTTGCTTTTATGTTTCACATTTGATTCCAGAGACTACTATGCAAAGGCCTGATAGTGAATGAATAGTAAAATATTACTTCAATAAGTGATGCTTTTATTTACCTAAAATATAACTCATTTAGTTTTACCCATAAGAAAGGTTACTAACACCAGTTGTTATTAGCACTAACTTGTTATTAATATCAGTTATTGTAATAAGGTGGGAACACCTATAACATTCAAAAACATGCTATCATTCAACTCCTTTTATCAAAGTAAGTGAAAAAGAATTACATTTAAGGCAAATTTAAAATAATAAATATATTTTTACATAATTATACTAATTAATAGGTATTCCATTTTAAAGAGATTTGAAATGAACTGTATCATATATTATTATATTAAATATTTATGTATTTGTATGTATTATGTTAATAATAGGTAACAGATTTTCATTTTAATCTATATTATCATATTTATACTGTTTTCACTACTTGAAAGGTTATTATATGATATTTCAGGAAAATCAGAAGAGTACATGTATTTTATTACTACACCATATGGGCAGGATGTATTCCTATTAGTAAATAGGGTTTAAATTAAGTTAGAAATGGTTTGTCTGCCATGTATGGTGATTTAAGTCTATAAAAGTTCGCCAGAGAATTTTAAATATATTTTCTCTGTATAGAGAATCGGATGAATAGCTTCATTATACTTTGGGTTATTAGTGTTTGCTTCATCACTTGTCAGTACTTGTCAGCACATTAACAAATTATCCTAATCTAAATGTTTGGCTGAACTGCTATGAAAAGTGGGCCCAAATCCTCCCCTGGTTTTGAACTTGTTTCTGGACCTAGGTTTCCTTTCTATAGTGGATTGGCTATGGTGGCCAGGATTTTTTGAGTGCAGGTAAGAGAGGATGGGATGAAGAGGAGTTGGTAGAAAAACTTCTCAAAGAATGACAGTGCCTTTGACTTAGATATCTGATACCAAAATCTTAACCACTACTACAGAAGAAGGATAATTGGTTGAGAAATTCAGTAACCATGGAAACTTGATGACAGCACAGCTCAAGTACCCCTTGAAAAGGGGATAATTCTAAAGACCAATTTCTAATGCTGATATAATTTTTAAGATTATTGCAACTCTAAGTGGCTTGAAATTGCTCTGGGGAAGGCTTGACTTCCAGTTTTTGTTCTGGTGGGACCCATGCCAGAGATCATGGTGACTTTTTGTTACTGCCTGTGTCATTGTGAGTCATATTCCTTGATTGCTCTTATTTCTTCCGATTAAGAAAGACCTAGTTATACACTTGTTTTGTCTCTATTTGAGCCGTTTAGATGGGAAGAGGGGAGGAGGAAGAGTAGGAAAGGGAACAAAATAAATGCAAGTGAATAGCCTCTTTATTTCTAGAAGTAATACTTTAGAAATGACTTATTTTAGCAAACTCCAGAAATGGTTTCTGACTACTTGGGAGTTGATAAGTTCTTTTTTTTTATGATAACTTTCCTCCCCCCCCCCGTTTTATTGAGAAATAATTGACATACATCACTGTATAAATTTAAGGTGCACAGTATGATGGTTTGATTTCCATGTATTGTGAAATGGTTACCACAATAGGCTCAAGTAATACCCATCTTCTAATACAGAAAGAGTAAAAAGTGAAGGAAGAAAAGAATAAAGGAAAAATTTTCTTGTGATGAGAACTCTTATGACTTACTCTCTTAATTTTCTTATATATCATACAGGTGTTAGTATAGTCCTATCATGTGGTACATTATTATCCCTAATACTTATTTATCATATAACTAGAAGCTTGTACTTGTTCACCACTTCCCTCCAATTCCTTTTCCCTCTACCCCACCTCCACAAGTCTGATCTCTTTATCTCTTTCTATGTTTTTGTGGGTTTTGTTTTGTTTTGATTTGTTTGTTTGTTTTTGCTACTACTGGTTAGATAATGATAGACCAATTCAGGTATTCAGAATTTGGGGTTTGGAGGGGATAATCCATTTTATGCAATAAATGTATTGTTGCATTAAAATGATTTCAGCAGCTACTTATATAAAATGCTAAATGTGAAATTTTGATTCAAACAGTTGTTTAAAATTAAAATGATGTACATATACTTAGGAGATTGGAAAAAAATCATTTTGGAACATTAAACTCCCCTTTTATCCCTCCATGTACCAAAAGGTAAAGTAACATATTCTTATGATAATATCCTTTCATTTTGTTGTGATTATCAAGTTAAATATATTGGATGCTCTGCATAATGCACGAGGTAAATAATTATTCCAAAAGAAGATTTTTCCAAATAGAGTCTTTGATAGAACATAGGTAGATTGAAGACAACGCTTTGTGGAATACTCCCTTCTTTTTCACTTTGCTTAACCATTGTACATCGAGAAGGCTCAAGGGATATTTGGATATGATAAAAGAGTTAACACTTATTCTGTGCTGCTCTTAGATAAAGTTGTGATTTTCCCCTGTACTGAGCACAGAAAATATGGCTCCTCTTTCTCTGTAAAGTTGTATCTAGAAATGTCATAGTATTAGAGTGTCCAAAGTTTCTGGTTGGGGCCAACAAAGAAATTGTGATGTCCTTTATTTTGCCTGGCAAAATCAAAGTAGATGTTTTTCTCCATCTCCTAGAATTTACTCAAATTAATTTCTCTCTCTCTTTCTTTCACTCTCCCTCCCCCCAACCCCCCCCCCAGAAAGCTAGAAAGCTAGGTATTATCTAGCTTTATCTATATATTGCCATATGTGTGTGTGTGGCTACATATGTGCATTTATTTTACCATATATTTTTTCTGTGTGTCTATGCACACATATGTACATAGAGATAGCACTATAAATATATATCATTAAATTGTTGATGAGGGTAAATCTCAGATCTTTTCTTGGTTATCTGGTTATCAATCAGATTAGAACTTGTCCAATGATTACAGTATTATGTGAAAAGCCAAAAGTATCTTCTGTCATGATTAAGTAAAAAGAATGGCTTGACAGGTAGCCCAAGGTCAGGGACATTTATGGAGGGGTTCGGGAATAAATGAATCCTTCCCACTTTGTTGTGATTAGAGATAACTGTTGGGATCCTTGACTTTACCTTGGAAGAAAAATAGCAGAACCTTTTTTTCCAAGAACTCTACCTATTTTTAAGGTTACCTTTGACTCTCTAATGCTAGTTGTGCTGTTTTTATGATAATTGCTCATGCAAAACAGAGCTGCACATTCCTTCTTTCCAGTGATTACTAGGAACTTCTTATGTGGAAGTATGAAACAAGAAGACAGTATGTCCCACTGGATAGTCATTGGGTGATTATCTCTGCAAGGTGATTAGAAAACTTTCTGTGAAAGGTACTGATTGTGGTATTCAACGCCGCATTCTTTTACACTCTCCCTTCTAGGAGCAGTGTGGAGGGGTATGACGTGACTGGAAACAATACTTCCTCAACTTATTTGTACATAGCATTTTGGTTTGAATTTAACAATGAGGGGTGCTTATAAGGAGATCTGGAAGAAAGAAGAGAGATACAGTCTTTTTGTGGTCACAGCTGTGAAAAGATATGGCCATTGTCAAATAGTCTTTGCCCCTTGACTTTTAAATATTCTCTTGAGAATAATCAACTTCAAGACTTGAAATAACCACAATGAACAATAATAGCTTCCAAAATCTTTGGGACCATCTTATATGTAGTCACTTTGGTTGTACAGGCAGCTGATGTCACCACTAGTGGTAGCCTCTCCCTGTCCCTGCTTTTTCTGACCATTATTCCCACAATCTCCCAGTAGCTCTAAATATCTCTAAATCCCTGATTAAACCTCATCCTGGCATTAAAAACAAAGCAAAGTAAACACAAAACTTGAGAGGTATTGTGGAGTGTCCTCCCATCCCTCAGATAGAATTGCTGTATTGAGCACTACTGACATTCAGATTACTGGACCCCATAAAAAGAATTGTTTTCCTGAGGCCATACCTTTTTCTCTTGTTCAAATGTAATTCCCATACTACATATAGCATTTTTATTCATGGTATGAATATTAGTTTTGTGAGATAAAATTAAATCACAATCATTGATATAATGAAATGCAAAGAAAAGACAAGAAGAATCAAGTTCAGTGTTCGAAAACTCAGTAAGTTCCTCAGTATCCAGCAAATCCAGGGAGGATAATGGTTGGGAAAACCACAGGAAAACTGGATTGTGTAAAGATGTAGCCTTATCCATATGGTAAAAGATGTGGGGAAAGCAGTATCAACCACAATATTTATATACAGATGTGGGAGAAAAAAAATACACTGTTTTCTTAGTTCAAAATGATGTACCAGTATACCATGGACTGGGTGGTTTAGAAAACACAAATTTATTGGTAGTGCTTCTGCAGGCTGGAAGTCTGAGATCAAGGTGCTTGCACAGTCAAGTTCTGGTGAGGACCTTCTTCTGGGTTGTAGACTGCTGACTTCTAATTTTATCCTCACAGGGCAGACAGTAGGGAGGGGAAGCAAGACCTCTCCTGACTTTTAGGAGGGCACTAGTCCCATCATGAGGGCTGCATTCTCTGACCTCATCTCATGCTAATTACCTCTCATAAGCTCCACCTCCTAATACTATCACATGGAGATTTGAGGTTTCAACAATGAATTTCAGAGTGTATCCTTAACTACATTCTCCAAATCCTTTTATTTTGATTTTGAAAACATTGTATAGTAAGTGTACACTTCATTAGATTCAGGACTGTCCTCCAAGTTTAAGAAATTATGATTTTAGAGGTGATTCTTTATCAAAATCTGTTAACTCAGGAAGGCTTATGAGATTTTTGTTAGTCCTTTTGAGGTGCCAAGAATGACGTCTATGTTGATTATGACCACATAAAACTCTGAGAGTTTAATGGTGAAGAAACCTATGAACCAATCTGGAAAATACGAGTTCATGATTCTGATGTAAGTAATGAAATGGAAATGGAAACTGAAGGTCAAATAGTTTTTCTAAAGATCAAGAACCATGAAGTAGAGCAAAAATCAGATGGGGAGTGTTAGCCATGTCACTGATGTTTTCTTTTTGTTTGTTATTTAAAATTTTTAAAAAATATTTATTTGTTTTTGAGAAAAAGATAGCCCAAGAGCCAGGGAGGGGCAGAGAAAGAGGAAGACACAGAATCCGAAGCAGGCTCCAGGCTCTGAGCTGTCAGCAGAGAACCTGATGTGGAGCTTGAACTCATGAACTGTGAGATCATGACCTGAGCTGAAATCCTAAGCTCAACCGACTGAGCCAGCCAGGTACCCCTATTTTTTTTTTTTATTTAAAAAGATATTTTTTAATGTTTATTTATTTTTGAGAGAAAGAGAATGTGAGTGGGGAAGGGATAGAGAGAGAGGGATACAAAGAATCCAAAGCAGGGTCCAGGCTGAAAGCTGTCAGCACAGAGCCCAGTGCAGGGCTTGAGCCCATAAACCTTGAGATCATGACCTGAGAAGAAGTCGGATGTCCAACCCACTGAACCACCCAGGTGCTCCAGGTCGCTGATGTTTTGTAAAAGGAGTTGGGAAAGAAGTAACCCATCCTACTTAGAGAAATGATGCTGTACTTAGAGGGGAATCTCCCAATATTAATACTTAATACTGGCTTAGTTATAAATTTTTAAAATTACTAACTTAAACTCAAATAACAGAATTACCTTGAATTTAATGATTTCCAAAAAGAGACAAAAATAATACCAACTTTGTTCAACTCTTCATCAATGTGCTATACTTTCATTGTTAAATTATTTGTTAAAATATTTAAAACTAATAAAACATTAAGTTCTGTGTGAATCAGTGCTTAAGCAATCTCCTGAAATAAATATGGAGATAGCAATATATAATGGAAAGAAGGATAAAATAGAAAAAAATAAAACTCCTAAAGAAATTGAAATTTAGTATTTGATGCTTTTTGGAATGATGAAAGAAACAAGTTTTAAACTGTGATGTATCATTAGGCAATAAGTATGGAAAATTACCAGCTCCTCTGCTTTCAAGGATCTCAAGGCCAAGTGCATTTTCTGTCATCAAGGATAAAAGAGCTGACCTTAAAATTGATTTACAGGGAAGTCTTCATTTCTTTACAGAATTTTATGAGCACTTATATAGCTTTCATATAAGCCTTAGGCAACAAAATGGCAGTGGTAGAATTGCCCTTTTTAAAAAATGATTTTTCCTCATTTCAAAACAAAAATGAATTTTGACGTAAAGCTACAGAATTCAGAAAGAAAGAAAGATAAATGATTCTGGAAATGAATGGAACGCAGTACATATGTTTTAAAATGTACATATGATAATTATAAGAGATATGGGGAAGTAAAATGTCTCCAGAATTTTTAAGAATAATGGTTTAGGGGCGCCTGGGTGGCTTAGTCGGTTAAGCGTCCGACTTTCGCTTAGGTCATGATCTCGCGGTTCGTGGGTTCGAGCCCCGCGTCGGGCTCTGTGCTGACCGCCAGCTCAGAGCCTGGAGCCTGTTTCAGAGTCTCTGACTCCCTCTCTCTCTGACCCTCCCCTGCTCATGCTGTCTCTCTCTTTCTCTCTCCTAGAAATAAATAAAAAAGCATTAAAAAAAAAAAAAAGAATAATGGTTTAGGTTTGTAACACCCATGTTTAATTGAACTCATGTTTAATTTAAATATAGGATTAATTTCTGGTTTTTAAAGAACATGTTATGTTGTTCACTAGTGTGTATTACATTAGAAACAAAAAAGTAGATGAACTTTCTATTTTCTATCTCTTTGAAGAGTCTTCCTTCAAGAATACACTGGTTGAAATACAAATCATAACTATAGTGAGACACTACCTTACACCTGTCAGAATGGCTTAAATAAAAAAGATAAGAAATGACCAGTGTTGCGAGGATGCAGAGAAAAAGCAAACTCATGCACTGCTGGTGGAAGTGCAAATTGGGGCAACCACTGTGAAAAACAGTATGGAGGTTTCTCAAAAAAGTTAAAAGTAGAATTATCATATGATCAAGTAATTCTACTACAGTATTTGGGTATTTACCCAAAGAAAATTAAAACATTCAGGAGAAAAATGCATGCACCCCTATGTTTCTTGCACTATTAGCTACAAATGCACCCCTGTGTTTATTGCACCATATTTACAAAAGCAACCTAAGTGTCCCTCGATAGATGAGTGGATAAAGAAGAGATGGTATGTATATACAGTGGAAGATTACTAAGCCATACCAAAAATGATATCTTGCCATTTGCAACAACGTGAATGTGCCTAGAGGGTATAAGGCTAAGTGAAATAAGCCAGTCAGAGAAAGACAAATACTATATAATTTTATGGGTAGGTGGAATTTAAGAAACAAAAACAGAGAAAAGAGACAAAAAAAAACCCAGACTTTTAAATACAGAGAACAAACTGGTGATTGCCAGAGGCGAGACAGGTGGGAAATTGGGGGAAATAGATAAAGGGGATTAAGAGTACACTTATCTTGAACACTGAGTAATGTATTGAATTGTGGAGTTGTCACATTTTGTACCTGAAACGAATAAAACACTATGTTATACCTCGTAAAAGAATATAGTAATTAAATTTAAAGATCTGTTTAGAACTCAGCCCTATGTTTTTTAAATAATTATATGCTAACATCATAAACACACATTATAAAACTCTCAAGGATACATGCTTTTAATATCAACACTATGAAGTTTATCCTTCATATGCAATACAGTATTACTACAAAAATTATAGATGCATGGGTTGGAGTCTAGTACGTATCTAATATATCTCTTTGCAGAACTGAAATGGATAAGGACATAGGTCATGGTTGAATATGTATATGTACTTTAATACTGTGACATCTTTAACAGTATTGTCTTTGTACATATTTCCTTTAAGTGGGAAGTTTTGTAAAAGGTAATGCAGGAGACTATTACTTTGATGTGGACCAGAAAGTTCTGGGTAGAAGAGAGAATGAGCTGTTTAAACACAAAATACTTTGTGTATTTAATTTGAAATTCCCATTCTCATGAAAATTACAATTTCACATCTTTCCTAGTGATTCAAATATATATATATATATATTTTTTTTTTTTGGTAAAGTGTCTCTTTAAGTATTGTCTCACATTATTTTTCAAATCAGTCCTCTGTCTTTCTATTACGGATTTATGAGAATTTTTAAGTGTATAGTGATAACTACTAAAACTGAACATACGTATACTAACGACCATCAATTCTAGCCCTGGTACATACCCTCCAAACATACAACTGTATGTGTAAAATTGCATAACCAAGAATTTTATGGTCTCATAATTTGTAGTATCCAAACCCCTTAAATAATCCAAATATTTATCAACCAATAAATAGATGTAGTATATTCATATAATAAAATATTACACAGCATTGAGAATGAACTATGTGTATAATGATGTGTCTATCAAATATAATTTTCCATACTAAAGGACATATACAAAAGAATAAAGATCACACTTTTCCATTAATAATGTGATATACAGACAAAATATGTTTTTAGTGTTAGAAGCTATGACAGTACTGCCCTTGGAGTAGATGGTTACTGAGAGGGTGCACAAGGGAGTCTCTGCTATGTAGGTTATGTTTTATTCATTACAATTTACCATTTTCAAGCCCCGTATTTGAAGACATGAATTTATTTGAAAATAGCAATAAAGATTCAGATGTTACAATTCACTCATTTATTGTAGCATTTCTACAGAATCTTTGTTAAAACTGGATCACTTCCAACACTGTCTTTTCCTAAAAATTAAAATAAGTTGGAAAAAGTTCTTACTGGATTTCAAAACCTCTAGACATAGCAGTATTGTCTAAATCAATTATAGAACTTATTGATCTTCCAAGATCAATTGCTTAGTGCATGGTTTGTGGAAACACGGAGGTAACATTACCAGACAGAACTAATATTAGCATAAAAGCACTGGAATACACTGTGTTTTTAGATGGACAATGAAATATCTACACATCATTACTACATTTTTAATTTCCTCCCTACTTATTTTCTATACCAATTTCATGCCATAAAATGCAAAAATTTAGAAGAAATTATAATTATCTTCACTTCCTATTTTCCTTCAATTGGATATAGTGAAAATAAGAGAAATAATTGTGTATTTTTAAGATAAATTCTTATGCAACATACAGGTGAAAACTAGAATATACTCTTAAAGAGGCTGTATAACTATTTGAATATTCATTAATGAGAAAAGTAGAGTGTTTATAAGATTTAGTTCTAGAAATGAAAGGGGAAATATTTCTTTGTAGAATACAATACATGCAATTTTAATAAGTAATATTTTAAGAAGTAAATTATATAAAATAGAAATTCAGATTATAGGCAAGAAAAATCCCACTGAAAATAGAACAAACTTCCTTTAACACACTACTGATAATAAATTCTAGTATTCACTAAATAATAATCTAAAATCAAATGCTTCACTTAGCAGAATATTAAGCCAAGTGACTTAAATGTATAATTTTGTCTGGGTGAAAGCATGCAACACTATATTAAACTAAGCATACATAATTTTATATTGAAGAAAAAACGACAGTGCTTCCCAGTCTTGTAAACACAGAAAACTATTGCTAGTCTTCCAGTCAGTCCTGGGGAGCGGTAGACTTAAAGAGGAATGTAAATTTCAGGAACTGAATATTGCACATCAACCTTAGTTAATTTGGTTATATAGAGTTCTTAGTTTCTTTTGGGATGTAATTGTTTCCATTGGTGAAGTTTCAAACAGATGTAGTTATCTCCTATACTGTCTTGCTTACAGTTTATAATGAAGGGAGAGTTACAGAATAAATTTTGCCATCCTCACAAACATTTATCCGACAAATATTTATGTCTAAGCCTGCACATGTATGCAAAAATTTCCTAAAACTTGTTCTACAAAGCCTGACTGGGTCCTACTTTGCTGGTCCTTAAGATGCTTCAAACACTGAGTTTCAGTAAAGGTTCACTGTAGGATCACTTTCAGAGTCAGGGTTCGCTTACTCCCACAGTTAATTTGAGGTGATAGAAAATTACTCCATACCAGTAACTGGACGAGAGGAATTTAGAGATTAAGCACAGGTACCCTCCCTAAAGAACTAGGTGACCCATAGTTTTGCCTATCTAGAGTATCTAAAATACTTTAGCCAATTCTCATAATTTGAATACTTTTAATGTTGCTAATGAGAACTCATATCTAATGTTTACAATGATTATTAATCAACCATTAACTTCTCCAAGGAAAACCTATATATGACCTTCACATGCTAATTAGCAGCATTTCTGGTCTTGATCAGAAATTAAGGTAGCTGAACTATTTGTAAGAATTATATCTGGAGTTTGGGCTCTCTGATAAAATATAGTTGATTTTAGAGTACATGACTAGCCAATCTCAATTATCATTTAATTTATTGTTAAAAACCCACAAACATATACACATATATATGCACATATCGTATGATATGATTATGGTCACTCAGAGTATTTTTATTTAAATATTACTATAAAAATATGAGAAACTCAGGGTGCCTGCGTGGCTCAGTTGGTTGAATATCCAACTTTTGATGTCACATGGTTCATGAGTTGGAGCCCCACATGAGGCTCTGTGCTGACAGCATGGGTCCTGCTTGGGCTTCTCTCTCTCCCTCTTTCTCTGCCCTTCCCCAGCTGGTACACACATGCACACATTCTCTCTCTCTCTCAAAAAACAGATGATAGATAGATGATAGATTGATAGATAGATAGATAGATATCAGAAACTCTGATAGAGTGATAGATATTATTGAATTGCTGTGTACTTATTTAAGATAAGATTAGGGGGAAGGAAGGTGGCTAAAGCCTGCTAAAGATTTTGGAGAAAATCTTTTTAAGTTCTCTTTCTCTCTCGTTTTTTAATCTTTTTAAGTCCTGATAATGTTGGTACACACTTGTGTAGTGTCAATACAGTAAACGCCACACCACGTTCTAAAGAAGTCAGCAGCAGCTCACTCAGAACTGCCAGTGCCGGTGACAGGGCAGCCCTGTTGTTGGGGAAGAGCTGCCGGACAGAAATGGGTGCGTGACTCTCTGTACTTCTTTTCTCTAGAGGTGTTGAAGTGACATTCTGACTATAGGAAATGCCTGGTCAGGTGGCAGCAAGCAGGAATGATCAAAAGTGCCTTTGTTTGGACTTCTGGTTTTAACTATGACGTGTACAGAGCTTGGAAGTTGTTACTCTCATCCTTCCAAAACTCTAAGAAAATTGAAAATGAATGAGTTTCCTTAGGCTCATCAATAATGAGATACCACTACAGAAATATTAGAATGGGAAAATCCATAAACCTGTCAGTGCCAATTGCTGGTGAGGGTGCAAAACAATAGCAATTTTTCTTCATGATGATGGGAATGAAAATGGTACAGACATTTTATAAGACTGGTACTTTCTTACAGAGTTAAACATAAGTTTACTATATGATCCAGTAATAATAGCTCTACTGATTTACACCCAATGATTATTAAACATGTTTACACAGAAGCATGTACATGAATGTTCATTGCAGCTTAAATCTTAATTACCAAAAGCTGGAAAAAATAAGATGTCCTTTAATAGTTGAATTGAATGTTCATTGCAGCTTTATTCTTAATTACCAAAAGCCGGAAAAAATAAGATGTCCTTTAATAGTTGAATTGATTGACAACCTAAGACATTATGATACATTTCAATACTGTTCAATGATAAAAAAAAAAAAAGCTGTCAAATCCTGGTTGACTCTTAAATGCACATTGCTAAATCAAAGAAACAGTCTCAAAAGGGAAGATACCGGGGTGCATGGGTGGCTCAGCCAGTTAAGCATTTGATTCTTGATTTTGGCTCAAGTCATGAACTCCATGGTTTGTGAGTTCAAGTCTCAAGTTGCAAAGCCTACTTGGGATTCTTCCTTTCTCTACTCCTCCCCAACTCTCTCTCTCTCTCTCTCTCTCTCACTCTCTCACTCTATGTGTGTGTGTGTGTGTGTGTGTGTGTGTGTGTGTGTGAAAATAAACAAACTTTTGGGGCATCTGGGTAGCTCAGTTGGTTAAGTGTCAGACTTCGGCTCAGGTCATGATCTCACGGTATGTATGTCAGTTTGTGGCCCACATCGGTCTCCATACTGACAGCTCAGAGCCTGGAGCCTGCTTCAGATTTGGCGTTTCCCTCTCTCTGCTTCTTCCCCACTTGTGCTCTGTCTGTCTGTCTCTCTCTCAAAAGTAAACAATAAACAAACAAACAAACGTTTAAAAATTAAATGGGTACATTGTATATGATTCCATTTCTATAACATTCTGAAGAAAGCAAAACTACCAAGATGTTAAACCAATCAGTGGTTACCAGGGATTTGGGAAGGGTGATTTCAAGAGATGGAAACACAAAGTACTTTTAGATTAGAGGGCTATTCTATATGATACTATGATGGAGGGTCAATGATTCTATCCATTTGACAAAACTCACAGAACAAAGAGCAAGCCGTAATTTATTCAAACTTAATTATATGGAAGGTCAGGGGGAATCCCAGAATGGGATGCAGATTTTGATAAGATAGTTTAACTATATTACAAATATATGATATAACCTCACTATAGGGTACTAATATAAATAATTTCAGAAATGAATGAAGTCTTTAAGACTAAAGGCAAAAAGAACTTTTCATAACTACTGTGTTCTTGTCTATAAGGTGTTTTCCACAGGAATATGGGTTAACAACTTCAACACTATTTTACAAATATTCTGGAATTGAGGGGCGCCTGGGTGGCTTAGTTGGTTAAGCGACCGACTTTCGCTTAGGTCATGATCTTGCGGTTCGTGGGTTCGAGCCCCACGTCGGGCTCTGTGCTGACTGCCAGCTCGGAGCCTGGAGCCTGTTTCAGAGTCTGTGACTCCCTCTGTCTCTCTCTGACCCTCCCCTGCTCATGCTGTCTCTCTCTCTCCTAGAAATAAATAAAATATTTAAATTAAAAAAAAAGCAACATAAAATTTAAAAAAAAAAAAATTCTGGAATTGAGCAATTAAGCAAATAGATGCCAAATGTTTGGAAGTCAGCCTTATTAGTATTAGAGTAAGATGCAAGAGATTGAAGATATATTGTCCATGGGGCAATGGATTAGATTTTGAAACAAAAATATAAACTCATGTTTAGATTAATATGGATAGAGATGGTTAAATATAGAAATATGTATGAGGAGCACCTGGGTGGCTTAGTTGGTTAAGCATCTGGCTCTTGATTTTGGTTCAGGTCATGATCCCAGGGCTGTGAAATTGAGCCCCATGTTGGGGTCCATGCTGAACATGGAGCCTGTTTGGGATTCTCTTTCTCTCTCCTTTTGTCCCTCTTCTCTCCTCTCTCCCTCTCTCTCAAAAAAAAAGAGGGAGAAATATATATGTATATGTGTGTATATACTCCAATTCATATACAAATTTGTACTTCATTGCTCTGCAATGAATGCTCTGCAATGAATCCAATCTGCAAAAGAACATAAACTTTACCTAATCATAATGTATCAATATTGGTTTATAAATTGCAACAAATATACCATAATAATATAAGATATTAATAATAGCAAAAACTGGATGCTGGGTTTATGTAAGTCCTGTATGTATCCACAACTTTTTTTTGTAAATATGAAACTATTCTAAAATAAAAGATTATTTAAAATAGAAAAGGCAATAACTACAATAAAAGAGTGTGATGTATGAGGATCTCTACTTTTCACCTTTTCCCCAATCCCATAAACTCATCATGATTGGCATTTGGCATTTGACTTTTCCTTTAGACGTTAATAATAGCTACAACTAAGATTTCTAGAGTTCTTGTTGTGTACTAGACATAACTGACATCTTCACACAAATACACCTATACATGTATAAGTGTAAGTGTATACATACACATGTGTAGTGTGTGTGTATATGTGTTATACATGTAGATATATATTTAGTATGCATACTTATTACAGATACATGTAATTATCTTGACTTTATGTGATTTAATTTGACATTACAACAACTATTTGTTATTATTTCCAATTTTCAAGTTAGAAATTTGAAGAAATAGTAGGAATAAATTTTTCTAAGAAAAATTATAATTTGCTTGATATCTTCTAACTCTTAACATAGAGACATTAATAAAAGTAATGAATTCTTTATGATAATTCACACTTAATCCACATGAAACCTAATGAATACTTTTCTTTTACTGAAACACAAAGATGTTTAAGTAAATTTCCTACTTATCACAGTTGTAAATCTTACCAGCAGTATGCTTTGAATGTAAGGGATCTGATTCCACAGTAATGTGCTAACCTACTTGTCTTTCTTGACTCCTGGGTTTCATGTTGAAGGATTTCATAAAATAAAAAAGAGTGAAAAAATAAATCTCAATCCTACCTATAATATGTGAAATTTATAAATATAGAAGGCCAAAGAGAAAATTTAAAAATTCTGTAAGAATTCAGAAAGTCATTCTAAGAATCAACTGGTATCAAGATTTCTCAATAGCAATATTGGATGCAAGAAGATGATTTTTTGTTTTGTTTTGTTTTTTGTGTTTTTCCTTGCAGAAAACCACTTTTGCCTCTAAATTTAATCTTTACTCAAATTTTCATTTAAAGGTAGGAGCTAATAAAAGGCCATCAGATATATGTCATCTTGGTTTTGCCATATAAAATCCATGTTGAAAATATTTTGGAGGGAAGATATTTATAATCAGAAAAAGAAATTAAGGAAATGCTTGAAGAGTTATAGAAAGTATGATAAAAATATTTTGACATTTAATAGTTTCTTAAATCAGTTTATTATTTTCAAAGAATTTCAAAGAACTTTCAAAAAATTATCATTTTAAATGAATTTTAAAGGAATTATCATTTTCAAGATATTTTCAAAGATGATGTAATAATATCCACATCATTTTTTATTTTATATACTAAATGAGAAAATAATAGAATTACTAAACGAATAGTTCTAAAACACTACTTTTTTTAAAGTATATATATGTGTGTGTGTGTGTATAATTGATTACTTAAACAGCATAAATGTAAATCATTGTCTAGTAATGGAATACCATGTGTACAAAAATAGAGTGCATAACTGTTAATGCAATGGAGAATTCTTTTTATTTATTTATTTTTCTTAGAGAGAGAGAGAGCAGGGGAGGGTCAGAGAGAGAGGGAGACACAGAATCGGAAACAGGCTCCACGCTCTGAGCTGTCAGCACGTGGGGCTTGAACCCACGAACCGTGAGATCATGACCTGAGCCGAAGTCGGACGCTTAACCGACTGAGCCACCCAGGCGCCGCAGTGGAGAATTCTTGACCTTCTCATTGTAAAGTGGGAAAGTTGGGAGGAAGCTAACAAAACCAAATAATACAAAGAAAACATGAAAAAACGTGATAGAAGAGCACTTTAGCAATCATCCATTAGCATATGGAGTAAATGTTTTAAACTCACAAACTGAAATCAAAAGAATTCTCAGACTGGATAAAACAAGAAATGGGAAATGCACAAGCAAAACACAAAAGATTCTAGCCTTATTTATTGGTAAAATTAACAATGGAACAAGAATATACATCCATCACGAGTATTTATGAACCTAACAGACCTAAAATATATTAAGCAAAGCCGACAAAACTACAGGGAATTAGATTAGTTTAAAAAAATATATTTGGAATCTGTTAAGATTTTAAGAGAACTTTATAAATGAAGCATTAACAAATTAGCAGATGTATCAAGTATTTAACAGTTTATGTGAGCACACATATAAAACATGCCATAGGACAGTAATAAAAAATGAATAAATAACATGGTAGGCAAAAAATGGTGATAAAAGATCATTGGCATTCACTTAGTCTGTATTCTCTGGGCAAAATGTAAAAAATTAGAAATGGAACTAAAGTAGATAGATGCAATATGATTGGAAACTAACATTACTGTTAAGCAATTCTTGGGCGAAAAAATAAATAACGTAAGAATCTATAGCAAAAAGAAAATCAAGCACCCACACAGAAATGTTCAGAGCTATGAAAAATGCAGAGCAATGTGTATATACAAGAGGTTATTTAAATAAAGGTTATAAAGCATTGGACTATAAAATTATGCATTATAGCCACCATATGTCAAAAATCTCTTAAGCATATTAAATGGGGCAAGAGTACAAACATTTTAAGCATATCAAACTGGGCAGGAGTTTAAAAAACGTTTATAGGATATTTTCACAGACAGCCTGTGAAGGACCCATTGTCATTCCTTTTCTAAAATAACATTTAATAGGATGAAAAATTTTTTAAAGTTTAATTTATCCTTCTATAATATAAATCACATGCACATTTTATTTCAAGAACACATCATGAGATTAACAATTATTGGATGATTGCATAGGTATATTTAAAAATACAGGATGATGAAGATAAGTGATTCTCCAAATAATTCATGTAAAATAAAAAGTTATTTCAATTCATGAATTTTTAGAGTTTTAACTTGGATTTTTTGCCTTTTTTATAATCAGTTTCTTCAGCTATAAGGATTCAAATTTTCTTTGAATTTACTAGAATTTAAAAGAATTATGGTGCTTATTCTTTTAATCAAACACATCTCTACATTGCAACTCTTTCAGCTGTATCTCTTTTTATGCTTTCCAATGCTCACATCCCTACAAAGTCCTTTCTGAAAGATAAGAACTCCCTACCAATTGGCTTCATGCAGTGCTGAGCAAGAACTAAGGAACAATCTTTTCCTTTTATACTTATGAAAAGTCTGCAGGGGTAAAATGGAAAATTGAGGATATCAGACATTTTTATGTCTTATTTATACTTCTTAAGCCTTTCCTGTCTTGTTTGAAGATATATATTTGTGTTAGACTTTTTTCAGTTATGTTTTGCTGTGTTCAAATATTTGTTCCAGACCAGTTTATCTTTGTGGAAATCTTATATATAAATATAAAATGATGATAGTTTCTCACGATTCCCACCCTCTCTCTTTTTACATTTCTATCAATTTTAAAACAGAGAAGAGAAAATGACTTGACTCATTTTGACTGAACGGTGATAATGACAGATGGAGGAGCAGAGGAGTACTCCACACTCCTAAGGCTGTTGATTCTACTAGAGGTGAAGATATAAAAACAGCACAATTAGTCTGGTGGGGAGAAAATTATACTCCTGCTGGAAACAGGAAAGGACTTGTTAGAACCTTTGCTTGACAAGACTAATCCGTCTGGTGTCAAAATTTCCAATTAGCATTCGGTATTATTCCCACTTCTGAGCTCATTCAGAATTTACAATGGGAAATCACAAGACATGAACAGGGAACAAAGACATTTTTCTTTCAGGAATGAGAGGTTAGCTATGGCCATGAGAATAGAAGCTGGGATGAAAGTCTCATGTTCATGGACAGTTTCGGGGATCTATAGACAAAATGAAAGTAAGATATAGCAAACAGAAATATGGCAGCTTCATTTGATTTGGAATATAAACGTCTATCCTCCCCAAATTAAAATTCCCACTAAGTAAGTCACCTCTAAAAATAAGTAAATTTTGTATCAACCATATATATCCACTGGGTATTAGAAAATATAATGACAGTCCATAGAATTCATTATTGGATTTATAACAATTCAATATTAATTCATTAATTATTCTACAACTTGTATGTTTGGGGCGATGGTCCTCAATATGTATGTGTTTTGTGGAGAATTCATATGTTGATAATAGGCAGTGGAAAATAAAGCATCTGTGGTTAAATAAATGTACAGTGTATTGATTGAGCAAAGAAATCTGATTAACCAAGTAAAATTAAAAAAAAATTCTATTGTTTCCCTGAGCCTTCAGTACCCAATTCATTCATTCAATAACTAATGATTGTGACTTAATGTCAATAAATTTTTCATGGCTCCTTTAGCACTTGTGCCTCGGGATATACTCTGACAGTTTGGGACTTCATTCTCTTTCTCAGTGCTCTGAGTAATCATTTTCTCATTCATTAAAGAAATGACTTTCTAAGAATTTTTTTTTTTTTACATTTAACGATCTGCACCTAAATGTATTGGCTCATGCTGTTCTCTTTCTACTCCTTAAGTCAGCAAAAGGATGATCTTTCAGCCTGTCTAAAGGACATCTTCCTTCTGTCTTCTTAATCTCATACTTTCTTCTTAAATCTCCTCAAAACACTCTCATTTGCGTATCTTTAAAATTGTTCTCTGAGTGGTTGCTGCTCCTCCCAGTACAATAGGGCCTGAAAGTCCTGAAATTAGATTTTTTAGACTCCCTTTCTAGTAGGGTCTTATATATATTCCACTAATGAAACACATTCATTTGAGATTTGGAAGGCAGAAGAGATTTGTCAAGAGGCAAATTAGAGCAAATTCCTGGGTCTTGGCAGACAGTTTGTGCTGTTTGCCAGTGGCTTCAGAGAATCTTCCAGAAAAATCATCCATTTTGGTGTTCCATGATTCCTATACCCAGACTTAATGAGTTTTTTTTTTAAAGGATTCTCAATAATGTGTAAGCCTCTGAGTCCTTTATCACATTTCTTCCGACTCTGAAAACCTCCTGCTTCGTCTCCTTCTCCCTCTTCCTCTCCTCCTTCGTCTTCTACTTCTTTATCTTCTTTTTCAACATCTTTATTGTCTTTGTGTGCTTCTTTTAAGGAACCATGGCTGATTCAGACACCAATCTTGATTTTAACTGAGTTCTCTGTAATTTTTTGCAATTTGGTTTTCACATCTTTCTTGTAACTTTTACTCCTATGTTTATCTAGTTAAGAAGTGGGTATTTCACCTGTACTATGTTTTTGGTTGTTTTCGAGGCATCTGGAATGCATCAATACATATAAAAATGATTCCTCTTCCTTTTTGGAGTTTATGAAGTGCAAAAAAGATAAAATCAATATATAATGTTAAATTACTACTGGAAAAAAGGACAAGTGAAGCAAGATGAGCACGACTGGAAGCACTGGAGGCGTGGCGTACTTAGTGTTAAACGATGGGACGAGAGTGGGCCTCAATGAAAAGGGATAATAGAGCAAATAATTGAACATGGTGAGGAAGTCAGCTGTAAAATCTACTGAGTGCTTCATGCTGGGAGGAGTAGCAAATGCAAAGGCCCTAAACCTGGAGCACAACTGGCCTATGAGGAATATCAAGGGGTCAGAGGTAGCGAGAGTGGAATTAGCAAGGTGGACAGTAATTCAGGAAAGAATTGAGAGGGTAGGTCAATGGAAAATTAGATCCTGAAGGGCTACATGAACTATATTTAAGGATATCAGCTCTTGCTTTTATTGAAATGGGGAGCTTTTTTTTTTTTTTTCTGAAGAGGATAACTTGTCTGTGGCAAACAGAAATAAGACCAATTAGCAGTCTAGTACAGCAATGTAGTCAAGAGATAATGTTAGCAACCACCAGGGTGATGGCAGGGAAAGAGTTAACAGTCAAATTCTAGACATAATTGGAAAATTTATCCATGAGTTTTCCTACAAGAATAGATATAGGGTGAGAAAGAAAAAAGACATCAAGGACACCACCAAGATCCTTAGGCTGAATGTCTGGAACAATGAGTTGCCATAACCTGAGATAAAAGCTGAGGGTAGAGTAATTATCAAATGGAAAATCAGTTGTATGAGTTTTAGAGTGACATTTGAGGGGGAGGGGCAGGTTTACTAATGTGAACATGTTGACTTCTTGGGTATTATTTTCCCCTGATTTTCCTCCAATTCTCTTGCTGGTCCTCATTATTTGACTACGGAGGCACTTCTTGTACTGTATGCTCCTCA
Organism: Crocuta crocuta; assembly: GCF_008692635.1. NCBI lineage: Eukaryota > Metazoa > Chordata > Mammalia > Carnivora > Hyaenidae > Crocuta > Crocuta crocuta. Next base: position 59,816 of record NW_027527973.1, read on the forward strand.
CCTGCAACTTTCCATCTTTAATACTTTATGTGCCTTATCCTCATTTTAAGATTTATGGGTACTTAATGTGAATCGCCTCCAGCTTTATCTCATCCCAAATCTTAGGCCAGTCTTCTTGTATGTTTCTAACATGTACAATGGTCCTCTTATTACAATTTCCTCTATGCCTTTGTTTCTTAAAGACAATTTCCACAATTTATCTTTATGGATAAATGAATATATTTATGCAATATGAATACATTTATGTTCAGCAAACAGTAGATGATGGATTTAAAGTTCTACTTGATACATGTTTTATATAACTATTTTAAAGAAAATTTTAAATGGTGGAAAAGGTTTAAATCAGGTTAAATACACATAGTCCTATAATGAATTGCTTTTCAGAATTTATGTACCTATAATAAATGTCTTTAAATATGCTTAGGGATTTATTGTATCAATATACATAAACAAAACCTAATATATATAAACATAACCTAAGTGAATATTCTTGTATTCTAATGCCAACTTCAAGTTTGGGACAAAACTCTTTAAAAAAAAGAGATATGAAATCAGAATTCTCATTATTAATAGAAGGTAGAGGAAGACATTTGTTAAGTAAAATTCAATCAATTCAGTATTTCTGACATGATTTAGTAAGTTCTATTGCAAAACTCTGTATTGGACATGGTAGGGGATATTAAAACCAGAGGTTTTGCTGTTAAGGAACTTCCAAATCATAGAGATTCTAACAGTGATGTGATTAAATACCCAGTATGTCTATAAGCAAGTCAGATTTTAAATAATGAAATTGAAAGAAGCAATTAGTCCCCTGAAACTACGTTTTAAAATCTTCATGTGTAAATGTATGATCTCACTTATTCCTTGATACCAAAATGCATACTTTTCAAAAGAGAAAAGTAAACATTCTAATGAATAATAATTCCTTATGTGCACTTTCTTAAGTCCTTAAATATCATTCATAAGTTCTAAATAATACAAGTTCTGCATAGTAATTTTCAGTGAGTTTTATTTATAGTAGTATATCTTTATTATTTGTTAAATATATTTAAAAATAAATAGAAATTTTATACAATATATATTCACATACCCTAATTTATCAGAATAATATATAATAAATATAATGATATTTATTTTCCATGACACCTTTTAGTCATTGTCTTCATATATACATGTATTAAACTTATGCAAGTATATATGTTTTGCTTTTATCATCTGATTTTTTCATAACATTAAATCAAAACTATTCTTTACTCTTTAAATCATTTATTCTTGTTAATGCAAATGCACACATGATTTCACATAAACTATATTCCGTGTCAAATGTTATTTCAGTAGAAATAGTACTATTTCTTGATTGTTTGCTTATTTTGCATAATCTCTAATGCAGCCATCTATAAAGACCAGAAATATGCTGTTTAGAGCATCAGGGATAGGAAGTTTTTCCTTCTGTCATTTCTATTTTTCCTAAAAATCTGGCAAGAAGAATTAAACTTTTTAGGCATTATTGACTGACAATAGCCTAATGTATTGAAATTTCTCATACTTCTTACATTTGAAAGAGTTTTTTTTTAATTCTACCATCTTACTCAAATAAGAGGTCACAATCCCAAAAACTTCAAAGTGCATGAAATTCATTGGCAAGAAAGCCATGCATGTACCAGTCTCCCCCATCTTCACCACCTTGCTAACATCTAGAAACATCAGGTGTTTACTCCAACAATTTGATTTTAAAGATGTAAGTATTATGGGTAAACTAGTATCTCATCAGCATTAGATGGGTTATGTTGCATTAACAACACAGAAATCTCTCTGACTGAGCAAGAAAACTCATTTCATGTAAGAGCAAATTTACCTTAAAAATTGGGTAATATTACATACAAGCTGTCCTCTATAGTAGTTCAGTGACGCTTTGACCTCAGGTGTATCCATCTCAATATATGCTTTGATATCACAGTGTCCAGGGAAGGGAGTGCTAGAAAGCCTGGAACTACCCATTAAATGCTTTCATTCAGAAGTGAAAATTACATTTATCTCTACTCAGAGTTCATTGACCAGAATTCATAATATCAATTTAACTTCAAGAAGGGTGGAGAAGTGTGATTATCCTACATACTCAGACCAGGAGAAGAGCCTGATACACAGTTAGCACTGATTATCTCCACCACAGCAGGAAACCTCAAATCATATTCTGGAAAGGATACATAGTCTGATTGTAGAGGTTAGTGAAACCTCTAAGTTATATGAACAAAGAGGATTCTTAACATCTTCTCTGTTCTTCATGAAGTATTGACATGTTTCAAACATCATCCAGATTTTCTGTGAAGTATGAAGTAACGGCACTTTTATTGGACATTCAATGCTTCAGTTCCAGGCAGAGTCCTTTCTACCTCTATTAATGGATCTTCAATCTATCTCTTTTGGAAAAATTCCAAAAGTCTCAGTCCCTCCTTGGTTCTAGGCACAATCCTTTCAGTCTCATTTTGGAGGACTTAACTCTGAAATGATAAGATAAGTAAGAACCCATAAAAGGCACAGTGAAACTCTGACTCAATCTCCAGCCATTCAAAAATCCTCAAGTCTAAGAAACCTAATCTGTATTCTCTGGAACTCTTCAGGGTGCTGATATTTCCTCATTCAAAGTTGGCAGTTCTAGCATACCCGTGCATCTGTTTTATAAGTAAAATGCCATCCTTAAAGATAACAAAGCAAGAAAGAACAGATTCTGGTATCTGTTTCCTTACTCACTTTTAATTATTTTTCTTATGCCTCTGGCTTCCTAGACAATTCAGATGATCAATGACTCACCTAGAAAGGAAAAAAAGAAACAAACAGAAATTGGTAAAGAAAGATAAATGTACATAGTATTTACATGAAAATAGAAGATAATTCAAATGAATCAGTTCTCTAAATCAAACAAACAAACAAAATCCACCAATACGCAGAAGGCTCTGGATTTCAAAAAATTGAAGGAGCTAGCTTCATGTTTAGAATTAAGCACTCTCCCTTAGGTTTTGCTGTGGTATTTTTAATTGCCTTTTAGTAAAGTACAATAAGCTTTTTATAACTAGAACAGTTTCAAATTTGTATGCGTTTTAAAGTTTATATAGGTAATCTGAAATTATATTTTAATGTAGATAGCTATAATTTAATTTTAATTTTCAGAAAATATACATTTTTGAAGAAATGTAAAATAAATCACTGGGAAAAATGAAGGAAATATTCATTCAGTGAAGAATATCATGTGCCTCTTCTTTTCTGGAGTTAAAGAAATATTCTGTATTAATCTGCTCATATTTAAAGTTACAGAATGTCCATGATAAAGATTCTTTCAGAGTAATGCCATCTTGGCTAGAAATATTTGAATCTTAAACTAAAAAGAACATGAACAATAAGTCAAATTAAGAGCTTGGTGTGTGTTTGTGTTTGTATGCAGGTGTTTACTTTAACTTTTTCTGAACATCTGTTGGCTCTCAGTAGGCAGCATAGTAACATAGTCATTATCTCACTCAAACTTCCATTCCTCTTATAGTGACAGTAATGATTTTTGATTCAGCATCCTTTTCCATTTCTTCTTTCTGCCCAGACTTTTATTTTTCTAATGTGTCCATCATGTGACTAAATTGCTTAGATAATTCTTGAGAAGATAGTCCAGGTAGAGGGGAGAAGGATGAATATGTGGAACGTGGGAGATATTTGTGGAAATCAAAATATTCCATATGGGACTACAGTAGTGGTTATATATTATGCATTTGACAAAACCCATAGATCTATACAACACAAAAAGTGAACACTAACATGAATGATGGGTTTTAGTTAATAATAACACATCTAATAGTTTTTCAATTACAAAAAATATATCACACAAATGTAAGATATTACAAAATAAGGGACACTGAGAAGGAAGTAAGCATATGAGAATTCAGAGTAGTTTCTGTTTAACTTCTCATCATGTCTCCCTCAAATTCATTTTTTTGTGAAATTCTCATTTTATTCTTCTTACTTTTTTATTTTGACATCTGTAATAATATCAAATACAACACAGAAAAATACACATAGCTATAACACACAAAAATGAATACAGTTGTAGATTTTTTACAATAAAATTCATTAAATCATTATGTGTAGAAACCTGCTAGAAAGTTCTTATTTTTGATACAATTTAAAGTAGAATTCTTGCTTTCAGTTTTCTTTATTATGTATGAAATCATATATGACTGTTAGATTATCTGTATTTGCTTATATCCCATGGAATATTTTCTATGAGTGTATATGCATTAATTAGGGTATGTTTAAGATTGTGATAAAACTCAATTCTAGAATAGAATATACAGACATGAAGAAATGTTTTACTCAGCAAATTTTGCTTTCATGAAATGGCTTATTGCATACTTAGTGAAGTGAAAACTAAGTTCAATAACTCATTGTCAGGTAACAGATGTTAAAAAACATTAGGCACAGTAGTTGAATACACATGTACCAAATACACATACATAAAACTCGTAATGATTCAATGTTTGTGCTCTTTTTGGTTTAAGATTCAAATACTTCCAGCCAAACTGTCACTAAACAGGGAGACCTAAAATGAATTATCCGATAAATGAAAGAAATAATTTCAATTGACAAAGAAAATCTCATATGCATATGCATATTCTTTTTTAGAGTTGTATTTACTTATTTTTTTAACTTAAAACCAAGTTAGTAACATATAGGGTAATGACGATTTCAGGAATAGAATGTAGTGGTTTATCACATGTAACACCCGGTGCTCATCCCATCAAGTGCCCTTCTTAATCCCCACTGGCCCCTCCCCCCACCTAACACCCACCAGCAACCCTCAGTTTGTTCTCTGTATTAAGAATCTATTAGGGTTTGTCTCCCTCTCTGCTGTTATATTATTTTTGCTTTTCTTCCTTTCTGCTCATCTGTTCTGTGTCTTAAATTCCATGTATGAGTGAAATTATGTGATACTCATCTTTCTCTGACTTATTTCACTTAGCATAATACCCTCTAGTTCCAACTACATTGTTGCAAATAGCAAGAATTCATTCTTTTTGATCACCTAGTAATATTCCATTGTGTGTGTGTGTGTGTGTGTGTGTGTGTGTGTGTATGCCATATCTTCGTCATTCATCAGTCGATGGACATTTGTTGATCGTGCTGCTATAAACACTGGGGTGCCTGTGCCCATTAGAATCAGCATTTTTTGTATCCTTTGGATAAATCCCTAATAGTGCAATTGCTGAGTCGTGGGGTAATTTTACTTTTAATTTTTTGAGGAACCTCCATACTGTTTTCCACAGTGACTGCACCAGTTTACATTCCTACCAACAGTGCAAACGGGTTCCTCTTTTCCACATCCTTGCCAACATCTGTTGTTTCCTGAGTTGTTAACTTTAGCCATTCTGAGAGGTGTGAGGTGGTATCTCATTGTGGTGATGATTTGTAACTAGAGTTGTATTTTAAATTAACCTGCTTATTCAACAGTCTGATGGCCACTGCATAAGATGGGCTATAGATGCTCAATTTTCTGAAGGTAATGAGATCATTACCACATTTAATCCCAAATGAGTCTAATGCTAAACGCAGATTCTCAATCTTTAGATTTGACACATAGGTCAAACTTTGCTGACCCATGATTTGAAGAAACAAAATGGGTTTCTTACTGAATTGTAAGGAGATGACCCCAGAAATTCTCTTTCAGTTGACTCTTTTTTTTTTTTTAAATGTTTTATTTATTTCTAGGAGAGACAGAGAGACAGCGTGAGCAGGGGAGGGTCAGAGAGAGAGGGAGTCACAGACTCTGAAACAGGCTCCAGGCTCCGAGCTGGCAGTCAGCACAGAGCCAGACGCGGGGCTCGAACCCACGAACCGTGAGATCATGACCTAAGCGAAAGTTGGAGGCTTAACCGACTAAGCCACCCAGGTGCCCCTCTTTCAGTTGACTCTTAATGAACTGTTTGTGACCAGGTGCTGTCATTCCCTGAAGTGGATTCTTTATAGCTGAATTTCTCATAGTACCAGAAACTAACTACCCCCTACTCCACTATGAGGCTTGAACCCAATCACATCTTCCCACAGTTTTCAGTTGCTGGTGACTGTAATTATTAGCGATTTTTCTTGTTAGTAAGTGCCTAAACCCATTATGACATAACATTTTCAATATGTTCTCTCAGTAGGAGCTGGACATCATTTGTGAAATAATTGTAACCTGACTTGAAAACTTAGAGCTTTTTTTGTATTTCTCCTGATAAAATTAACATTTAATCACTTTCCAGCATATATTGATTGTTAACAAATTCTACACTTTCATAAAAAGTGTGCTAGAAGCATACACTGTGAATGTCAGAGTTAAGTAGAAAAAATGAGCCAACAATCCATCAGTCTTGAAAATAGTCACCCAACTTTCAATACAAGTTGAATGAATTTAGGAATTATACCATTTGTATCATCCAGGAAATCAGTATCATTTCCCTTTCCCAAATTATTAAATTTGGAAAATTTAAGGTAAGTTTAATGTAAAAATTTGGATTTTACATTATAAGAAATCATAAAATGTACTGTGTTCATGTTAACAAGTGAGTGATATTAAATAAAACATAGATAAATATAAAATTAACAAAGGAAAATCATATGTCACTGCAACATGACAATTTTAATCTGTTTTATTTTGTATGCCCTTTAAGTCATTTATATATATAGTATATCTAATTGTTATTGTTGCATAATAAGGATTTTTATTTACTATTTCACATATATTTAGTGACGTGTATCCTAACAGACTGCATGATGTTGAATAAAATAGATACAAATGTAAATATGTCATAGCGTTGGTTCACAGTTCTGTTTGCAGTTATCTCAGTAATGGGTTAAATTTGTTCACATTTAACACATTACTCTGTACCTATTGAAATGTATTTTTACATTAATTTATATATCTTACCTGATCAAATAATTTAATGTTTACGTTGGATTAGGAACTCTATGGGTCTGAAGTAAAATGGATTGAACACTCTTTGGCTTCTTTGACTTTCCATAAGAAGAGTCATCGGCCAAGTTTATGAGTAAATTTGAATTGTTCTGCAAAGCTCTTCGTGCCCAAACTTCCTCCTGTTGAGTTTGTCACTATTAACATGTTAGGAAAAATTATGTTTTTACTTTTAGTCATTCCAGCTTAAAGATAATATCCTTTTATCCCCCCATAAGCATATTAGTATATTGAGAAGATACCAACATTATGATTAAAAAGGTAAGCATGTGACTCCTGGATTTACCACTCATCAGTAGAGCAGTCTTAACAGAAATTAGTCACATTATTCATTTTAAAAACTAGATGAGGGGCACCTGAGTGTCTCAGTCAGTAAAGCGTCTGACTTCGGCTCAGGTCATGATCTCACAGTGTGCGGGTTTGCCCCCCGGGTCAGGCTCTGCTGAGAGCTCAGAGCCTGGAGCCTGATTCTGTGTCTCCCTCTCTCTCTGCCCCTGCCCTACTCACACTCTGTCTCTCTCTCAAAAATAAACATAAAAAAAAAATTTTTAAATCTAGAGGATAACTCCTACTTCAAAGGATTATATTAGAGACAAAATAAGACAATATATCTGAAAGCTCCTCCCTATTGCCTACTACATGATTTAAGTTCAATAAGTATTACTCATGAAGTTTTAACCCCCATTACTTTGAAATCTGTAATAAAATGGAACAATATTACTGATTCAATAACCCACACTGTTTATGTATCAGAAATGTAACTTTAATTATACAGAGTGTTATTTTAAAAACATGCCTATCAGTAATAGTAGAGACTGTTGGTTCCATGATTCAGAATAAAGATTAATTTTTAAAAATCAGATTATGTACAAACATACACACAGGCACACATAACAGGGAGAGGATAGCTGATGCTTCCTCACTTTTCACAGTGAAGTTGAGAATTAGTACCTGCTCTTTCTTTGTGATCTTTCATTTGCAGAGACATTAATGCCGAACTTAGTCTGATGACTTACAGGATATATGACTATTTTTTTGGTTCTAAATTAAGCAGCTGGCTGCTGGTTTTACTGTCAACTATAGTTTTGTTGCTTTATTTCTCATATGCATTATCTTTCTGATTAATATTTTAGGTAAAGGTTAGGTTTTCAATAAGAAAATTGATGTATTTATTTTCTTTAGATTGATTCAAAAGCTGTGTTGGGTTTAAGGATTCATTAACTCTAGATCAGAGTCTTGAGTGTTTTAAGAATACTGCTTTGATATTTCTGTGCACATTGTTATTAATTGCTCAGTAAAATGTTTCCAAGTAAAACTGTCATGTATAACTATTATTCATCTATATTTCATAGTTTAATACACTTTTATAGAAAGTCTTAATATTTGGTTTTAGTGCTTAAATTGAAATAAAAGATTAAAATCCTGGATATAATTAGCAAACATTTTTGTAGCTATGCAAAGGTAAAGTAAAAGACATTCCTGTGCTTATTTCCATCTCTAATGGAAAGCAAATTACATTTTTATTGAAAAGGTATTAAATAGCAGAATATAGCTTTGTCTCTAAAATGTAGTATTCTCCCTTTACAAAGTGAGAGTATACATAATGAAGCTTACATACAATGCATGTTATAATAATTCAGTTCCTAATTTAAATTTATAATTCTAAAAGAGAATTTCTATAGGTAGGTGACATATTACTTTGTGGAATTTGGGAACTGTACCACAGTTATTATAATGTTGTTGCAACATTGTACATTACTTATGGAGTAGGTTGGATAAACCAAACCTTTGAAAACCAATTCTAATCTTCAGGCCATTAGTTGGGCTTCATTAGATCATTAGTTGGGCCTTATATCTTTCATTGAGGTGAAAGATAATATTTTGACTACCAACCATGTAGTTGGTGAAGTTAATATTTTGTTAAAAATATAAGTGATTGCCTTGAGGTCTTGCCCTGATTGTGGGTGGAGGTAATAGTTGTGATATAAAATGACTTTTACCTACACAATTATAGATTATACATAATAAACTGTACGTATAACTCAATATCGAACATACATAAACAAATACATGTATATGATATACATACCATATGATGAACAGACATTAATTTCACAGTTCAATAAATGTCAAAATGTACATATTTAAGTAATCATCAGTCAAATCTAGATACATTCCAGAAAGTCCCCTCATGCCATTTTGAAATGTATACCTTTCCCTTATACTCTATAAGTAAACAGTGATCTGTTTTCTGTTTCCGTGGAAATGAAATCATGCAAAATATACTGTTATATGTTTGAATTCTTCTTTCAGCATAATAACTTTGAAATCCATTCATGCTTTTGCAATTTTCTGTTTTTTATTTTATTTTTTAAGTTGCTAAGCAGTGTTCCATGGTATGGGTACCAGTTTGTTTATCCACTCATCTGTTGATGGATAACTGGGCTGTTTTCAGTTTCCGCTATCATAAATAAAGTTGTCATTACAATTTGAATGTGTGTGTGTGTTGTTGTTGTTGTTGTTTTCCTGTGGACATCTGTTTTTGCTTCTTTTTGGTGAATGCCTGGAGTGTACAATTGTTAGATCATATGGTAACTGTATATTTAAAGAAAGTATCCAACTGTTTTCTACAATTGTTTTACTAGCTTTAGAGTTCTAACAGCAATTTACGAAAGTTGGAGTTTTCCAAAACCTAACCAATATTTGTCACTGTGATTCTTTGAATTTTTAATTGTAGTCAGACTGGTAAGTATGTAATGTCTCAATGTAGTTTTAATTTGTGTTGGACTCATGACAAATGACATTAAGCATTTTATTGTTTTAATTTATATATGTATATAAGTCTTTTTTTGAGAGAGAAAGGGAGAGGGCAAACAAGGGAGGGGCAGAGAGAGAGGGCGTGCCCAGCACAGAGCCTGATGGCTGAGCTCAGTCTCACAACAGTGAGATCATGACCTGAGCCAAAATACAGAGTCAGACACTTAACCAGCTGAGCCACCTGGGTGCCCTGATATTAAGCATTTTAAAACCAAGCTAAAATATTTTATGTGTTTATAAATATTGCTGGACTTGATTTGTTAATTTTGATAATATTTTTTGAAAATTTGTTGCCTGCATTCATAAAGAGTAACATTCTTTTCTCATGTAAGATCTTTGTCAGTTTTTGGTATCCTAATAATAATGTCTTCATAAAATGACTTAAACAGAATCTCATTCGTTTTTACTTTCTGAAGGGCTTTGTATGCTATTTGTTTATTTTTTCCTTAATATGTTTGGAAGAAGTCACTAGTTCCTCTTCAAAATTCATATGGGCATCGAATTTTCTTTATGAGAAAATATTTGATTTAATATATTTGCTAGCTATAGGAATATTCAGATTATCTTTCTTCATTAAGCTTTAGTTGTATTTTTTAAGAATTTGTTCATTGTTGTTACATTACATTTAAAATTTTTTTAAGTTTTCATTTAGTTTTCAGAGAGAGAGTGTGAGAAAAAGAGAGAGGGAGGGAGGGAGAGAGAGAGAAAGCGTGCACGAGCAGGGTAGGAGCAGAGAGAAAGGGAGACACAGAATCTGAAGCAGGCTCCAGGCTGTGAGCTGTCAGCACAGATCCCAACAAGGAGCTCCAACTCATGAACTGGGAGATCATGATCTGAGTTAGACGCTCAACCCACTGAGCCACCCAGACACCCCTAAATTGTGTTTTTTTAGGACTCGTTCATTTCCTTTTTTCGTAAACATGTTAACATGATTTTGATAATAGTGGGTTTTTTTTGGCTTTTTAATGGTTGTGGGAACTCTAGTGATACCCTGTTTCATTCCTGTTTCCATGTGCACATTCACAGGCGTGTTTCTCTTTTGCCTTCATTAGCATTTGTACAGTTAACCATTTTATGGAACTTTTCCAAGAACGAAATTTTGGCTTCTTAAAACATTCTTTCCTTCTGATTATTTTGGTTTTAATAAATGTTTCTTGTTGTTTTTTTTTATTTGTTTTGTTTTGTTTGTTTCTTAACATTCCATTACATCATGGATGTTAAGCTTTTCTTCTTTCCCAAATTAGGAAAGGTAATATTTTTCTCACTATGCCCTACTTTAGCTGTATCCTGCTTACCACATCCATTGAGAAAATATAAAAAGATAGGGCACAGTGGATGCAGTTCCTGAAAATAACCATGAGGAGGACAGGTCCGAACATTGAGTCCTGCCAACTTGAAGACATGAGGGAAATACCTTGGTCACTTCACAGATTCTCCCAAACAGCATAAGTTTAAATCTGACTGTCATTATCTCTCTTCTGTTCTCAACTCTGTAAAAGTCCCTTTCTGGTAAGTCTGTGTATTCTCACTCTGTCAGCTTTAGCAAGCAACCCACCACCCAGGGGTTCAAGGGGAATAGTCTTACAGACTGCTTTTTCCCCTCCTCTGCTTCACAGTGCCTGTGCTCTTGTCTGTAGATAACGGAAATGTCTTGGTCCCCAGCTCTAATCTATCTCTTCTGTTCATGGGCACCACCCTGTTAAGCTTGAAATTCAGCATATTTCACCAAAGGTCTAAAATGTCTTCCATTAGAGAACCTCAGTAATAATGGGATTCTTCACAGATGTTTCCTTCTCTTATGAATCACAGTTTTATAGTTCTTGTTGCCTCAAAACAGTTTTCTCTGATATTTTGTCCAGTGCTGTGATTTGTTGAGCTTGGGGTGTTGGCCCAATGCCAGCTCTTCCATCATAGTGGAAGCAGATGTCCCTCTAGATGACTTTTAACTATTTAACTTAAAAGACTTCCAAAAGAAACTTAAGGTAGTGGAAATTATGAGTTGTTAATAGACATAGTACCAGAAATTAATAAGTAGATAATTACTGTAACTCTATTGCAGTTTATGTTTTCTAATGTCTTAATCTCGCCATCATTTTCCAGTGTGAACAAATAAAATAGTACTCTAATGGACTTACAAATCCTCTGTTTTGTTTTCTAGTATCACTAAGGAAAAAAATATTTTCAAGGAGAAAGAAAACTTTCATACATTTTAGAGAAGCAACAGTATGGAATGTTACAGCTTGCATGAATGGTGATTTTAATTTATAAGTAGTAATTTGATTCACCTACCAAGGCACTAAAATCTTTAATAGAACTTGCACTGTCATTATTATTCATTATTCATAAAGTGATGTAAATGGAAATAGTGTCTCAGAAAGGTTAGCATACAGATAAATCCATGCCCTAAAGAACTTATAATTTTAAAATCCTTTCAACAAGCTCCCCACCACCCAACCCCTTGGCACTCGTTAGAATCAGACAGCTTGTGAGCACTATTCCATTTGGCTTTAACAGTACAAAGAAGTCCAACTAAGTAGAAGCTATAATATAATTCAAAAGTGTATTTTCAAACTTGAAAGCAAAACTGTAATACCCTGATGGATCCACATTATCTGCTTAGGTTTAAAGTGGATATAAATATCAAATGAATGGTTTATAGTATAGCAGTAGAGTAATATTTTATCTCAAATTTTGTATTACACCTTTTATTGTTATTATTATGGCAGCTCGCAGGAAGTAGAGAAGGAACAACTCCTCCGGTATTTGCACATTGGATTGTAGTAAATGAATTTAATTTTTGCCTGAATCTGAATAATTTAATGAGGATCATTTCCCCTGAATGTGGTTACTGGGGATATGTCTAAGCAATCTGTGTTCCTTTAGTTATTGATATTTTATTACTTAATGCTATCTTCAAAAGCAAATATGATAAATCAGAGTACTTTAGAGTTTCACAGAAATTAAAAATATCTTGATGAAGATTGGAAACATTAGGACAACTTCATTTAAGACTTGTCTTTCTGAGCGGGATGGAATGAGAAAACTTTACAAAACATTCAGAGCATGGAAAATCCTTTTCTCGATTTGATTCTGATCTGAAAAATTCTACCTAATGCTTTATCATATAAGAGCAATATGGCTTCCATGTTTTAAAATTTTTTTAATGTTTTATTTATTTCTGAGAGAGACCCAGTGTGAGCAGGGGAGGGTCAGAGAGAGATGGAGACACAGAATGTGAAGCAGGCTCCAGGCTCTGAGCTAGCTGTTAGCCACCCAGGCGCCCCTACGGCTCCCATTTTTAGAGTGTGTAAGTAGAGAGTCTAGTTTTTCCTATAGCTACGTGAAAAAGTTCTCCTTCAGGAAAATACTAAATCATTTTTAAGAATTATAAAGAGAGAATAAAATTGCCCTACTTTGTGAAAGTTGAAAGAGTTTCATTCTCTCTGAGAGTGCAACAAAGCACCTACCCCAACCAACACAGGAAGAAGGAACACAAGGTACGGGTCAGGAATTAGGAGGTGGAGGCAGGTGTGTGGGTCACTCACTCCTGCTTGTAGGAATAGTGACCCTTCTTTGTTTCTGAGGGTGTTCCAGGCTCCCATCTTCCTCTTGCCTCGGAGTCATGGTTTAATAACAGGGACACTAGCATCACTGACTAAGGTTGGAGATACTAGTTTGATGATCAAAGATGTTAAAATGTTGTGTTTCTGAATTATATTCTATAATCTGTGACCTTTTTAAGAATACTTTTTATAAAATTACCTTGTGTTCATGCTGTCTTAACTTTACCCTTTATTTGGGAATGCTTCCTCCCATCCGACTGGCATGGTGAACTGGGAGTAAAGTTTCATCTGCATCAGGAAGGCCTTCTCCTATAAAGGTGGGGAATTTAAGCCAGTCCTGTAATCATATTTCAAAAAACAAATCATTTTATGTTGGTGCTCTCCCCCTGAGGTTCTTTATTTTTCCTCCCATTCATCTTCCAATCATAAAGTTGCAAAACTTCAAAGGCCAACAGCAGGAAGGAGCATCCAGTGGAAAAAAGGATAGTCTCTTCAGCAAATGGTGCTGGGAGAACAAGATATCAACCTGCAGAAGAATGAGACTGGACTACTTTTTTATAACATGCACAAGAGTAAATTCAAAATGGATGAAAGACCTAAATGTGAGACAGGAAACCATCAAAATTGTACAGGAGAAAACAGGCAGCAACCTCATGGACCTTGCCCACATCAACTTCTTACTTGATATGTCTCCAGTGGCAAGGGAAATAAAAACAAAAATGAACTATTGGGACCTCATTAAGATGAAAAGGTTCTGCACAGCAAAGGAAACAATCAATGAAACTAAAAGCCAACCAACAGAATGGAAGAAGATATTTGCAAATAGCATATCAGGGAAAGGTTAGTATCCAAAAATCTATAAAGAACTTATCAAACTCAACACCTGAAAAAACCAAATAATCCAGTGAAGAAATGGTCAAAAGACATGAATAGACACTTTTCCAAAGAAGACATCTAGATGAACAACAGACAAATGGAAAGATGCTCAACATCACTCATCATCAGGGAAATACAAATCAAAACCACAGTGAAATAACATTTCACACCTCTCAGAATGGCTGAAATTAACAACTCAGGAAACAACAGATGTTAGCGAGGATATGGAGAAAGGGGAACCTTATTGCATTGTTGGTGGGAATGCAAACAGCCTCTCTGGAAAACAGTATGGAGGTTTCTCAAAAAATTAAAAATAGAACTACCCTACAACCCAGCAATTGCACTACTAGTTATTTATCCAAAGGATATGAAAATGCTGATCCGAAGACGCACGTGAACCACAATGTTTATGGCAGTGCTATCAACAATAACCAAATTATGAAAAGAGCCCAAATGACTGGCACCTGATGAATGGATAAAGAAAATGTGGTGTATAAAGATTCAATGGAATACTACTCAGCTATGAAAAAGATTGAAATCTTGCCATCTGCAACAATGTGGATGGAACTGGAAGGCAGTATGATGCTAAGAGAAATTAGAGAAGACAATATTAGAGTGCCTGAGTGCCTCAGTCAGTTATGCCTCCAACTTCAGCTCAGGTCATGATCTCATGGTCCATGAGTTCAAGCCCTGCATCAGGCTCTGTGGTGACAGCCTGGAGCCTGCTTCAGATTCTGTTCCTCCCTCTCTCTCTGCCCCTCCCCCACTCACACTATGTGTGTGTCTCTCTCAAAAATAAACATTAAACATTTTTTAAGAAATGAAAGATATGATTTCACTCATATGTGGAATTTAAGAAAATTAACAGATGAACAGAGGCGAAGGGAAGAAAAGAAAAACAGAGAGGGTGACAAACCATAAGAGACTCTTATATACAGAGAACAAGCTGAAGGTTGATGGCAGGGATGTACGTAGATACAGGGGTGGGTTAAATGGGTGATGGGCATTAAAGAGGGCACTTTTAGGGATGAGCCCTGGGATGCCATATGTAAAGGACAAATCACTGGGTCTATTCCTGAAGCCAAAACTACACTGTATGTTAACTAAATTGAGAAGAAAAAAAATTGTGTAGGCAAAATAGAATGCTTGGGACATCGAGGTCAGATGTGGAGCACTTAGGGTTTCCTTTTCAGACTTTGAGACACAGCATTCCAGTAATTAACAGTATGCTTTTGTTTGGACCATCCCTTCTGCTGTTGAGTTCCTAAATCTGATGGAAGGGAGTGAGTGGAGAATTTAGAGAAACAAGGTTCTTGACCTTGCTAAAATCTTTTACTGCAGAAGAGCTAACAAGAGGCTTTATGCAAGTTGCTAATTATTATGTTAACAGCAAGTTATTTCAATTATGGGTTTTTTTCCTTCTAAATTAACTCTACGAAGTATAAAGTTGACTCTCCAGTGTTGTGATAACACAAACTCCAAAATGTAACACTTGCCAGGGTTTTAAGAAAGTCCTACAACAGGACCTTATAGTGGGGAAGGTGCGAAAGACTGCTTTGTTTTATTTTATTTATTTATTTTTAGTTTATTTCTTTTTTTTGAGAGTGAGAAAGAGCACAAGCAGGGAGGAGCAGAGAGAGAAGAGAGAGAGAATTCCAAACAGGCTCCATCCAAACTATCAGCACAGAGCACGACTCAAGGCTCGAACCCACGAACTGTGAGATCATGACCTGAGCCCAAACCAAGTGTCAGTCAACCAACTGAAGTACCCAGGTGCCCCAACACTGCTTTATTTATTTTAACATATTGAGATACATTCTAATAAAATATTAATGATCACTGCATATCACACAATGGTTATAATATAATATTAAATGAAAGTAAATTATAAGCAATTCATGCAATGTGATATTTTTTTAAGAAATATAATTAAATCTGTATCTCTATGGATATGTATAAGTTTTAAGGTCTCCACAGCCTTACAAATGGTGATACATAAAATATTCAATGTACAGGATTTTGTTGATTTTTGAGCTCTACATTTTCTTACATTTTACTATTCCAATGACAGGGTAATAATAGATACTCTATTATCATTTAATAGGTAGAGTTATTCTTTTTAACTCAGTGGTACATTATAATATCACTGACATCTTAGATTGGATAAGATGTTATTTTGAATCAGATTTTCTCCAGTTCTGCCTGATAACAAAATACTATTTTCTCATTCCAGAACAATTCCTCTTTGTTTATAATCTTAGACATTTTCTTTTATGGTTCTGTATCAGTGGTTGCCACCCCAGAAGTGATTTAGCTGCCTAGGGGACAATTGTCAATATCCTGAGACATTTTTGATTGTCTTTTGATTGTCACAAAGTATCCAAAAGTATATGGTCTTAATTGTCAATAGTACCAAGTTTGAGAAGTTCTACTGCCAACAGCAAAATCACCTCCACAAAATCACTCAGACTCTGTGCTATGTGAGGATGTGGCTTTTCACCATTCCAGATAAAACAAAAGCAAACAAAACAACAACAGTGGAAATCTCCCAACTCTTTATAAAAGTGGTAAAGTAAAACATATTAACTGTAGCACTATTTTACTGAAATATGGATTTTTTATTTAAGCTCTGTATAGTCACCTGGGCAGCTACGAAAATGATAGCTCAGTCCCACCTCCGGAGATTCTGAGGTAGCTGGTCTGGAGAGTTGTTCTGGGCTTTAAGATTATTTTTAAAGTTCCTAAGGTGATACTAAGTCAAGATTAAGATCTTCAGGTCTTTTATAACCAGCTAGAATCAACTTACTTTGGAATTATGATTTTATATGAAGACAACAACCATTGAACTCATATATTTAAACAAATAACATTTTGTGTACTAGTTTTCTAAAAACTCCCGATTGGAGAAAATGATGGACTCAATTCTTAGAGTCTTGGAGAAACTCTCAGAAAAGGAAATGTTGGGAAGTCAATCCTATATATGTTACTGTCCACAAGTACCACACAATCAGTGGAAGATAAAGAAAAATGTCTTATTTTTGTTAGATAAATGCCCAATATCCTAATGAGGTTACTAGGATTTTTAGGTGGTATAATTATTTTTCCACTTTGCATTCTTTATGGAAACTAAAATTATTGTGCCAATTTTAGGGATTGGTGTGATTGCAGAATTTTTAAAAATTTTCTTGTATATCTCAAATTTGCAAATTATATGTCTATATGATTTTTACATATACATATATATTCATTCAGAAGCTTCTTCCATTTGCATGGAAAATGACTCACTGTTTTATGCATCTGTATTGGAATGAATGACCGTTATTAATTAAAAGGTAGATATGTGATAAATTGGAGAGATTAATGATTACTTTGGGATTAGCTGTATTGAGTTTTATTTGCTAGTAAGATATTTTGGTAGACAGTATCTTTAGGTAGTTAGAAATACATAAAATAGTTTATATGTTCAAACTATTAATATAAATGTGGCCATCTTGTAAAATCAGGTGGTATAAATAAGAGATAATTTTCTGTCAGTTGAAAACATAAAAGTGAGATAAGGAAATGGTGATTGAAGGGATCTGGGGGAATCACTGCATTTGTGGACTGAGAAAAGAGGACAACTAAGCAGAGAAGGAACAATGAGAAGACAAGGGACATCATCAGTTATGCTTTGCTACAGAAGACAGTAGAGGAGACTGTTTTAAGGTGAATGAGGATAATAAATTAGCAAATGCTAAAAGGCAATTAAAAATGATGACAAGAACAGTCAGTGTATTGACTTTAGTAGATAGGAAATTATTGGTGACTTTTGAGATAATTGCTCTAAAAACAACTGACTCAGGGGCACCTGAGTGGCTCAGTAGGTTTAGTGTTCGACTTTGGCTCGAGTCATGATCTCGGAGCTCCTGAGTTTGAGCCCCATGTTGGGCTCTGTGCTGATAACTAAGGGCCTGGAGCCTGCTTTGGACTCTGTGTTTCCCTCTCTCTGCCCCTCACCCACTCCCACTCTGTCTCTCTGTGTCTCTCAAAAATAAATAAACATTAATTTTTAAATAAAATAAAATAAAAAGAACTAGTGAAATGGAAACAGAAAGAAGAAAAGAGAGAATAAATGGAGGCCCTAGCTACAGACTGCAGATCTGATGAGCTGGATGATACAAAAGGAAGAAGAAAGCAAAGTAATTTGAGGTGATAGCCATGCTCAAATAAGATATGCATTTGTTTGCTTTTAAGTATATTGTACTGAAATTTTAATATATTTTTGAACATTGAAGACAGAGCTTATTGGTTAAGAAGAAAAAAAAGAAAAGGGCCAGTAAAAGCTTAAAAAATGAAGATTAAAGGATTGAACAGATACTTGCTATATTCTGAATAAATAATTGATAGCATGAATGACTGTTGCACAGTGGTGAGAAGCATTGGAGATACCTTAGCTTTGTTAAGAGGGAAGTTACTTTTTAGCTTCATTATAAATAAAGAGGGTCAAAAAGTACAAACTTCCAGTTATGAAATTAATAAATCATGGGGATGTATTGTCTTGCATAGCAACTACAGTTAATAATACTATATTGCTTATTTGCACATTGCTAAGAGAGTAGATTTTAAAGTTCTTATCACAAGAAAAAAATTATGTAAATATATATGGTTACAGATGTTAACTAGACTTACTGTGGTGGCCAATTCACAAAATATACAAATATTGAATTGTGAGGTTATATACTTGAAAGTAATATAATGCTGTATGTCAATTATACACTCAATTGAAAAATAGTAAGAAAGCAAAGCTTATAAAAAATATAATAGGGGCGCCTGGGTGGCTTAGTCAGTTGAGCGTCCGACTTTCGCTTAGGTCGTGATCTCGCGGTTCGTGGGTTCGGGCCCCGCGTCGGGCTCTGTGCTGACTGCCGGCTCAGAGCCTGGAGCCTGTTTCGGAGTCTGTGTCTCCCTCTCTCTCTGACCCTCCCCTGTTCACGCTGTCTCTCTCTCTCTCTCCTAGAAATAAATAAAAATATTAAAAAAATATATAATAAAGTTACTTTGCCAGAAGAAGAAAACAGTGATGGAATTTGCAATGTCATGTTGGAGACAGTATAATCTAAGAATGAGAAACTTGGGTATCTTTTTATGGAATTAGTTTCTATTTGATATGCATTAAATGCTTACCATACTCCAGACAAAGTATGAATACAAAATAATATATAGTATCTGCCCACAAATGTCATATTGTCCAGTGGAAGATACGTAGAAGTTTGTATTTTTTAAGATACTGTTTCCCTGTGGGGACTGATATGATTTGGGATAAATTGATAAAACAGACTACAAAAATGAAATAGAAAAGTTGAGTTTGAATCAATAAATACTAAAAGAAATTTTGAATTTAAAAACCTTGCATCCATATGTAATATTCCCAAATAAACTTCTGGCAGGAATTCAGGACTGACTTCGCTTACTTTTATGTATTCAGATCTTTCCTCACAATTACCAATTGTTCTTGATTATGAGTTAAAAGATTTAACTAATTTGGGCGAAGAAAAAAAACTAAGGATTTATCCTCAGGGCATTTTAGTTTGCCAAAAATCTAATTTTTCAGAAATAGCAAGTACATGATGAATCTAAATTTATTTTCTCTTATGTGTTTCTCTTCAAAAATAAAGTTCTTAAACATTTTCCTGCTGTGTGAGGCAAAGACTTTCCTCCTCTGTGGGATCATGTCTGAGGTTTTCAGAAATGCATAATTAACTCAAAATACTTTAAAGAGAAAGCCAAAGTAAATTTTGATAGAATTGTTTGTAGTGTTTTTCCTTATGTGCTTCCTTTTCCCTACCATCTCAAAAATACTTATCATTTCTTTAGTTGCCTGTGGGAAATAACACTTATCTGCTGATCAAGCTAAAACTAATTAAACATTTATGTTCAATTTTATACATAAATCTAAAGAATTGAAGAAACTAAAGAAGGCAGATAATATAGCAAAATACAAAAGTTTCCAATATAGGTCTAAATACACAAAAACATCTGAAGTACCAAATTATTGGTTTACTTGCTGAATTTAATATTTAATTGGTTTAATTTTACATGCAGCATTAATCTTGGAGAAGTCATGATTTAAGATTGCACAAATTTTATCTAAGGGGATGAAAACAGTGTAGAACAACGGAAAACAACCCCTGGTTAAAAAAAAAAAATGTTTAAGCAAAGCAATGGTACATATAGATAAGGTTTTGAAGTCAGAGTATTGGAATTTAAGCATTGTCTTGTTCCTTACTAGTTGTACATGGTTGACAATTTATATAAGCTACCTGGTTTTTAAGTTTCTTCAGTTAAAAAACAAAAAGAAAAGATGAGGGGTGCCTGGGTGGCTTAGTTGGCTGAGAGTCCAACTTTGGCTCAGGTCATGATCTCCCAGTTTGTGAATTCTAGGCCCACATCAAATTCGCTGCTGTCGGCCTGTCGGTGCTGAGCAGGCTTCAGATGCTGTCCCCCTCTATCAGCCCCTCCCCCACCTACCCTCTCCCTGCAAAAAATGAAGATTTAGTAGTAATCATTAAAGACATTGTTTTAGTAGTATCCATATAATCAGCAGTACAAGTACAGCAGTAGTTGTTATTAATAATCACAATGAAGTGATAGCAACAATAATAATATAGATGGCAATCATAAAAAGGAGCCTTGTTTTCTTGTACTATGTGGGCTAAATTATGTAAAATGTAGAAAGTCTAAAGAAGTGATTATTCATAATCTTATTTGAGACCTGCTTTTGACATTATTTTTTGAAATTGTCATCTAAGTGAACTTAATTTTCTGCTTGACTAATTGGCCATTTAGGCCCTCAGTACTCGACCAGTGCAGTTACATCTCTTATTTCAAGACCACGAATGAAGAGAAACAAGTGCATGCTCTCCTGGAGGAATATAATCAGGTCGCCCTAGGGCTATGGCGCCCATGTCCTCTCTCTGACAGATTTAGGAGGAAGTGAGACTGAGGACAGCATGCAAATAGAATTAGACACTAGCTTAACTAATCTGTTCTCAGATGTAGATATTTTGTTGCCTTCAACCGGAGCCAGCTTTAAATATAGGCAAGGTAGCTAATTGTGTAGGGCTTGAACTCTGAAGGAAATTAATCATTTCTCCAGGTAATGAGTCATTGCCATCCTGGAAATATATATATATATATATATTTTTTACTGCTTTGTAAAGCTGTGGTTCATTACCAGCCAATAATTGGGGTGGTGTGTGTTCAATATCCTGTAAGCTACTTATTAACTATGTTATCTAGATAAGAATTCCCAGTATATTGTGTGATCCTAATCCTCCCTTTGCAACTAAAGATATATTTCTGTATATATCCAGTGATGAGATCAATCCTTAAAGCTCTTAACTTAATGACATTTGTGACAACATCTCAATATTTTATAATTGCCACTGTATTTCAAATTGACTAGACTGAATTTTGAATGACTACGCGCATGTGTGAGAGAGAGATTGGGAGAGAAGAGAGAGAAAGATTAGAGATTGATTTCAGGAAAAAGCTTTAAAGATAGCTGAAAAACACTTAAGATTTGCTTTTTTGTTTCTTTAAAATGCTAAAACATTTTTTTTTTTACTGGCTTAGACTATGGGAAGTGTGCTAATAGTGACTTTGGATTTTATAAAATGTCTGTATTGACATGACTTTCAAATTAGTTTGAAAATCAGAAATAACTCCTATTGTGATGTTCTCTTGGACTGAACTGCAGAGTTATTCACCATCCTTACAATAATACTGGGCAGACCTGAAGTTAGGATACAAAAAATAATGGCTACTATGAAGTTTATTTAATTCTGTGTTTCTATTGCATATAGCTATCATTACTTTATGTATTGAGGATCTAACAAAGCCTCACAAAGTAGATTACTTGAGAAGATATTTTGGAAAGGGTTGACAATGTTTTAAAAACTCGATGTGCCAGGATTAGAAGTAAAATACATGAGATCATTGGGTGAGCAAAAGAAGGTTACTGCATAAATTAAGTTGACGTTCTTTGTCTGGTACTATGTATCTCTGAGGGTAACTGTGTTTAGTCTACTCAGAAAAAAAGGTACCAACTCAGAACTTGACCATACCCTGCTGTTGATTACACAGGCGTCGAGACATTTCACCCAGAAGACAAAGATCTGAATCCTACCCTCTTGGTAGAGCATCTTCCCTGCTTACTCAGGGGTTTGTTTCTCTTAGGACCAACAGAGGGCACTTACATGCTATTCCAGTCAAAGCAGTACAGATCTGATCCAACTACCAATCTCCACTGAATCAGTTCACTCTTGTGCTTTCCTGCCTTTCCCAGACCTAAGCCCCAGTTTCCTTAGTCTATTTAAAATAAATCAAGCAATATTTATCTGCATTATAAAACATACGCTATGATTTTATGTCTCTCAGATTGTACAAATAATCTAAATTTTTTTTCTGTGCTGAAAGCTAGATGTGGTTAAGTCAGGAGAAGAAACTAGTGATTCTATGCTCACTATACATTGGGAAACATCATAATTCATGACATAATTTTGTCTTTTTACATGTAAATCATGTTTATTGAGTAATAATTGGTATAATTTACATGTTGTAAAAGTTTCCCTCTTGGAGAGTATCTTTTATATATTTTGGTGAGTACAAGTTGTTATGTAACTGTAATGGAGGCACAGTGTATTTCCAGCAGCGGGTAGGCTCCCTCTTGCCTGTCCAGCCCATGGCAAGCATTGATTTATTTTATAACTAGTCTATATTTGTTATTTCAATATTCATTAAAAATTTAGGATATTTTCTCCCTAATATAGGTTATTTTCTCCCACATACAAAACTGTGAATCTCTTCCTTCATCCTGTGCTCTGTCACAGGTGAGACAGTTACTAAGTCTTGTCTTCCCTTAACAGAGGACTGTCTTTGGAATTTGGGTTATTTCATTGGCCTGGAATTTTGTCTTCTCTGATGTGTTCAAGGTGGTTATGATTTAGTAGTTGTATGGCTTTTTTTTTTTTTTTCATTATTAAGAATAAACTTTGGGGTGCCTGGGGGGCTCACTTGGTTAAGCATCTGACTGTTGGTATCAGCTCAGGTACCGATCTCACAGTTTGTGTGTTCAAGCCATGCATCCGACTCCATGAAGACAGTGTGGAGCCTGCTTAGGATTCTCCCTCTCCCTTTCTCTCTCTGCCCCTCCCCTGCAATTCTTTTTCTCTCAAAATAAGAAAAAAAAAACTAACAAAAAGAATAAACTTTTTTTCTGCTTTCTATACACTAGCTAGAAAGAGAAGTGAGTCTGCCTTTCATTACTATTTTTAAGAAATTTAAATTACTGATTGCTAAACTGTGATGTTAACTATTTTCAGAAACCATTTTGGGAGAGGCTTTGCTGGTTGGGATGGGTTGTTTATCAACACTATACACCTGTCAATAGTGAATTCAAAAGCAATGTCATTTTTTTTAATGTTTGTTTATCTTGAAAGAGAGAGAGAGGGATAGAGAATACCAAGCAGGCTCCACACTTTTAGTGCAGCGCCAGACATAGGCTCAATCCCACAAATCCTGAGATCATAACCTGAGCCGAAATCAAGAGTCGGATGCTTACCTGACTGAGCCACTCAGGTGCCCCAAAAGCAATGTCATTATTGATTAAACTAATAATTTACATAAAATTGATATGCTAATGTAATAACTATAGTTAATAATGCTGTATATACAGAAGGAGATATGTTAAGAAGCAGCAAACCAGGAGCCAACCTTAGAGGGACAACATCTACACATTTCTGTCAACTATAAGCTTTCTGTCTTACCTTTCTTTCCTTTCTTTCTTCTTTCCTTCTATTCCTTGTTTCCTTCCACCCAATTTTCCTGATCCCTTCTTTACCTCCAGCCTTTCTTTATCTTAAATTATCCCCATTAATTTTACTATTTATCAAAACATTTTTGAAATATCCTTATACTATAAACTGTCTCTTAAATGCTGGATATACAAACATGTTAACAATGTTTTCAATATGAAGTGGCTCACAAGCAAATGAATTAAAACTTGCAATTAATATGGCAAGTGTCCTAACAGATACATGAGTGAAATGTTTGGAAACACAGTATACCATAAGAGTAACTACGTTGAGGCACCTGGGTGGCTCAGTTGGTTGAGCATATGACTCTCAATTTTAGCTCAGGTCTTGATCCTAAGGTCATGGTATCAAGTCCTGAGTCGGCCTCTGCACTGAGCATGGAGGCTGCTTGAGATTCTCTCTCTCTCTACCCGCCCCCCATCCCTCTCTGCAAGTTGCTTGTTCTCTTTCTCTCTCTAAAAAATAAATAAATTAAAATTTAAAAAATATTAACTGTCTTGGAATTGGATATAGATTGACACAGTTTTATCTTGAAGAACTCCTAGAGTTTGTTACATGAAGATTATGGAAAATGACATTTTGGAAGTCACCCATAAGGGTCTTAAGTAAGGAATGCAATATGAATGCATAGTACCTGAGTGGTAAACTAGACATTCTTGATAATTCCCCAAAAAATATCTCTGAAGATATATCACAGTGTAGTAATTGATTATGGAGTTTAGCTGGAAATAGCTTTTTTTCTCATTTACCAAGAAATGGCTTAGAAGTGTCTAAGGCTATGAACTCTGAAGTCATATGAATTTTATTTCTTTTCACAAATTCTTTTCTTGTCAAAATAGAGCTATTGCATAATGTTAAGATAACTTGATATTGACCTCCAACTGAGAATTCAGAACTTATTTTTTTCTTAAACTATAAAGATGACTTCACAATTCCTCCTTAAAAGTTAACGGAATTTGTTTTTTTTCTCTAATCAAGAAATCAGTCCCTTAATTTAATCAATATTTTAAGAAAATATCATGACAGTTTTACTCAAGAGTTGGAATGAATGTGCAAACAATACATTCAGTGTTCTTGTAGTCTAAAGCAATATGCATGTCCTTTATGAGCAGCACTTTTCTTGAAATGTAGTTGGTATAATTCAAATGTATAGTAGTCCTCCTTTATCTACATTTTTGCTCTCTGTGTTTTCAGATTACCTACCATCAACCATGGGTCAGAAGTACATGATCCCTCTGACTTATCATCATAAAGTAAGTTGTAATCTAATGCTGCATCACAGTGCCTACATTATTTACCTCACTTTATCTCATCATCTAGGCTTTTCATAAATTTGCATTATCATGACAAAAAGGTGAGTGCAGGACTATAAGATATTTTGAGGATGAGAGACAGACTAAATTCACATGACTTTTATTACCATGTATTCTTATAACTGTTTTATTTTATTATTAGGTATTGTTCATATCTACTGTACCTATTTTACAAGTTAACTTTATCATAGGTATATATGTATAGGAAACAAACCCATAGTGTATAGGGTTTAGTATTATTTGCAGTTTTAGGCATCCACTTGGGGTCTTGGACTGTATCACCCCAGGAGTAAAGAGGGACTACAGAATTCTTCAATTATTAAAATTTGATTTAAAAAATCCTAGATAGTTATTTGAGAATAGAAAGTCAGGGCACCCGGTGGCTCAGTTGGTTAAATGTTCGACTCTTGATTTTGACTCAGGTCATGATTTCACAGTTCATGAGACTGAGCCCCACATCGGGCTCTCTGCTGGCAGTTCAGAGCCTGCTTGGGATTCTCTCTCTCTGTCCCTCCCACACTTGTGCTTTCACTCTTTCTCTCAAAATAAATAAATAAACGTATAGAAATGTCATATGTGAGACAGTAATACATTTTATTTAGCATCGATTTCAATATTGATTTATCTAATAATAAGATATTTTATGTAGATGGAACTTATTTTACAGATGTGTTTTCTACAAAATAATCTAATTCTAATATCTCTTTGATTTATGTGTTTTGTTTTATCAAAGAAGTTAGCTGATTATTCAAAGTCCCTCAGCTTGGAAATGTTGGATTATGGCTTTAGGAATGGTGATGCAGGGTCTAAAAACTTAAGGTAATGAGCTATGAAGAGATGAGCAAAAGTTAAGTGAACAAAGAAGATTTGAGACAAATGAGTCTGAGAGGGATGATTTGAACACAGTAGGTTAAAAACTGTGCCCTTGTAGAATACCCTTGTTAAAACTGGAGTTGTTTGTCCTTTGAAATACACTTATGCTAGGCTAACAATGTCTTATTGTCTTATTATTTTAACTAAGTCAGATGAACAGATTAAAACAAAAATACTTTAATATGTAGGAAGTACAAATATAAAACTTAATCTGGCAATTATTGTAAGCCCCTAACCTTTAGTGTCCCTTACACATCAAATAATCTTAGTGTGCAGACTCATATATGAGAAGCCATGCCTCTTTGTTTATTTTACTAAAAGTTCAAGTCTTCAATTTCATTTTGTACACAGTGGACACAGATGGTTCCAAATTTGGTTGACTGCCTCTGAGTTATTTTTATATGGATATGCTTTTGTCAGAAATATTGTCTATCATATTGGAGAATCATTTATAAGGGAGTTTTGCAGACATGTGTTTGTGTGTATATATATATGTGTGTGTTTCTACATGTGTAGCTATCTGGTGCATTCATCTGAATAGAAAGATTGCCACTCAAAAAATAATGATGTGGTTGTAGTTTTAAATCTTTTGAGCAAATTCACATTCTATTTTGTTGATACTTAAATGTTATATATTAATAATGGGAGGTATCAATGAAGATATCTTCAAAGTTACATAGAGCCATCATAAAAACAGGAACCATCAGAGACATATGTATGCTCTGGAAGGAAGAGTGATTCCCTGCCAGGAATTGTAAATGGGAATTGGAAGACTCCCCTTTGGACTTAGTTTCAACACTTACTAACTGAGAATCTAGGTAACTCATGTAGCTTCTTAGTACTACAATGTCTCCTTAAAATAAATTAACAAAGTGAATTTTTATGCCTAAAAGTTTTATAATGCATTCTTTGAGTTTGAGCTGGTTTTTCTTCCTTCCAGCTTGAAAAATCATTTGACTGTATTACAAATTCATAATGATTATTTCAGGATTTATTAAAGTGCTTGTTAATTTTCAGGGCACGTGGGTGGCTCAGTCAGTTAAGTGTTTGACTTTGGCTCAGGTCATGATCTCGTGATCCATGAGCTCGAGCCCCACTTCGGGGTCTGTGCTGACAGCTCAGAGCCTAGAGCCTGCTTCAGATTCTGTGTCTCCCTCTCTCTCTGCCCCTCCCTCACTCAAGTTCTGTCTCTGTCTCAAAAATAAATAAATTTTTAAAAATTAAAAAAAATAAAGTACTTGTTAGTTTTGGTTTAAATATGAATTTTTCAAATGACAGTAAGTTTTGGTTATATTAGTGTATATATATATTCTAAATCAGAATTATTTTGAAAATTGGTACAATGTAAATCTGTTTTTATGTGGTTATTAGAGATACTCTATGTCTTTGAACTAATGAGAGTTATTTCAGTTCAAAGAAAGATCAGTGTATCTTTTTCATTAAAATATTTAGCATGCCTTTGTTCTAAAATACTTAAGAAGTCACCTGTTCTTCATAATGCAAATTACAAAATCACATTTAGTCCTACAAGGATTCACTTTTAAGCATAAAATATTTTAATTTGTTTTTTAACCACTGTCGCATATTTACATTGAAATTATTTTTTAACATGATGGGGAGCAATGGCATTGTTATAAAAGTCCCACTTTTACAGCATTCATCTTTAAGGAAAAAATTGATGCCCATAATTGTTGTTAATGTAATACATGTACTAACATTGTATTTTTGCTATCAGTTTCTAGGCCATAATAAAGATAAATAGGCAGCTGACACCGCTTTGAAGATACCATTCCAAATGTCTGGCTTGTAAAAAATTCATCATACTGTCTAATACTTACCAATGAAAGTAATTCAAGGACAGCTCACTCTGTACTAGCACTTCATCATTTCAAAAAGCTCACAGCCAAAGGATAGTTTTTAATTGTTTATGTGATATATGACTTGATCTTCTCCTTCACTCTGCACCTAGGAAGAACAGAGTAAATTAATAATAAGCTAAGGCACACTGCAAAAGAAGCTCCTAGGGAATTCAAGTGATTTATATCATGGGTGATGATTCCTGGACATTAGATAAGTAAATAAGGAATATAAATTTTCTTCTGTATCTTAAGTCAGAATCTTGAATAGAGGTTTCCCAAATTTCAGTTGAAACAATGGTCTTTGAACTATGAAGGTTAGAAAGAATACAGTTGTGTGTTATCACTGATGGGAGCATAGCAGATGAAAACTGAATGACTTTCTGGACTATATTCCTTAGCTTTGTCACACATTTATATGGAGCAGCAGGCATTGAATTCCTACAAGGAAGCAATAATGAAAAGTAATGCAGACATAAATAGCTTGCCTCCAGCTAGACTAATGGCAAGGTCAGATTACATCAATTAAATCCGTAACTCTTCAAGATAAGATTCACTAACACACTCAGGGATTTTATTTTTCCCCAAATAAATGTCTAATTTTATATGTACTAGAATTTCACTGTACTTCCATATTGGTAACAAAATAAGGTGAACAACAGTAAAGAAAAACAAGGACAGTTTTATATATATATAACTTGATTTTTGTAATATTTGCAGGAAACTAAAATGTAGAATAGACTAAGCTGTTAAATATGTATCATTATATTTGTTGATATTATCATAGCATTTTTAATAATAGTTGGGTTTTAGAAATGGAAGGAAATGGTTCTAAAATTTTGCAATGAAAGCATAATTAGCACTTTTTTTTAACATCACAAGAAGGTATATATATTTAATGTGTACATCTTCATGAGTTTGAAAATAAGTATAAACCTATGTAACCCTTACTATAACCTATGCCATAAACATGTCATATTCATCACCTACCCAAGTTTCCTCATGTGCTACTTATTATCATAATTTTGTGATAACAACATAACATATGACCTACCCTCTTAAAAGTCTTAAGTATACAACACAGCCTTGTTAACTATAAGCAATACACTGGGTAGTAGACCTGTAGGGTATATTTATCTTCCATAACTGAAATGTTGTACCCTTTGCCTAATACCTCTCTGTTTTCTCTTCCCCTGGCCCCGGGCTGCTACCATTCTACTCTGTGCTTCTACAAGTTTGACTCTTTTAGACAAGTCATATAAGTGATACCATCTAGTACTCATCCTTCTGTGTCTGGTTCATTTCACTTAGCAAAATGTCCTCCACATTCATCCGTGTTGTCACAAATGGTGGGGTTTCCTTCTTCACACTTTCTTTATCCATTCTTCAATTAGTGGACATTGAGTTTGCTTCCACGTCTTGGTTATTGTGAGTAATCGTGCAATGAACTTCGAAGTGCAAATAGTTGGATTTTATGTTTGCTTCCAAAACATGTGTTAACTTGAAGACTATTGTAGCTCACTTCAAAAATGTATTTTTCTGGGCTGCCTGGCTAGCTCAGTTAGTTAAGTATCTGGCTCGTGATTTTGGCTCAGGTCATGATCTCACAGTTCATGAGTTCAAGCCCCACATTGGGCTCTGCACTGATGGCGAGGAACCTGCTTGGGATCCTTTCTCTCCTCTCTCTTTGCCCCTCCCCTGCTTGTATGTGCTATCTCTCTTTCTCTCTCTCTCTCTCAAAATAAATAAATAAACTTTAAAAAGGTATATTTTTCTTTCAGTATTATTTTAAATAACATTAATCATTTGAGACATACCATACAAAGTTAAGGAATGGAGTATATATAAAAGTGGTGGGTCTATATGGAAACTGAGTTTTAGCAATAAAAATATATTTTTGCTTAAATACTATTTTTCTTAAGTAATTACAAAGAGAATATCATTTTACATTACAGGAAGTAAAGTAAGGGCATTCTAATAGTTGTTTCCTATTAACAAACCTTTACTGATTGCCTACTAAGCAAAACTTGAAAGTAAGCAATCCAGAAGAAATGAAGATGAACTCTACAGGAGACCCGCACATAGCTTACAAAGTAGTGAGGAAAGAGGAAAGCACACCAATAACTCTTCTATAAGAAAATGCAGAGGTTTGAAGGTGAGAGGATTTTCAAAGGTGATGATTTTAAGTCAAATCATATTTGACAGATGTGCCCAATTAAATAACAATTTCTATGTGTTCGGAGCCTAGAATGTGATGTTCCAGTATTGTCATACTGGAATATGGAGAGATAACCGATGAAATCTTTAAAAAGCACCACTAGAGAAATAGTTACTCAAAATTACAGATAGTAAAAAGAATGACTTTACCTGTATAAAATGCAAGGGAAGTTATAGAGATATTTAAATCGAGCGGATATCTTTCTAAAACAGATTCTTAGTCTCTTTGCTTTTATTACTCCATTTAATTTCCAATTGTGTTTTCTTGTTCAAGACCCCTCCTCCTAATCTATCATATACTCTGCACTCAAAATAACTTCTCTTGAGTGCTAAAGGCTTTAGAACTTCTGTTCAGCTGTGGACCTTTGTGCCATTCTAAACATTTTATTTCTGAGTGAGGTTGGAAGCTATTGGATGGTTTAAGTGGTAATCACCTCCAGATTTAAGATTCAAGGACATATTCCAACTATGGAAATGGAACTGTGTCTGGATGCAAGTGTGTAAGCAAAGAATACTGGTAGGATGTTATTTTAATAATCCAGTCAAGAGATCATTGTGTGTTAGACCAGATTGATAGCTGAGAACATCTAAGAAATGTTTGGATTTTTAATATATTTTTAAATATACCTAGTTTTGGAGCTGAGAAGAAGATAGTAGCAGGATGCTGTTAGTGTTTGTGACATACATAGTTAATGGCCAACCCTTTATCTAATTTACTGTGTGTTTTTTTTTTAATAGAATCTTTGTTTTGCTGAGTGTGTCAACTAAAAAAAATTCTCACTCAGGCTTAAAAATATGATGACTTATGATTACAGCAGTAGTTGTTAGAGGAATGCAAATTAAAATCATTATGAGATACCACTATGCATCTATTAGAATAGCAACAATAGTTTAACAATGCTAAGTGCTGATGATTATTCAGAGTAACTATCATACAGTATTTAGAAAACAGTTTTGCAATTTCTTTAACATTACACGTACACCTACTGCCTGACCCACTAATCCAACTCTTAGAAGCTTGCCCTAAGGGAAATACAGCTTAATTTTCTGAATAAAACATACATAGATTTTTACAAGGTTTTATTTTTAATCAGCAAAAAATGGAAATAATCCAAATGTCCTTCAGTTGATGATTGAATAGAGGAAAAGAGGTATATTCATATAATGGAATCACAGGTAGCAATAGAAGTAACTGCCTGCTAATACAAGCTTAGATGAGTCTCAGTGTAGTTGTTGAGTGAAAGAAGCCAATTTCAAAAGACGGGATGCCATTTATATGGGAATCTCCCAAAAACAAAAGTGTGGGAAAAGACACCAGATCAGTGTTGGCCAGGGGCCAGGGGTGTGGGAACGGGTTGCCTGCAGAAGGACTCAAGGAGAGGATTTGCTGTGATTGATAAACCTTACATCTTGATTATGGTGCCCATTCTATGACTGCATGCATTAATGAAGACAAATAGAATTATATTTTATAAAGGGCAGAT
The DNA here is from genome assembly GCF_008692635.1 of Crocuta crocuta. Taxonomy (NCBI): domain Eukaryota; kingdom Metazoa; phylum Chordata; class Mammalia; order Carnivora; family Hyaenidae; genus Crocuta; species Crocuta crocuta. The sequence goes on from NW_027527973.1 coordinate 91,657, forward strand.
ATTATGGAATATGAAATCTATCTCAATAAACATGACTTAAAAAGGTGTAATTAAGGCTAGGGTTGGATTTATTACCTACTTCACATTTCTGAGTCTAAATATTAAATCATAAGGAATTATTTATAATTTTTTTAATTTTTTTAAAATTTTGTTTATTTATGGGGCGCCTGGGTGGCTCAGTCAGTCCAGCATCTGACTTAAGCTCAGGTCATGATCTCATGGTTCATGAGTTCAAGCCCCACATCAGGCAGGCTCTGTGCTGACAACTCTGAGCCTGGAGCCTGCCTTGGAGTCTGTGTTTACCTCTCTTTCTGCCCCTTCCCCACTATTCTCTCTCTCTCTCTCTCTCAGAAGTAAACCTTAAATTTTTTAAAAAATCTATTTATTTATTTATTTTGAGAGAGAAAGAGAGAGAGTGCATGAGTGAGGGAGGGGCAAAGATAGAGAGCGAGGATCCCAATCCGGCTCTGCACTGTCAGCACAGAGGACCCAGAGTGTGAAATTGGGAAAAATACAAATATACAATTAGATGGTCAGAGTTTAGATTGTCTAAGTAGAATTAAGGACTTACAATCTATTTCTGGTCTTTCTGAGAACACACATTACTAGGTATTCAGTATTTTCATTTTAAGGTGCATGTCTGGTGTTCTTCTCTTAAATAATGCTAGCTATCCAAAAACTTTTCTTATCCTCCCATCCACTGGTCTTAGAGAACATGGCCCTTGCATTGAGCAGTGCCTTCTGATATCAAATTACATGAGCATGAGATACACCTTAAAAATTGAATATTTATTATTTTCATTTGCTTTTGCCATCACTTGTATAATAAAACAAGATATTATCATTCTGTCATTGAAACCGTTTAGAATTAAGTTGTATACTATTTTACATGTCGTCTGTGATTTGTCAATTATTGTTTATATCTGTCATTGAAGTTGGCATTTCTTGATTTTCTATTTTTACAGAAATATTTGGAAGTAACATTGGCAGTTTAATCTCTTGTCTCTAAAGTGCCTTAAAAATAGATCATTTTTAAATAATACCAGTTGAGTAAATGAACTAATTCTTTCAATAACATTGTATATAAATTCTTTAAAGAAAAATTTTATTAAAATTCATCATCAATGTTCAAAAGACAGAGAATTAAATCATAGTATCTGACAATATCCTACAACCTTAAATTTTATCCTCTTTGTTCTTATTGTCTACATTTTGAAACTTTGTTTCGTGTAAAGGTTGAATGTTCAAGTCTGTGTTTTTACCTCTAAAAGTAAAAACAGAGGCGCTTAGGTGGCTCAGTCTGTTAAGCACCTGACTATTTTTTTTAATTTTTTTTAATGTTTTATTTATTTCTGAGAGAGAGAGAGACAGTGTGAACAAGGGAGGGTCAGAGAGAGAGGGAGATACAGAATCTGAAATAGGCTACAGTCTCTGACCTGGCTGTCAGCACAGAGCCCGATGCAGGGCTCGAACCCACAAACTGTGAGATCATGACCTGAGCAGAAGTAAGATGCTTAACCGACTGAGCCACCTAGGTGCCCCTGTTTCGCACCTGACTTTTGATTTCGGCTTGGGTCTTGATCTCTGGGTCATGAGTTCAAGCCTTGCTTTGGGCTTCTACACTGGGTGTGGAGCCTAGTTAAAAAATAATAAAGTAAAAGAAAAGAAAAAATAAGTGTTAGTCCCATGACAACTCTATTTTCCGTTATTTTGGGGGGGCATTAACAGTAACAACAATAGAGTGTAACTCATCTTGCTACTCCTCCTTTTTCTTCTAAATATTTAAAATTTACTGATTTAATAGCAAAACTGCAGATTGCTAAATTGTAATAGGGGACATATTTTAGTATTCATGTATCATTATTAATTGATATTCATAATTATTATAGCTTATTTTTCTTTGTAAAAGAACCATATTAACATCTTATGTGTATAGAAGATAGAGCATTTCTGCCACTTTGCCTCGTAAATATATTTCACAGTGCTACACTAGTCCATAATGTAGTCAGAAGTCACTCAGATATTTAGATGAATCTTAGATAATACCTCTGGCTTCAATATTGCATTTGACCCTTATATGCAGAGAATAGTATATGTAGCAAATTGTTTATGTTACAGAGAGAGATACTGTACTATACAGGGTATTATTTTCTGTAGTAACTGAGTTTGTTTCTTTCTGGGAATTTATAGCTGTAGAATTTATCTACAGAGGTAAATAAAGGAGGGGATACAGGTAATTAAACAGAGCCTTGCATGCAAGAGGAATATTTAATTTAAAATAAATTATGGGGCGCGTGGGTGGCTCAGTCCTTAAGCGTCTGACTTCGGCTCAGGTCATGATCTTGCGGTTTGTGGGTTCGAGACCTGCGTTGCACTCTGTGCTTACAGCTAGCTCAGAGCCTGGAGTCTGCTTCAGATTCTGTGTCTCCCTCCCTCTCTGACCCTCCCCTGCTCTCTCTCTCTCTCTCTCTCCCTCAGAAATAAATACAACATTAAAACATTTAAATAAATTGTTTTGTATTCTTTAATAGGTTAATGAAGTTAAGCATTATAGAAAAATGAACAATATTATGGGATTTTTAACCACTGTCTAAAGACAGAAGTAACTGAATCCATATGAATGGCTAATGTTCTTTATGAACAATTTCAGTGCAGAAAAGCCTATACTCAACTGATGCTTTGTTAGCCAAGGAGTCCCATTTTTATTTTAACAAATGCCAGCATTTTATAAATTATAAGGTAACAGGAGATTGTTCACACTGTTGACATACCATCAGTAAAAAAATATTAATCCATAGGAATCAAATGGGACAACTTTAAAATATTAACTACTACAAAGACAACGTTAACCACTTTTAGTATTTAGATGTGTGAGTAAAAAAACAACACAAAGTTTTCTGTTGGTATCGCTTGCATTTTTAGAACTTTAAGCTAATGGAAGCTGCTAATTGTAAATTATTTAATGTTTCCATATAAAGAGAAATCTATTTAAAGAACTTTAGTTTTGTATTGAACGTGCAACTATTATTAATAATCATGCAAATGTGTTTTTAAAGATCAATACAGCTTCCTTCAAATCATCTTAATTTGGTGAAAAATGTCCTTAAAATTTGTATTTTAGCTGAAGTGACTGTCACTGCAGTTTCCTATCACGTAATCCTGTGCTGAGATTGCATCATGCTGACAAGAAGTTAAAGCCAAAAATATATAAAATGCTTTTCTATATAAATTACAAACTCTTGAGGCATATAATTTGGTAAAAATTCAGTTGCACTTTTAAATTAAACAAACTTGTAAGATTGGTAAACAGGAGGAAATTCAGGGTGAACAAATAGATGAGTGATGATGAATTACTGATAGTAACAGGCAGAGATGATCTTCTAACAATTTTCTCCTGTCTCCAAAGTCATAATTTTTGTTTTATTGTGTTTGTTGCTCAGCTTTCTGTATCACGCTAAGTGTATATCATTTCTCTTTAGAAAATATTAAATGGTTTCAGAGTAGAGTAAATTGCCAGCTTTCTTTCAGTTTTCGTAATGTCCTTGACCATAGCAGGTAGTCAGTGATACCATGATGTGCAGCTGAAGCCATACAGGAATCTGAAATGGACTGAATATTGAATTTAATTAGAAATTACCATCCCTGCTAATTTCACAAAATATAAAGACCCCCCCCCCAATCCACATCCTCAGAGAATGTTTTCAATTAACACTAAACTTGTTTCTCAGCTTCTCAGAATAAAGTGATACTTTATCTTTGAAAAGGAAAGGGACCTAAAACTATGGTCTCCATCTTGCTGCCTCTTTGTACAACTCGTGCTTCCAAGAGCTCTGCAATGCTTTTAATGCAATCTTACTGCTTTTGGTTTGCAAAAGAAGCATATTAGGGATGGCACACTCTCAGACTTAGAAGCTCATAGTGTGTGAACATTTTCCATGTCTAATGCATAACACATGCTTTTTAAATATGAATTAAAATAGTATCTGTGGGACAGGGTAAATATGTCTTTTAACACTGGATATTAACCTTGGAATTTAGTCTACCTTCATCTAATATTGCTTTATTTTCATCTTCAGAACTGCATATTTTACTTTATAATTTGTATTAAATTCATTTGAATTCACCAAATAGTTCCATGATACTGGAATTGTATGCAAGGAGAGCTAGCAACTTATAATCTAAATAAGCAGGTTAAGCGGGTTAATTGGGTTTTCACTTTCCCAATTACATTACTGCTTATTTTAATGAATTTTGTTAAAGTATATTGATAATATATTAGTATCTGCTATATAATTTCTTTCATTCATGTGCAATTTGTAGTGTGTGCCCTTTACTTTGGAGAAGCCACTCTTTCAACTAAAATTATATTTCACAACTGCGGATGCCTTTTTTCCCCTCCACTCCTCTATTTTAATGTGTCTCAGATCTAATTAAACGTCTTAGAAGTTTGTGTCTACTGTTTAAACACAATTGAATGTATACATGGGGCTAAACCAAGTGATTTATTTGCCTGAATTTTCAAAGTTTTCTTATCTGTTCTCTTATTGACCCTGAGGCAAGTCAAGACCATAAGTATAGGGCCAATAATGGATGTCACCACTTAATGTCAGAAACATAAATAAAAAATTTTGATTCAGTAGGTCTTTCTATGGGCTTATTTTTTATTTTCTATATCAAAGTGATCTCATCTGTGTAATTGATATTACGACTCTGTGGACTAGGTGGACTTTTCACATAAGACCATATACAGTTGTTTATGTTTTTGAGAAATATTTTATTAAAGTACGTACAATACATGTCTAAGCAGCTTCTTTTCCTCTACTCATCATTTCCACCATATTTTTGTCATTCATTGGCCACCCCACTTTCTTATTTGATATTACCTCTGCACAGTTAATACTATTTATGATGTCTAAGTAAAGATAAGTCACACATACAGACACACACACACGACATATTATAATGTTAGAGTACAGTATTAGAGTAACAAACTGCACCCAAACACAGGGCATTGTAATGAATAAAACACCCTTGGGGCGCCTGGGTGTCTCAGTCAATTGATTATCTGTCTGACTCTTGATTTCTGCTTGGGTCATGATCTCATGATCTCATGGTTTGTGAGATGAAGCCCCACATCAGGCTCTATATTGACACCATGGAGCCTACTTGGGATTCTCAATCTCTCTCTCTCTCTCTCTATCTCTCACTCTCCTACTTACTCTCTCAAAAATAAATAAATAAACATGAAAAAAATACCCTTGCAACTAGAAATCTGAGGTTCAAAACAGACTCTTTTCCTAATAGCTATATGATTTCAGCCAATTTACTTAACCTTATTGTCTCTTAATTTCCTCTCTTTAAGAATGGCATAGCAAGGCACAACTAGGTGGCTCAGTCGGTTAAGCGTCAGACTGCAGTCAGGCCATGAACTCAAGGTTCCTGTGTTCTAGCCCCACATCAGACTCTCTGCTATCAGCGCAGAGCTGGCTTGAGACTCTGTCTCCCTCTTTCTCTCTGTCCCTCCCCCACTTGCCTTCTCTCTCTCAAAAATAAGTAAACATTTTTAAAAAACCAGCAAAGCAATACTACCTATTTGGGGGATATTATGAAGGCAGGATGAGTTGTTCTTATACATTAAGTGACTGGAAGAAGGTCTGTGCTAAATAAATGTTAGCTTCTATCAGCACTAGAGAAAATTTGTCATGAAGGGATAGATTTTCTAATACTATACATTGTCTAGATAATGTGTTTTTGGGAAGGTCATAAATCTCAGTTTGCGTGAGAAAGTTCTGGTTTATCCCTGTGGCCCTTTTCTAATAATTCATTCATATGATAATAATTCAGTGCTGCATTTTACTCTCAGAAGTGTAAATTATAGTCATTCCACTTCCTCCACATAGAATTCACTAATTTTTAGCTTCTTTCCATACTTTTCTAGTAATGCTCTTCCAAATAAGGTCATCAAGAACTTGTCATGCTAATCTTATTTTGCATTCTGTATTCTTATCTGAATTGAGTGCCTTATAACATATAGGATTGTTGAGTACTTCCTCATCCTTAAAGTCTCCTCCGCTTCCAGAATTTGTGTCTTTCCTTTTTCTTGGATGTTCATTCTCATTTTCTTTTGTCTGGTCCTCTTTCTCTCCCATCAATTATAAATTTTCACTTGCGTATGGTTTTCTCTATGTTCCATTTTCTTCTCATCCTATACCTTGTCCCCAGGTTCCTTATTTATTAAATGAGCCACTTGGAGGAAGTTAGACAAAATGAAATAAGCTGGTGACTGTAGGACTACAGGATTTCTTCTATGTGATTTATCTAAAATAATAGAACTCATAGGAGTGGAGAATATAATAATGGTTGCTGGTGGCTGAGGATGGGAGAAGTGGAGAGTTGTTTTTCAATGAATGTAAAGTTTCAGTTATGCTAGATGAATAAAATCTAGAGATCTACTGACAACATAGTGCCTATCGTTAACAATATGGTATTGTGTACTGCAGTATTTGTTGAGGTTAGAGCTTAGGTTAATATCTACATTAAAACAATGAAACAACAAAAAATAAAAAGCAGAAATAAAGGGACGCAAGGAAACTTTGGGAGGTGTTAGGTGGGCCTACTGACTTGATTGTAGTGATGCTATCATAGATGTTTGCAGATGTCCAAACTCTCACATTATACACATTAAATATGTACAGTTCTTTGTATATCAATGATAATAAAGCTGTTAGAGAAAAAACCCTAGTATATAATAAATGCCATACAAATTCTTCCATATTGTTATTTATTGGTTACTTGTACTTTTTCCATGGATTTTCTATATACTTTTTGTGATTTTTGCCTAATTGGCTTAATGCTTTTACTTTCAATTTGTATGAGTAATTTATATATTGAAGGTATTAATTTGTGAAAAAAATATATTAGGCTGATAAAATTTTAGACTACTATCCCTAGCACAGGCTCATTATTTAAAAAAAAAAAACACAGAAAACCCAGATATGGGGGTGCCTGGGTGGCTCAGTTGGTTAAGCGTCTTACTTTGGCTCAGGTCATGATCTCACAGTTCGTGAGTTCAAGCCCCGCGTCAGGCTCTGTGCTGACAGCTTGGAGCCTGGAGCCTGCTTCAGATTCTGAGTCTCCCTCTCTCTGCCCCTCCCTCACTCATGCTGTCTTTATCTCTCATGAATAAATAAACTTAAAAAAAATTTAAATCCAGATATGATACTGTTCACTGGAATGTACCACAGATATCATAAATACAACTTGTTCAAAATTTTACTTGTCATTTAGCTGCTTCTACATTCACCATCTCAACATTTCCTGCCATAAGAGATTGTTCTACTCAATGCCCTCAGCCATAATTGTGGAATATATTCTTAAATCTTCCTTTTGTCTTATTAAAGCCAAATATAACATTATTGTCCTTTTAAAATACACATCTAAATGATCTCTGTCCTTTTCTTTATTACATTCGGTGACTGTACATTCTTGCTGGAATTAACATAGGAGCGTATTACCTGGTCTCTCAGTGTCTATTATTGTCCTCACATGACACCTTATTATACTTTGCTGCAAGATTTATCCTTACAAATGCCAATTTGTTCATATTCTTCTGTTTGTTTTACTAGTTTCCATTGACTTCAGAATCTAATAAAAATGACCTAGTTGGCTTAAAAGGCCTCTGTGTTCACCCTTAACTATCATCCCTCTCATGAACTTATTGTGAAGTAATTGTGTGAAAGATTTTCTTTTAATTACTCTCATCTAAAGCTATAATTGAATTTAGTACAAATGAAATACATTCCCTTCTATACCTATTATAAATTTTAGTCTTACCTTTAGAATTAACAGTATAGGGGCGCCTGGGTAGCTCAGTCGGTTAAGCATCCAGCTTCAGATCAGGTCATGATCTCACAGTTCGTGGGTTTGAGCCCCACATCGGGCTCTGTGCTGACAGCCAGCTCAGAGCCTGGAGCCTGTCTTTGGATTCTGTGTCTCCCTCCCTCTCTGACCCTTCCCTGCTCATGCTGTCTCTATCTCTCTCTCAGAAATAAATTTAAAAAATAAAAAAAAAAAAGAATTAACAGTCTACCTCCCTTCAAAACTCTCTCTCTCTACTTTAGAATTCTGTTTTATAGGCACATAAATATCTTTGTATTGGAACATTCTGAGCCTAGTGACTACTATGAGCTTTTATTTCTTTCCACAGTAAGCCAAGAGGATAAAAATATATGGGACTAGAAATAAACTTGTGGAGATACTAGAAGTGATTCTTAGAAGTCCTTATTTTACTTTGTTTAATTCTCTATAGTAAATAATCTCAGTTTTTAACAAACATTAGTCTTTGAGTCCTTATTATTGCATGACATATCAATGCAATTCTTCAAAACGATGGCACAGCACTGACAGCTTAAATTGAATGAGTAATTTTCAAAGGAGATACTTTTCATAAAATAGTACTGAGCATGTCTACCATACATCATCAACAGATGTGTTTTGTTGATGTATTTCACTATAGTCACATTTAATAAAGTATATGAATATTTGTCAAACATCAATTAATTGGAAGTTCACATTATGAACATTCAATTTCTTCAAAGGTTTTCCATTTATAATTTTCCCTAAGGTGTTGAATAAACAACAAAACAATGTAAATTATCAATAACGTGCCCTCACATCCACTGTATTCAAGTCAGAAAATTTATTATAGGATTATGTGTTATTTTCTTCTAAAGTGAGTAAACTTATCTAACTTTTTCACATTATAAAAGTCTTTGTATATTGATAGAAACATTATGTTAGATAAATCATTTTTTTCTCCACAAAAATGAAATGCACGTCTCAGTAGCAAAGTCTCCATGGTAATAATAAGAGATTTTAAATGATTTTGTTTCCTCAGTAGAATAGGACTTTAAGCCAATTGCAGAAAATTCCAACATCAATCAATTATAAATGATTTCATATAGGAAAAAAAAACTGTATTACAGAGATCTATTTATGCACCAACAAAATTAAACTGGAATCTTTAATTATTTTATCATTATTCTATGATTTTGAAGAATTTCTCATTTTTTTTCCATTTGGTTATGGATGAATGGACCATCATTCAGAAACAAGATTTTTACACATGGATGTGATTATGGAAAACAAGTAAGAGACGGAGAGAGGGACACCTCAGTAGCTCATTTGGTTAAGTGTCTGACTTCAGGTTATGATCTAAGGGTTCACAGGTTCCAGCCCCACATCAGGCTCTAGTGTTGACAGCTCAGAGCCTGGAGACTGCTTCAGATTTTGTCTCCATCTCTCTTTCTGTCCCTCCCCCACTTACATCCTGTCTCTTTCTGTGTGTATGTCTGTCTGTCTCTCTCTCTCTCTGTCCTAAAAAAAAACAAATAAAAAATTGTTTTAAAGAGAGAGAGAAGGAAGAAGGAAGCAGGAGGGATGGAGAGACTGAAAGAAAAAAGGAAAGTCAACTAACAGAAACAACACACTCTAAAGCAAGGCCACATAGACCTTGAATCTCAGGAAGAAATGTTCTGGATAAGAATGACAAAGAATTCTAGCTCCTTTTGCACAAAAATTATTGTCTGTGTACCTCCTTCTCTTAAAGAACAATTAATCATTTTTGGAAAACATTAGCTAATAGGAAATGACCACTGTACATCCAAACCATGTTTTGGAGAAATACCCATTTTGGGATGACCCCCTGGCAATTTTAATAATATAACTTTCTATAAGCGAGTTATAGAAATTATATTTCTATACACGTCTACTATACTCCATTTTGGCTGTGTGTGTGTGTGTGTATACATACATACATACATATATATACATATGGCAATGTAACGTGACTTTTTACACATTAGCTCTGTCATTTCTTATGTCTTCTGTTTCTTGTTTAATCTTTATTAAAATCCTGAATATCTTTTAGGTAAGTACTTTTCATTTAGGTAAAATTCAAAGTACTTTACTACATAAAGAGTGATGTGGGAAGGGGTTACATAATATGGTAGGTCAAAGTTGAAGAATAACCCCTGGACTACAACATGTTACAACTAGTTTCTAACTGTCAAACAATGAGGGCCCCCCTGCCCCGCTTCATAGATTACTGTGTTACAGATGCTTAAAATATATACTTGTAAATTTATTTTATGCCAGTTTAACAAAACAAATATATATTTCAAAATAATTAACAATTCAACCAAGAACTGAAACTTAAGGATAAACAACATAAGCCTTTTATGTCCTATAGCTCTTTTTATCATCAGTAAGGTTATCATGGAAAGTTGGCCTCAAAAACAAATATAATCAATTCAAAAGTGTACTCATGGTGTATTCATGATGTTCACAAGATTTGTAAGCTAACTGACTCTTCCTGTTTGCAGGTCCCTAAAGGTGTTTAAACTTTTTCTTCTATAAACCAGAAATTATGATCTAATTATCAGTTTAAGCATTTTTGGATCTTCTTATTGATCTCTTTTTTTCTCAAGGACTTTTATTTACCTCACGAATTGACTTTGCCCCCAGTGTCTCACTGTTTGTCTTCATATTTTTATGCATCAAGTTCTAAACCCAGCATTATAATAGACAAATGTTGTTATGAGCCCTGAAGCATTGAAGATCAATTATCATGTTTTAATTGTTATTATTGGACTAATTTCAACTGTCCTCTGGGCACAAACAAATTAAGATTTAAAAAAATGGGCTTCATTCTTTCAATAGCAGATGTTTTGAAGTTACCAGCTGTATAGCAGTTGCTTTATGGAAGTAGTATGTAAAATAAATATAACATATATTTATTATAGCTTTTCTACCATTGCTAAGTTGTTGCAGTTAAAAAAACAGTGCAGATAATATGGTAAAGAGTTAACCTAATTTAATAAAGAATGACTGTGAGCATGCAAAATACCAGCAAATGTCATGTATATTGTAAAACATTTATACTGGGCACTCCCAATATAAATTTGAAAGAGAGGAGAAAGGTAGATATATAATAGAGAGATGCACATACACATAGATGCCTAGAAATAGTCTTTTCCTGAGAAGAAAAAATTATAATCTTGGTCAATATTATGAAAGATGATTGATGTGTAATGCTCTATCTTAAAGGATTCAGTACGTGCCCTGAATATACAATATACAATGTTGTATCTCCCTTAGCCAGAATAGACAGGACTAGAGCAGAAGGGAGAGTGGCTTCTCTAGGTACTTTAACTAATAATCTACTAAAAATAATTTTGCTTACTATTCCTACCACCTTGAGCAGTGCTGATTTGAAGGTCCTAGATCCCAAAGGAGAATGCTTCCATCGGTGCAACTAACAATAGTTCCACATAATTAGAAGTGGAACTGCCATCTGGCCATTTTGTGTTTCTTGTGCTCCTGAACCCAACAACAAAGTTTTGTTTCTGTTTTTTATATTTTGGATGAGTGAGTGACCCAGATTACCAAGTGGACATTAGTTTGCTGCCTAACAATAGTAACAGAGACTACATTTGGAAACCAAGATGCAGTATGGGGTACTCTTTAGTACTTTTATATCCAAGAGAAAAGATGATGACAAATTATATGGCAACTAAAGAAAAAGTTCATGAACATGTAAGATACTGACCTTAAGGAATGAAGGTCTAGGTCATGAACCACATGAACCTGGTTGAGGACAAAGAAAGCATAGAATGTATAGTAGAAAGAGAAAGTTACAGCTATTAACTGTAACCTTGTGCTCAGTTATAAAAACACGGAACATAGTAGCCACACATATCTTTCATTTATTATCATTTTTATAGTTAACTAGATTTTTAACCCTTAAAAAATTAACTTTGCTCTCTCTCATTTTTGTTGTTACTTGATAGATATAGGTTGGCACAATTTTGTCTTATGTTCATATGGGGCTATGACTAGAATGAGAAGTAAATAAGAAAGACCAAAAATGGATAGGGGAATTTACAACTGCTTTCCATTAAGTGGAGTATAATGACTCTTGGGAATTTTGTGTCTTCTCAGCTTTGTGAGAGAGTGAGATAATTTTTGATTATATAAAGCAAGGATTAGGAAAAAACAGGCTATGGGCCAAATTCACCCTTCAGCCTGTTTTGTAACAGATGCAACCTAAGAATGTTTTAATACATTTAAAAAGGTTGTGAAGAACAAACTAACAGACAACAATAACAACAACAAAGGACGAATATGCATCAGGCCATATATGGCCCACAGGAACTAAAATATTTACTACCTGGCCCTTTAAAGATAGTTGTACCTGTTGTTAGTGAAAGCAAAACGTTGCTTTTACCGTAGTAAGGAAGTTGAAATATTTGTAAAAGTGTATGCACAAGTGCTTAATAACAGGCAAAGTTAGCAAGTCACCCTTTGGTATTCTGTAGTCTCTCCTCATCAAAACCACCCTTCTCGACACTAGTTGGTGATGCTGGTGTTGAGACACCACAGTACGGATGCCTGCCGAGAGGGCTGCCTCTGCAAAACTCAGCCAACAGTGGGTGGTAGAGGAAACTGGAAACCTGGAAGAGGTTTCACTCCTTCCATCTTGTTTCCTGCTCTTGCGAACATCACCTTAGCAACTCTTCCATCTGACAGTGGCAGTATGTTTTAGTAACATGACTCAAGTCCAGTGCTTAGTTTTTTTTTTTTTTTAAATTTTTTTTAATGTTTTATTTATTTCTAGGAGAGAGAGAGAGAGAGACAGCTTGAGCAGGGGAGGGTCAGAGAGAGAGGGAGTCACAGACTGAAACAGGCTCCAGGCTCCGAGCTGGCAGTCAGCACAGAGACCAACGTGGGACTCGAACCCACGAAACGCGAGATCATGACCTAAGCGAAAGTCGGACGCTTAACCGACTAAGCCACCCAGGCGCCCCTCCAGTGCTTAGTTTTGCCAACGCTTAGAAAAGCACTTAGAAAAGCAAAGTATGTTGTTGGTATTTAGGCAGGGATTGCATTAGATTGCTTTTAGTAGTATGGGCATTTTAACAAAATTAATATTTCCAATCCATGCACATGGTGTATCTTTCTATTTGTGTCATCTTCAATTTCTTGATTAAAACTATTTTGTAAAGGAATGTGATGACTCTTTACTTTTAAGGGTATTGATGTAAATAAGTGCAACTTTCTAATGTGCCAGTCTTACCAGAAAACTTGTACTAGCTAATATTTTCTCTTAAGGAATTTAAAGTAATTAGGTATCATAAAAGTTCTGCAGTAGCTGTTAAGTAAAATTAATTATTATTATTTTTTTAATGTTTATTTATTTTGAGAGAGAGAGAGAGAGAGGGCAAGCTAGGGCATAGACCCTGACATGGGGTTTGATCTCATAAACTACAAGACCATGACCTGAGCTGAAATCAAGAGTCAGGTGCTTAGCCAACTTAGCCATCCAGGTGCCCCAGTAAAATGAATTTTTAAATCAAGAATATATACTAATTGTATGGTACATATAGAAATTTTTCTTAATGTATATTTTCCTGCATATTATTGAAACATCATTAGTTTTCGCCTGACTAGTGCTGAAGGGGCAGACAGAGAGGGAGAGAGAATCCCAAGCAGGCTCCGCACTGCCAGCACAGAGCAGGACAACAGGGCTTGAACCCACAAAGCCGCAAGATCTTGACCTGAGCCAAAACCAAGAGTCAGATGCTTAACCGACTGAACCACCCAAGCACCCCAGAGATTAGTGCCTTCCATAGAAAGAGGGCTGAGAGCTAGCTAATCTTTCTGCCATGCAGGCATAGATTGAGAAATTGGCCTCTACAGAGCAGAAGAGGGCCCTCACCAGAACCTGACCGTGCTACATTCTGATCTCAAGCTTCTAGCCTCCAGAACCATGAGAAGTACATTTATTTCATTTAAGCCACCCAGGCTATGGCAATTTGTATAACAACCCCAACTGACTAAACTCTAATTCAACTGTTTACATACATTTTTATACATAAATTATATAATACAATTTTGATAAGGCATATTATTTTTTCAGAAAGTACACATACTACTAGCATGAGATTTTTTTCTGAACTGTGACTTAATTTGTATTGTATAGATGAACATCAGTGCAAACCTGAATTTTTATGGCTGTAATAGATGTGTAACACATAAAAAGAATAAGATACAGAAAAGTGACAGTAAAGTCAAAAGGCATTAATGAAATCAGAATGGAACAAGCAAATGACAAGATAAACAACTATCATTTGAAAGGATGTGTAAATGATACTTACAAAAGCTATTATTTCAAATTTTGTATGCTGCCTTTTTAATGACCATCAGACCTTTTAAATCCCAAACAACTTATCAAAATATGAGGGAGCAAGTATTTATTGCCTTGTTAGTTGATCTGTTCATATGTTCTCATGTTGAACCATTTTGTGAATTATTGTTTAATAAGAAGCAGATAATTATCATATCAGGTAGTATATATGTACCAATTGTGAACACGTCCAACTACTTATATACTTTTCAAGCAAACACTTTAAAACAACACATGAACTTATGAGAAAATGTTCCCATATATCTTCAAATATCTAGAAATTTTGAATCACCAGCAGAATGAAATACGATCCTGAGCATGTTGCATAAAGAATATTTATCATTTTGACCTAGATATTTGTGAATTCAAAATCCAGTTTTCAAGAAAATGGACATGATTTGCAGTTACTTTCTTTGATTCTTATTATTATTGAAAAACATTTTCCATATGACAAAAAATTACACCCATACTAGAAAAACGTCTTTTGAAAGCTACTGTCCAGTATGTATAGATGAGAACAAATAAATGTTTGCTACTAAAATAGTATATAATAAATCCTTATATGCTTGTAGAATTAACTAGAAGCTAATCCTAACATATGAGTATGCATTCTCATATTTGAAATTATAGCCTACAAACTTACTAATATCAGAAATAATTTGGGGCACCTGGGTGGCTCAGTCATTTAAGCGTCCGACTTAGGCTCAGGTCATGATCTCACATTTTGTGGGTTCGACCCTCGGGTCGGACTCTGTGCTGACAGCTACCGCAGAGCCTGGAGCCTGCTTCAGATTCTGTATCTCTCTCTGTCTGACCCTCCCTGCTCACACTGTCTCACTCTCTCTCTTTCTACCCCCCTCTCTCAGAAATAAATAAAAACATTAAAAAAATTAAAAAAACAAAAATAGTTTGATTCCGAGATACATGGATGGCTCAGTCGGTTGAGCGTCCGACTTCAGGTCATGATCTCAGAATTCGTGGGTTCACGCCCCCCGTCGGCTTCTGTGCTGCTAGCTCAGAGCCTGGAGCCTGCTTCCGATTCTGTGTGTCCCTCTCTTTATGCCCCTCCCCCACTCATAATCTCTCTCTCTCTCTCTCTCTCAAAAATAAATAAATAAATAAATAAACAAATAAAAATGTTAAGAAAATTAATTTGATTCCTTCATCTTATGCTTAAAGTGATTCTACCTTTTTATAATATTTTGTTTCAGAGATTTATAGTTTCCAGGATTTGGGTCCATAGATTTTTAAAAATTTCATAATAATATAAATAAATATATTTATCTAAATGTGAAATAAGNATTTAAAAACATATTCCCCACCCCCACCCCTCCCCACATACACACACGTGATATGATCTGTCAAAGTGATATGGGATCCAACTGAAAAAGCACCCTATCCAAAGCCACAACAATTTGAGAAACAAAATAGTATTGGATTGTAACCCAGGAATAAAATAAATATCCATGGGTCCATACTGATGTAAAGAAGCAAGCAAGCAAACAAGCAAATAAATGGAGAAGGGAAAAATCCCTAGTGCAGAAAAACCTTTAATCATTTGTAGAGATACTGTGCTCTTAAGAAAGTGGAGAAAAACTCCTTACTCCTCAGGTGTTGATTGAACATAGTGACTTCCTGCCAAAGAGTAAAGTATGGAAAAGTGGGGGGAAAGAATAACTTCATAAGAGAGAAACCTGACAAACCCTACTTCAGCTAGGTGTCTGATGTCAGTGTCTGCAGTAATAAGACATGTTGATGGCATGTAAACTTGATATGATGTCATGAAAATGGTTACTTTACTTCCATGGTACTTTACCTCCCATAAGCACTGACCCCCAGTGTGACCACTAAAACAGTATATTAGAAAAATGTCAGTGAGGGACACTGTACCCAACTAGTACTCCTCAAATCTGTCAGTCATTACAAGCAAAGGAAATATGACAAACTCACAGACCAAAGGAGCCTAAGGAGACATGACAATTAAATGCAAAGGCAACGTCCTGTATAAGATTTTGAAACAGAAAATGGACGTTTGGTAAAGCTGAAGAAAATCTAGGTAAAGAATAGACTTTACCATAATGATCAATGGCTCAGTAACTGCACAAAATATATTATTGTAAAATGTTAACAATAAGGGAAACTCTGTACAGGGACGTGGAAAGTTTCTGTATTCTATTTGTAATTTTTCTCTAAATCCAGAAGTATTTTTGATGACTCAATAATGAATAATTTATTTGAGTGATATAAGGAAGTGCATAAATCATTCCAGACTCTGGAGAACTAGGCTGAAAAATATGACAGGAGAGTAGCAACTCTAGGCATCTAAGCAGCAAAAACTACTCAGTTAGCGGGTATGGTCTTTCTTGCTGGAGTAATTGTGGGGTTATAGTGTCGTGGTGCTAGTTGTGTTTTTGTTTAATGTTTCAGATTCTCACTTTTTCTCCATCAATTAGATCTATACTCTGAGCTATACACAGGTTTTGAGAATATGTTTCTGAGTGTTACCTTAGTCAGCCTTTGCCATGATTAGGCTGTGCGGCAAGCATTCCAAAATCTTGGTGGCCTTCAAAAGCAAACCTTTATTTCTCATTCATGGGTTTGCAGTCTGCCCATAGAGGGTCCAGAAGCAATTTTAAAAGTTAGGTTTGTTGTTTTATCTTAAAGGACATGTTTTAGAAAATGCTGGGTGACATTGCCCAAATTAAGTAAAAGAACATATTTTTTTTCTATTTTCCTTTCTGTTGTATAGATATGAAATGCTGCTTTTTGTGAGATCCTGGTCTTAAAGAAACAGCATTTAAAAATAGTTTGACTTAAAAATATTATTTTAAACTTGCATGAAGGGGTTCAATTAATCTATTATCTGAGGAAGGAACTCCATTGATTTACTTTTCTCATCTAGACAAGGCACTTCATCTTTCTGAGCATTAAATTTCTCATGGGTAAAATTAAGATATTAATTGCTTCACCCTAAGGTTGTTGAGAAATCTAATGATACAGTGGATATTAAAAGTCTTTTAGGAAATTATAATGTGCTATGCAATCGGTAAATATAATATCTCCCTTCAGGTTCTTAACACTGGTAGATATACTTGCTATTTATTACTATTATGAATATTACTGAATGCTTTTCTCTTTATGAATATACTAAAATAATTTAGTGTTTGTTTAATAGAGTAATCTCAATTATCAAACAATTCATACTGTATTAACAAAGAAATCCCACTTTATATAAAAACACTGACTTCGAGAGCCTTCTCGTTTTCTCTGAATCTTTGTTTTCTGGTGTTTGTTTATCTTTCAAAATGTTAAATAAAAGAAATCCTTGAGAGTCTGTCTTCCTTGCCCTGATACTAGCTCATCTTATACATAGCTATGGATTTATAAAAATTTATCATTGGATGACTCCTAAATATACAGGTTCTTCCTGTTTATCCAACTTGCACATGCCTTCGCTGCTTGAATATCAACCAGGCAACCCAACTTAGTAAGTTCCAAAAGAAGCTCTTATTTCTCTCTCCAATCTTTTTCCTAACTTATACATTCTCAGCCCAATAAACAACACGAAAAGTCACCTATTTACTCCACTTGAAATCTATTAATTACTCTTTTTTTTTAATGTTTATTTGGGGTGGGGGGTGGAAGGGCAGAGAGAGAGGGAGACACAGAATTTGAGGCAGGCTCCAGGCTCTGAGCTGTCAGCATAGAGCCTGATGTGGGACTCGAACTCACAAACTGCAAGATCATGACCTGAACCAAAGTCAGACACTTAACTGACTGAGCCACCTAGGAATTATTCTTGATTCTTCTTTTTCCTTTTAATCCATGTCCAAATGTCAGCAAGTCCTGTTAGCTTTACCTTCAAAAAGTTCCAAACATGACCACTTTTCAACAGCTCCACTTTTAACACCATGCTCCAAACTCCTCATCATCTGTCATTTACACTCTCCTTGATTACTGTCTTTATTCTTCATACCCTGTTCACCCACAGCCAGTGCAACCATACGTCATTCCTTCCTCAACACCATCAAAGCTTTTTCAAAATAAAACTCAAACTCTTTCTTATGATCTATAAATTCTTATATGATTGAACTCTATTGATCTTTATTGTTCTTTTCTAATGAAACTATTTCTTTCACACCCTCTTTTTCAGATACATTCACTCTCTTACTGAACTCAGAAAATGCCAGATTCGTTTTTGCCTCAGAGCCTTTGCCTTTGTATGTATTGTACTCTCTTGTAGATTCATCTTCCCAAAATATGTCATGACTCTTTTTCTCATTTTAACGAAGTCTTTTCAGAGAGGCTTCCCAGTTCATCTTGTATAACATAACACCCCATCTATACAGTGTCACTTTCTTCCCTTTTTTTCCTCTCAAATATGAAGATAAAGGGGACAAATTCATATGTTAGGTAAAACAAAACTCTGTAAAATTTGCATACAAGAAGATTAAATGGAGAAGCACACCCAGCCCAGACAAATGACAACACTCCTTAGTGTCATATAGCAATATATCTTATAAAATATTATACACATAAAATATTATAATATTAAGGTGTTTTAAAACATTTATGTAGAACAGATTTACAGAGCTAGGTTGATAACATGAACGGATTCCAAGAGTTTGTATTTTTTCTTATCAATATTACTGAGGAAGAATTTGCACAAATAAGGAACATTTTACAGAAGTATACAGTTTAGTAAATCTTGATGTTATGTAAACTGAGGATATCGCCACCACCATTACAATGCAAAACATTTCCATCATCCCAAAAATAGTCCTCACATCCCTTGCAGTCTATCTGTCCCTCTGCATGTAGTTCTAGGCAACCTCTAAGCTATAGCTCAGTTTGCGTTTCATGAAACAAATTGAATAATTTCATATGTATGTATTGCATTAAACTCTGTCATTGACTATAGTGAATTTGAGGTTTATTCATACTATTATGTTTATTAGTAGTTCATTTCTATCTATTGCTAAATAGCATTCCATTATATGGACATACTATATATTATTTATCCCTCTACCTGTTGATAGACATTTGGGTCATTTTCAGGTTTTGGTTTTTGGAAGTAAAATTGTTATGAATATTTGAAAATGGGTTTTTGTATGGTTATTTGCTTTCATTTCCCTTCTTAATATCAAAGAGTTAAATGGCAGAACTGACAAACAGCTTTACAAAGTTATACTATTTATATCCCCAGCAGCACCAGTTGCTCCACATCTGTACC
Source organism: Crocuta crocuta (assembly GCF_008692635.1). Lineage (NCBI taxonomy): Eukaryota > Metazoa > Chordata > Mammalia > Carnivora > Hyaenidae > Crocuta > Crocuta crocuta. The sequence continues at coordinate 111,135 of NW_027527973.1, forward strand.
TTCCTCAATAATGGCAGTCTTTTTAATTTTAATCACGCCAGTGAATGTCATGATTCTCATGTTTATTTTAATTTTCATCTCCCTGATTTAGTCATGTTGACACTTTATTTGTTTGCATATTGGTTATTTGTCATTTTCTCAAAATGTTTAGCATTTTTATTGTTATCTTTAATCTCATTATTAAGTTGTAAAAATCCATTATATATTGCACATTGTAGCCCATGATCAGATATGTGTATTGCTGATATATATCTCCTGTTGTTCTTCTTCTTTTTTAATGGTATGTAAAGAACAAGTGTTTTTAATTTTTATAAGGACATAATTTTATTCTTTATTAAATTTTTTAAATGTCTCTTTACTTCTGAGAGAGAGAGAGAGACACAGAGCATGAGCAGAGAGAGGAAGAGAAAGAGGGAGACACAGAATCCGATGTAGGCTTCTGGCTCTGAGCTGTCAGCACAGAGTCTGACGCGGGGCTCGAACTCACGAAACGCAAGATCATGACCTTCAGCATCTGAGCTGAAGTCAGATGCTTAACTGACTGAGACACTCAGGAGCCCCAGGACATAATTTTATTCTGATTTAAAAAATATTTGTGTACCTTAAGGATCACAGCTATTTTCTTTTAAGATTTCTTCTGCTAGAAATATTTGAGTCTGTGATTCATTTAATTTTGTTTATGATGTGTGATATTCATATTTCCCTGTTTTCCCCATAGAGTCACCCAGTTTTTAGAGCACTATTTGTTTAAAAGATTTTCCTTTCCCTTTTATATTGCTTTGGCCCTTTGTCAAAAATAATCGATCATAAATGTCCAGTTCTGTTACTGGGCACTTTACCTTGTTTCATCCATCTAAATGTCAGTCATTTTACCATGTTCGTGGTCCTAATTACTGTATAATTAATTATAGTAAACTTAGAAATCTTGTAATACTAGTCTTCATTTGTCATATGAACTCTGCTTAGAATTTCACATTCTTCATAATTCTTGATTGCCAAGATGGATAAAAGCATGGAGTCAGGTATCTGTTGTTGGTCAGCTTTATCATTCTAGATATTTTTTATTTTTCTAAGTTTCATTTTATGCAGACTGTAAGTAAAAACGACTTCTACTCACTTGTACAAGTGTGTGCCTATGTTAATGTTCCTTTGTTAGTCTAGTCTCTTGTTTTTCTGTTTTTTTTAAACCTCATTACTGAAGTATGATTGACATACAAAAAGCTGTGCATATTTGATAAACACAACTTGATAAATTTGGAGATAAGTATGCATCATGAGGCCATCACCACAATTTATACTATAATAAATTTATTATCATTAGAACACTTAACATAAAGCCTAACCTATTAGCAAGTTTTTAAATATACAAGACAATAGTGTTAATTATTGGCACCATGCTCTAAAATAGAATTCCAAGACTTACTTGTTTTGCATAACTGAAACTTAACAGCCTCTGAATAATGCTTCCCTATTTATTCCTACTCTAGCTCTTGGCAACCTCCGTTCTATTCTCTGCCTCTATGCATATGACTGTTTTAGATTCCTCATATAAACCATATCACATAGTATTTGTTCTTTTGTATCTGGCTTAGCTTAGTCTTTAAATTTTTAACATTTATTCATTTTTAAGAGACCGAGAGAAAGTGTGAGCAGGGGAAGAGCAGAGAGAGGAAGACCCAGAATTGGAGGCAGGTTCCAGGCTCTGAGCTATCAGCACAGAGCCCGACATGGGGCTCGAACCCACAAATGGTTGAGATCATGACCTGAGCCAAAGTCAGATGCCTAACTGACTGAGCCACCCAGGCATCCCTGGCTTAGTCTGTCTAGTCTTGAGTAAAACAATGACCTGACCATACATCATCAGCATTCTTAACTATATTCCATTGTTCTCTGGAAGGACGAATTGCCTGCTTCTCTGATGTGCAGCCCTGTCAGTAAACCAGTTCTCTTTATTAAATGGTAAGTTATATAATCAAGAGTTTGGTAAGCAATGGTACACAGACCTAATATAGTCCTCTACATGTTTTTTAAAATAATGTTTTATTGGAGTACAGACATCCCCATTCATCTATGAATATTCTGTGGCTGCTTTCTTGCTACAGTAATAGAGTTGAGTTATTGTGAGAGGCATTATAGACACTGCAAAGCCTAAAATGTTTATTATCAGAATCTCCACAGGGGAGGCTGGTCGGGTGGGGGGGGCAAAACATTTGCATCTCCAGAATAAAGAAGCAGGGAGAGAAATCTCTGTATTTAAGGAATGAGTCTTCTCCATTCCTCATCCCTGATTGTAGCTAGCTGAGACTTCAGAGGCCAGGCTAGATTTGTGATTGGATATATTGCTTCATTTTACAGTAGAGCTTTCTGGAATTTATCCCATCTTGTCAGATTATAGTTCAGGAGAACCCATTACAAGATAGAGGTTTCTGGTAAAGTAATTCACTTTCACTAGACCCCTATAACAAACCGTCAGTTTTCTTTCAAAATATGTATTTTTTTCCAGTGGCTAGAAGAAAACATAACCATCAATAGATGTAAAATCAGTCACAGACACTTGTAGTTCCAAAAGACCTGAAGAACATAGAGACAGAAAGGCCTGTTTTATAGTCAATTGCAGACTTCCTGTTATGGAGACCACTACTCACTTTTGGTATGTAGCCTGCCTTATAAGCTGTCGTAAGGCCTTTCATAAATATATATGTGTGAGGTGTAGTCTTTTGAATATCAAGGAAACTCATCAAGTTATGTGAAAAATCAGGATACTCTTACCAACATCTCAAAAGTAATGGGTTGGCTTTGTGAATAGAAAATCTTAGGAATAGAGTCCCTGAATGGAGCTGAGAATTCACAAAGATGAATAGTAATGTTCACAAAATATCTGTGATCATTTAATAATGTGCTCTCAGATTTTGTTTGTATGTTTCTTAGATTGCATTAGTTAGGTTATTAATGTCTAAAAACCTTGTCTCTTTTACGTACTAATTTCTGAAGTATATCATTAACATAAGTTACTTAGAAGGTATATTTGTCAGTTTCTCCTGTTAGTATTATGTTCTTTGACCTTTATGAGTTTGAGTCTATCATTCTTACATATATAAAAATTGGTATATCATTCTGACAAAAAGTAAACGTGACAATAATCATCTTTTAAACTCTCATAAGCTTTTTGCTATAAATTCTGTTGTGTCTCTATGTCAGTTATCAATTCATTCCCTTCTAAATATGAATGAATTCTTCAGTATATGCCCTATGATTTAAAAAAATTCCTTCAAACATTCTCATTTAAAATGATTACAATGATGAAATATTCTTGAAAGAGGGTTTTTGGTGTGGGATGGGGTCAATGTTGTGGATGTGAGAACATCCAATGAAGCTTGATCATCCCACAGACCTAGAATGTGGTCCCTTTGTAAACTTGCAGCCAGTGTCAGCCAGTAAACTTAGCTTTCCTCTGCCCTCCTGACATGGAACCATAGCACTTAGCAAGTCATCTCGTTTCCTCAGCAAGCTCTCACATGGCTTTAACTCAAGAAGGTTGACTATTGTTTGCCCAATAGATTCAGACCTGCCATGGCCTGACCTAACCAGCAAAATCCTCTTCCATCCAATGACCAAACCACAACTTCCTAGTGAGTGAGGAGCCCCTTCTAAGTTTGTCCTTCCTTGGATCTTTTCCTTTAACCTTGGAATAACGGGTAAAGTTTCTTTGAATCTTATAGTTGTTTTTGGCTATGGTTAATAATTATCTATATTAAACTTTACCATTTAACTTACTGTTTGGCTTCTGTCTCCTGACTGGATTCCTACTGCTATAGACTTTGTATCCCAAAGAGTCTCATAAGAAGAATCCTAAAGATGGCATTTAGGGTTGGGTTTGTTTTTGCCTTTTGGCTTGGTTGTATGTTGAGTCCCTTGCCAATTATGAATGAGACCTTAGTAAGCCATGGTGTGCAGCAGAACCATAATTAGGTTATCACCTCTGGTTGATTCTGATAAAGTGACAGTTGAAGCACAAGCCCTTGGAGCTCAAGTGGCTGCTGAACTTGGCCATTATGTCAGTAATTATGACTGTAAATACCCCACTGTGGCTTGTATTGTTTGAGTGCATGAGGGCTTACAGAGAAAAATGACAAGCTCAGGTCCATTAACCCTCACCTCAAGTCATAGTCTGAGAAATCAGACAGCTTTCATAACAGCCCTAAAAGAGTCTCTTATTTCTTGTATCTGCAGGTCTGATACTTCTGAAAATAAAAACAATATTTAGTTGTGTGAGTGCTGAATTATAATAGATGAATTGATGGGGCATCTGGGTGGCTCAGTCGGTTAAGCGTCTGACTTCGGCTCAGGTCATGATCTCACAGTTTGTGGGTTCAAGCCCCGCATTGGGCTCTGTGCTCACAGCTAGCTCAGAGCCTGGAGCCTGCTTCGCATTCTTTGTCTCCCTCTCTCTGACCCTCCCCTGCTCACACTGCCTCTCTCTCTCTCTCACTCTCTCTCTCTCTCTCAGAAATAAATAAAACGTTAAAAATTTTTTTTAAATAATTGAATTGAGTGTCCCTGAATTTTTCATGTGAAAGTTAGAGGATTAGTTGGGAAATAAAAGTATCATAAAATGTGAAGTGGGGACTTTTGGTAAGGTTCAAATAAATTCTTGTTTTGTGGACTGAAACTTGCCAACAAAGAGGCCTACATTTAATGAGGTTGAGATATCACAGTTTACCTAGTATCATCAGGAATCCAAAAAAAATTAGTATCAAAAAGTTAGAAGTAGGCATAGGGATCCCGGAGGGAGAAGAGAAAAGAGAAAAAACAAAAGAAGGCAATTTATTTGAGGAATGAGGCAATTTATTTGAGCTGAAAACTTCCCAAATCTGGGACGGGAAACAAACCCAGATCCAGGAGGCACATACAACCTCCGGTAACATCAACTCAGGGAGGGACACACCAATACACATAGTAATTAAAATGATAAAAAGTAGTGATAAAGAGAGAATTTTAAAAGCAGCAAGAAAAAAGAAAATAGTTACATACAAGGGAAATCTAATAGTAATATCAACTGATTTTGCAGGAGAAATTTTGCAGGCCAGTAGGTAGTAGAATGATATATTCAAAGTGCTTAAAGGGGGTAAAAATTACAGCCAAGAATACTCTATCCAGCAAGGCTATCATTCAAAATAGTAGGAGAGATGAAGAGTTTTCTAGACAAAGTTTAAGGAATTCATGACCACTAAATCAGCCCTACAAGAGCTGTTAAAGAGGATACTTTGAGTGGAAAGGAAAGACCATTAACAGGAGTGAGAAAAATGGGAAGCACAAAAGCAGTAAAAATAAATATATTTAAAAACAGTTGGGGCACCTGAGCGGCTCAGTTGGTTGAGCATCTGACTTCGACTCAGGTCATGATCTCACAGTTTGTGGGTTTGAGCCCTGTGTCGGACTCTGTGCTGACAGCTCAGAGCCTGGAGCCTGCTTCTGGTCTGTGACTTCCTCTCTCTCTGCCCCTCCCCCATCACCACAGAAATATACAGGATTATAAGACAATATTATGAAAAATTATGTTCCAACTAATTGAACAATGTTGAAGAAATGGATAAGTTCCTACAAATATGTAAATTCTGAAAAGTGAATCAGGAATAAATAGAAAATTTGAACAGACTGATTACCAGCAAAAGAATTGCTGGTAATCAACAACTCCCAACAAACAAAAGTGCAGGACCAGATGGCTTCACAGGTGAATTCTAACAAACATTTAGAGATGAGTTAATATCTATTCTTCTCTAACTATTCCATAACTTAGAAGAGGAAGATAACTTAGAAGAGGAAGGATAATGCCTGTGAGGCATTCTGTGAGGCCAGAAGAACCTTGATACCAAAACCAGATAAAAATACTACAAATAAGGAGAACTATAGGCCAATATCTCTTGATGAACGTAAATACAAAAATCCTCAACAAAATATTAGCAAACTGAATCCAACAACCAATGAATACATTTAAAAAATCATTAACTACAATCAAGTGGGATTTATTCCTGAGATGCAAGGTCTTTCAATATTCACAAATCAATCAACATGATACATCACATCAACAAAAATAGAACTACCCTATGATCCAGTAATTCTACTACTGGTTATTTACCTAAACAATATGAAAACACTAATTCAAAAGAATATATGCACCCTGGCATTTATTGCAGCATTATTTACAATAGCAAAATTATGTAAGCAGTCCAAGTGTCCATTGATAGATGAATGGATAAAGAAGAGGTGATATAAATATAAATATATATATATATAGCACATACACACACACACACACATATATATATATATGCAATGGAATACAACTCAGCTGTATAAAAGAATGAAATCTTACCACTTGCAACATGGATGAATTTACAGAGTATAATGTTAAATGAAATAAGTCAGTCTGAGAAAGACAAATACCATATATAATTTCATTCATGTGAAAAATTTAAGAAACAAAAGAAAGAAACAACAACAACAAAAGAGACAAACCAAAATCAAATTAACAGTATAGAACAAATTGATTTCTACCAGAAGGGAGGTGGGGGGGTGTATGGGTGAAATGGGTGAATAGGATTAAGAGTACACTTACCTTATGAGCACTGAGTAATATATAGAATTGTTGAATCACTATATTGTACACCTGAAACTTGTATAGCACTGTACATTAACTATAGTGGAATTTTTAAAAATCCCCCAAATATTAGGGTGATAGGAATGTTAGACATGTGTGACCAGCATATCCACCCCTCACTGCAATTTTGTTCTGTACAAAGGCTCAGGAAACACTCCTTTCACTAAGGCATTTAGAAATACATGGATAAGTACACTTGGATCCCTAAAAAGCTTTGTGGTGCTCTCCATTGTAAGCCAGGTATGATAGAACTTGGTACTGCTTTTGAGATGGTAGTCTAATTTCAGTGGGAATGATCAGATCTCAGAATAGCAGATACCAAGTGGCAGCATTTAATTGTCAAACACGTGTCATGTACTTTAATCACAAAAGTCAAAATGGATATAATTGTAACCAGAATAATTTGGTTTGTACATTTTTTCATGGTGGCTGATTTATCATGATTTCTTGGAACAAGATAGATAGGTATTGTATTTTTAGTGTATTTTTCTCTGTGTAATAGGAAGACTTCTAAATATGGTAGCAAGAAACCTGAATTGAGTCATCAAAAACTGGAGAATCATGGCCTCTCACCCAGATTTCAGACCTAACTCAGTTAATAGACTGGAGAGTCACTTGACTGAAACGGATGCTGAGTCCCCTTGAGGAAAGACTGCACTATTGCCACAAGCACACACTACCAGTCTTCTTACAAGCCTTCCCTAGAGGAAACCTTATCCATTAATAAAGTTCATTAAAAGAAAGCATACCCAGACTTTTCATGGATAAATGGACACTAGCTCCAAAATAACAGTAATTTCTGGTGACACAGTGAGTTTCTATGGCCCACGAGTCAAACTAAGGGCTTTATGGTGGGCATGTGATAGATGGAGTTAAGTCTAAATCCCATTGAGCTTAGCTGGTTCATGGATCTACTGGTGATTGTTTCCGTAGTTCCTGAATGTATGATTGGAATAAATACACTTTGAAACTGGCAGTCTTCACAGTGACCATTTGACCTATAGGGTGAGGCCATTAAGGCTAAATGGAAGCCCCAGTCACTTTTCCTTTCTTCCTAGACAATAAACGGAAGTGATACTGCATCCCAGGGGAAATTTCTGAGATTAATGCCACCATCAAATAATTGAAAAAAGCAGGATGCTTTTAATGATCATGTTCCCATTTAATTTACCAGTTTGGCCTGTGCAGAAAACAAATGGATCTTGTAGAAAGACTGTGGACTATTGTAAAGTAATGAGGTGATGACTCCAATTATAACTGCTGCCCTAAATATAATACTTTTAGTGGAGAAAGTCACAGCTTGTAGTACTTGGTATGCAGTGCTTGACCTGGTTAATGCCTTTTTCTCTATACCAATTTGGAAGGACCACCAGAAGCTGTTTGCTTTCACCTGCCAGGGCCAACAGTATATCTTCACAGTGTTGCCTCAGGACTACGTAAATTCTCTTGCTCTTTGCCATAATATTTTCAACTGAGATCTTGATTGCCTTGACATTTCACAAATCATCACACTGGCCCATTAAATTGATGACATATAGGTCCCAATGAGCAGAGCATAACAAGTGCTTTCAATGGTTTAGTAAGGCATATGTGAATGAAAGAAACCCCCACAAAAATTCCTCCTATCACTATCTCAATGAATTTTCTGGCTTAGTGAAGGTTTGGATATGGAGATATTTCCCCTTTTCATATTTTGGAGGAAATATGTACTGCACTTGAATGTGCTACTTCCTTCCTTCTACATAGTTGTTCCAAGGCTATCTGCTTTAGTGGGAAGTAGACCAAGAAATGGTGCCACAGCATGTTAAGTCTGCAGAGCAAGCTGCTCTACCACTCATTTGTCATAATCCAACAGACCCCACATCACTTGAAATATTTGTGGCAAATAAGTATGCTGTACAAAATCTTTTGCAAATACCAATGGGAGAATCACGATACAGATCTCTAGGATATTGGGGCTGATGTATGTCTTCCTCTATCAAAAGAGAACTATTCTTTTGATAAAAGTTTATCCTTTGCTACTGAGCCTTGGTAGGAAACTGAACATTTAATCATGGGGTCTGAAGTCAAGATAACCATGTGGCTTGAGATTTCCATCATGAACTAGGTATTATCGATCTAACTGCCCATAACATATAGTATGCACATCAGAATTCTATCACACATGGCAATGGTACATAAGGGTCAAAGTGTCGGAAGGTCCAAAAGGTACAAGTGAATTGCATGAACAGGTGACCTAGACTTCCAATCCCAGCTTGTGGTGTATTGCCTTCTCTATCTGAATCCAAGCCAATGGATTCCTGGGGTGCTCCTTATGATCAACTAATCAAGAAGAATTGAGCATGCTTCATAAATGGGTTTGCACAATATGCCAATGAGATATGAATGTGGATAGTGTTGTCACTAGAGCCCCTTTCAGGGGTGACCTGGCAAACAGTAATGAAGGAAATTCCTCTCAGTGAGTAGAACTTTACATGGTTCCACTACATGGAATGTCCATTACCAAGGGTGACCTGGCTACTCCTACTTCCAAATGCCTAATTGACCAATAACAGATACTGACATGGAGTCCTGGATGTGTTACTATCTCTGTGATTACATCAGACCTTTCCTTCATGAAGAAGGCAAGTATTTTTCTTCATTGGAATAGCCACACATTCTGGATATGGATTTCCATTCCTTACTCATAATGCTTCTGCTACTACTGTCATTTGTTTTTGCCCAAAATGCCTGGTCCACTGTGATGGCATTCTGCACCACATTGTATTGGATCATGGAACTGATTTCACAGCAAAAGAAGTATGGCAATGGACTAAGGCCCATGGAATTAACCAGTCTTTTCAATTGGTTGACTTAATAAAAGCATGGAATAACTATTAAATGCACAGTTCAGCATCCATTGGGAAAGATCATCCTGAAAATATGTGGTTCTGTTACATAGGATGCAGTTTATGCTTTCAGGGAACTCTGTATGGTGCTGTTTCTGCTGTAGTCAGCACAAATGGATCCCCTTGGGATTAAGGTGTAGAGGTGGAAATGGCCCTTCCTAGTAGTAAACCTAATAACCTAATAACCCCTTTGCAGAATTTCTGCTTTTGTGCCAGCAACTTTGAGCTTCTTTGTCTTATAGAGCTGATACTCCAAAGAAGGGAATGTTCTGACAGAGACACAAAATGGTTCTATTCAATTAGAAGATGAGACTTCCACCAGGCTATTTTGTTTGTGAATTAACAGGCAAAAATGTTTTTAAAAATTACTTTCTGGAATGATTATTTGCTCCTGATTAAGCCTACAGGTGAAATCAGGAGCCACTACATAATAGCATCAAGGAGAGCTGTGACTGAAACTCAGAAAATTATCTGGATCTCTCTAAATATTTGCATGCTCAATAATAAGGTAACTAAAAAACGAAAGCAACCAATTAAAAGCAATGTGATTGAGGACCCAGACCCTTCAGGAATGAAGGTTTGGGTCAGTTCACCAATAAAGAACTGAAAGCATCAAAGAAGCTGTAATTAACTACTTTAATCTGATGAACAGTTATAGAAATTGTGCATATTGGTAATTATGCATATTCTGTTGCAATGTATGTTTGTGTAAAGGAATCATCCTCTTCTTTATCTTTCTTCTCATTTTTTCCTCTTTTTTAATATTTATATAAATGTCCCTGGAAGTTTAAAATTTAGTTATTAAAAAATAGATTATTCAGTGAGACTATAACTGAATTTGAAGAGTAATCAATACAGCTCATGATAGATCTCATATGACTGTTGGAGTTTGTCATCTCACTTAGGGGAAAGTGAAAAATTCTTCACTTTTAAGAAATATAAACATAGCCTTTTAGGTAGTTCAGTTTGCTCCCCTTTCAGTGATAAGGGGCTTCAAATATGTGTAGAAGGGTGTGTCTGGAAGCTGAGTCATCAAATGAGTAGACTGTGCCTATTATCAATTTATTGCCTCTTTCTCAAAAGCAGTCTTCAATATAAGCTGTAGGATAAACAATGGAATCCATTTAAGTTCTTATCATTTAACATAATATGAAGCTTTCTCAGAGCTAGGCACTTTAGAACATTATAGGAGGAAGAGTCTTCCTATATTTTCTGGTGAATGGACTGGGGTCAGTGGTGTGGGCATGAGAACATCTGGTGGAGACTGACCCAGACAGAAACCCAGAGTGTGGGTCCTCTGCAGCTTTGCAGCCTACATCCACCTAACGATTTCTCAGCCTTCTGAAGGTGGAAACTAGAGCCTGGTGTAGCCTGCAGGCACCGCCCTATCCCCACTCCTGGGGCAAGCCCCACAGGACCTGTACACAAGGGGATTGCCTACTGTTTGTCCACCAACTCCAGCCCAATTCTGGCCTGGCTCTGCCAGTAAAACTCTCTTTTATCCCATAGTTGAACACACCTCCTCCAGCCACTCACGCTCCCAACTCAGAAGGGCTAGACCACTCCTGAGTGTTCTCCCTCAGCCCTAGAGAACTATATAGAATATCTTTGTATTTTACAGTTACTCATTTATCATAGTTAACAACTTATATATATTTATATTAGATTCTTTTTATTTTTCACAGTGCAATATGATGCAACAGTTAGTAATTCTTTATATTAATTTATTCTTGTTCAACATGCTGTATATTTTTATCTTCTAATTAGATCCAGACTAATATGATATTAATATTTATTCACAAGTTTGCTCCCATTTTCTTTAAATTTGCAATTCTTTTTTGCTTTCTTTCAGAATAAAACTATTTTTAAAACGATTTTGTTTTCTCCGTTATTTGTCTTTACCATATGTATGAATATTTTATATTAGTAAGTACCTGTAGGTAATTGTAAATACATATTGAGAATAACTCAAATAATAAATTAATCAGTAAATTTGCACTCTTTCTGAATAATGCCAAGAACCTTGAATTTTTAAAAATATCTTAATCATATACCTTTTAACATATTTCTGTTGTAGAGTAGTATTGGAAATTTTTAATTTTTTCTCATGAATTATAAATAATTATACTGTTTTCTTTTTTTCTCTTTTTAATGTTTATTTGTTTTTGAGAGACAGAGAGACAGAGCATGAGTGGGGAAGAGGCACAGAGAGAGGGAGACACAGATTCCGAAGCAGGCTCCAGGCTCTGAGCTGTCAGCACAGAGCCCAATGCGGGCTCAAACCCAGGAACTTTGAGATTATGACCTGAGCTGAAGTTGGATGCTTAACTGACTGAGCCACCCAGGCACCCCTGTAGTGACTTGTTTTCAAGTCAGTGTTTATTTAAATTTATTTTCAAGTCAGTGTATTTACTAATATCTTTTCCACAATTTCCTTCATAACCCAGAACACTATGAGATCTTTTTTTCTTTTTCTTTGGTTCATCCTCATACGTCCATGATTCTTTAACATCATTTCCCATGCCTGCTCATATTGTTTTCACTATTACTTCTTTAAAAAATATAAATGTGGGACGGCTGGGTGGCTCAGTTTAAGCGTCCAACTTCTTCTCAGGTCATGATCTCATGGTTCGTGTGTTTGAGCCCCAGGTCGGGCTCTGTGCTGACAGCCAGCTCAGAGGCTGAAGCCTGTTTCGGATTCTGTGGCTCCCTTTCTCTCTGTTTTCTCTCTCCTTTCATCCCTGTTCATGATGACTCTCTCTCTCTCTCTCAGAAATAAATAAAAAAACATTTAAAAAAATATATATATATAAAGTATTTATTTTAAATTTGAATCACATAACTTTTTTATGTTTCCATATTT
>NW_027527973.1:123654-157680 GCF_008692635.1 Crocuta crocuta
CTTCTTTATCTTTCCATTTCTAGGTATGTTCTTTTCAGTGACTCTTATTTATAGATAATATGGTATATCCTCTTTCTGTTAAGTGATTCTTGACTGTGCATTTTCCGTGTTCCATCAAACTTTATCTCTTTGAGACCTCCAGTTGAAGTTCCTTTCCTCATGAGAATATTCACTTTTGCTTCAGCCATTTGCCTTAGACATGACCAATATGAGAGTATATTAAATTAAATTAAATTCTCTGCTTGAATCTTTGGAAACTTTGTGGACCACATAGCACGGATTTGGGCAGCAAAAATATATGATGCCTTTTTGGTGGTTATGAATTCTTAAGAATGATTTTATTCTCTTTCTACCAGGTTAAGTGGAGAGAAGCAAGTTCCTTTGTGTCTCCCTCTGTGTACAGTTTGATTCCTAAGGCAGCCTTTTATCATCCTAACATCTGTAGGCGTCTCCTCTGAAATTACACCACTGAGACAGACCCTAAGTCTTCTTCCGTCCCCCTAACACACTATGTGTCTCAAAGCAGAAGCTCACATTTACATATTGGACAGAAACTCTCTGGGAAAAACAAAACAAAACAAAAACAATTATGTGACTTGTTTTCTAGTTTTCTTTTTCATAGACTCTGATTTTAGGCTATACGGATTTCTTTTTTGTTATCAGGCCAGTAATGCATGTAAAATGGTTTAGTTTGAGCCAAGATTTTACTGTTTAAGTTACAAGAGTGATTCCATCTCCTCTAGTGCTTAAAAATAGCACTTAATAAGAGAAAACAGTTTATCGCTTTTGAAAGAAAAAGGATACTGCTTAAAAGTTATTTCAGAAATTCATCAGACATTGCTGGTAAAAGCTCTAAATGAGATACATATAGAAGAAAACAACTAAAATATAAAATAACTATTTACTCATCATTTACACATTGGCAAATATTTTAGGTGGTAAACAAGTAAATATTTCCAATAACATTCTTATTTCACATTCTTTTGGAAGCTCTTATAAACATAAGAACAGAAGGAAATAATGAGTTATATATTTGATTTCTCTCCTTCGCTAATTTTGTGATTTGAAGTGACAAAACCCAGAAAACAGAGGAAATAAATAATATGAGGGTATGGCAAGTGACTAAACTCTAAATATAAGAGCAATAACAATTTTTTCTAAGGTAGTGAAAGATAATCAAGGTACATACACAACTGTGAAATGTTTAGAAAAGTGAAATTTAAAAAAATACATAGGAGTTAGGAGAAAATCTAACATATTAAATAAAACCATAAAACAAAAATCTAAAAAAAATGGAATGCACATATTCTGGGTTTTTTTGGTTGTGTTGTTTTCTGGTTTTTTGTTTGTTTGTTTTGTTTTGTTTTTTGAGAACAGCTAATGTTGGAAAAGCGCTGGTTCCCTGTATATGTCTATCTCTATCTCTGCATCTGTCTGTCTGTCTCTCTCTCTCTCTTTCTCTCTCTCTCTATCATCTACCTACCTTGCTATCTACATACCTACCTACCTATCTTTCCATTTGGAATTTTAATAGAATCATAATTTAAGAAAATTTTAATGTCTATTTTTTGAAAGAGAGAGAGAGAGAGCACATGGGGCAGGGACAGAGATAAGGGTCAGAGGATCCAAAGTGGGCTCTGTGCTGACAGCGTTGTTGAGCCTGATGTAGGGTTTGAACCCCAGAACTGCGGTATCATAACTTGAGCCAAAGTTGGACACAACCAACTGAGCCACTCACGCATCCTTAGAATCACAATTTTAAAAAATTGAATAAATTCTACAGAATATCTAAGAACATTATTCAAAACTAATTATGGACCTTTCTTATCTAATATCAATATAAAACATCTATTTTACTGTAAGATATTTTCTCAGGAATAGACAAACTAATCAGTAAAATAGAATTCAGAAAGATGATCTCATTAGATGGAGATTTATTATATGATAAAGTTGATGTTTTTTAGTTGCTTTTAAAAATAGTTCTATCTCATGTGATAGTCATATGAAATAAATCTATAATTACAGGAATAAACATGTATAAAAAGTAACTCCATATTAACTAAAACCTGAAATACAAATGAAAAAATTATTTAGGAGATTCTAGTCTAGATACCAAGATTTGTTTTTTCAAAAGGAATAAATAAAATCTTTAGAAGAGAAATTAATCGTATAGTACAAGTGAAAGTATATTGTAAGGGAAAATATAGCAGAGCCATATCACTAAATTGAGACATACTGTCAATGACTATTAAACTGAAATATTAAAATCTATATAACAACAGAATTTTGAAAGTAAGTAAAAAATGACAGTATGTATAAAAATGGACAAAGTATATGAACAGTCAGTTCATGGAATAGCAAACCCAAACTACCTGACAAAAAGATACCAAAGTTAGCAACAGAAGTGTATCCTTTTATTTTAATAGATTAGCAAATATTTTAAAGGACTGTTACATATTGGTGGTGAAAGTAAGGTGAAATATCTGTTTCCTAATAGAAATGTGTATTTCTTGAACACAAATATAAGTCACTCTAGCATTAAGTATTTAAGTAAAAATTGAAAAATAAAAGACACTTACTTTAGTTCCTCAATCTTACACTTGGGAAACCCAAACATTTAAATGAAAGCATCAGCACCTGAATAGAAGTAAAGTGTCAGTCAATAGAGGCAGGTTATAGATAGTGTTACAGCTGTTTGGAGAGAATGAATACAATGAGTAGAGGGAATTAATTAAGTTCACACACCAGACATTGAAGGATTTCCGTATCATATTATGTTGTTCTGAATTGAATTTCAGAATAGTATTTCCAAATACCATGATATATGTAGAACTATGACCAATAAAGTATCTTCTTCAATTATATAAGGAGTCATCTATGGACAGATACCCACCTTAGAGGAGAGAAGAGGAAATAAGCAAAAAACAAACATACCTATTTGCCATTCTTGTTTTGCAAGTTAGTAAGTAAAGGCATAGACATTTTAAATTATTAGCTAGAATCAGTTTTAGAGTTATGATTTGATAATATTACAACCTAACCATCAAATACTATATAAATACATAGATAGGTATACGTAATATATAATACATATTGTATGTGTCCAATCTAAATATATGTTCACAAATATTAAAAAAAAGTAATAAGCAGAAACTAGAACAACTCAAGCTATTTTTTCCATATTTCTTTATTAGAACCTAGAGGTGTAAGGAGTAATTGATCTATATAGATTTACTCAAAGACAGAATATTCAGGAGTCCTTTATTTTATGCAGTTTTAATAATTACTTCATTTTCAATAATTGTATATTTCCTTCTTTGCAAGAGTTAATCCAATCAATAGGTTTTCTTACATGTCAAGCTTGCCTAGAATATCTCTGTTGAAGAAAATATATCAGTTTGATATGCTTTCTTAACAATTACTCTTTTTGTCTTTGATAAGAACTTTATTTCAGTTGTGAGTATATAATTAAATTCAAATTTTTCTTATATTGGTTTTATGACCATGAACTTTAGGTATATTTTCTCAAAACATGGCATTGCAAATTAAATTGCTTTTTCAATATATCTCAGTAATTTTGTTTTCTAGTCCACATCCTTGACTTCTTTTATTATATTACTACTGATTTTTGAAAAGATGAAATCCAATTCTGTAATATATCACCAAGTGTTTGGAAAAGAATTCTAGATTGTGGTATTTTCAAAAAGAGAACTTAACTTTCATGTATAAGAATTGTACTTCATTTTCTGCTTTTTGGAAAGATCCACAATCGTATTTCTTAAGTTAGTTGCTTAATAGGAAGACAGAAAATCCACATTGTTTGTATATACTATCACTTTCATTTTTATCACTATTTAAGATGATTTAATTTTATTAAAACATAAAGTGAATAATGCAAGTTTACGAACAAATGTACATGCAATGGTGGTTTGCTCTTATAACAAAGAGATTTTGTTTTTAGAAATCCAAACACTGTACTTATATACATCATGTTTGTGCTGCATGTAAACTGAAAATTAAGCAAACTATTCCATTGAATACAAAAGGAATCCAGCAGTATATATAGCACCTTCTCTGTCTTATTGATAGAGAAGGATATATTTCTTATATATTTAGGTAAGAAAGATTTTTGTACCTGAGCATCATCTTAGTATAATTAGTTCTCTGTAGTATTTATAAAAGCACAAGCCTAGAATAAACAATGTTGTGTTTTCTTTAATTTAAAAATAAATCCTAATAAAAATAATATAAGATTATGTAATTAATGGAAAATCAATTAATAAAAAGTAGTCTTTTATTTTAAATCAAAGGGGCACCTGGGTAGCTTAGTCAATTAATCGTCTGACTCTTGGTTTTAGCTCAGGTCATGATTTCACGGTTCGTGGGTTTGAGCTTCACATCAGGCTTCACACTGGCAACTTGGAGCCTGCTTGAGATTTTCTGTCTCCCTCTCTCTCTGCCCCTCCTCTGCTTATGCTCTCTCTCTCTCTCAAAATAAAAATTATCCTTAAAAAATAAATCAAGTAAAACAATGAATTTTGTACTATTAATTAGTATATATACTGTCAACTGAGCGTGGGTGCTGAGAATACAGATCTAAATACACACACATATATTTCTCTGTGTACTGTCTTATAAGACATGGGCATACGAACACATAATAGGCAAGTACCTATTATAACTCCACACAATTAATATTTTTAAAGTCAACATGATATTAACCTACATACAGCATTCTCAGAAAGTTAAATATTAAAAGAAACTTGATCTTTAATAAGGAGATTTTTATTTCTGTTTCCTGAAATTCTTACTAATGTACTATTTATTAAGTACTATCACCATTCTTATTTTTGTAGAGGTGAAAATAGAAATACCAAAAAAATGTGTAAATTTATATCTTTGATTCATCAGAGTGAAAATTGAAGACATGTTGCCTAAACTCATTTTTTGGTCTCATAAGCCAGTATTCTTCCCACATATCATGATACTCATATTGTTAAAGACAAACAAATACAGCTTGCTCAGTTTCACCTGCTCTGTGGCCAGTTGTAGGATGGGAGGTAACAGGGAAATCTATAAGTTGTGCCATATGTTATAGAACTAAATCATTTAATCATGGCCAGGGAAATGTCTATTTTCAGAAAAGGTGGATTAACAGAGGACAGAGTTACGCTTTTACCAAAAAAAAAAAAAACTTAAAAGCAAACACTAGCAAAAAATAAAGATTAAGCATATAACCAAAGGTTTTTCACCTGTTAGATATAAGACAGTACAAAATTTCTTTAAGATATGTGACTGATTTAAATTTGTTTGATAACCTCCATACTGTTTTACTTTGTGGCATTGCAGCTGTACCAGTTTACATACCCACTCTTTTCTTCACATCCTCAGCCACACTTGCTCTCTTCAGGGGATTTTATGGTACTAACCATCCCAACAGGTGTGAGAAGATATATCATTGTGGTTTTGATTTGCATTTCCATGATGGTTAGAGATGGTGAGCATTTTTTCCTATAATTGATGACCATTTGTATGCCTTCTTTGGAGAAATGTCTATTCAGATCCTTTGCCTGTATTTTAATTGGGTCATTATTATTTTCTGCTATTGAGAAATAGGAATTCCTGATATATTTTGTATATTAACCCCTTTTCAGTTATATAGGTTGCAAACATTTTCTATCATTCCATAGACTGCCCTTTCTTGTTGGTTGTTCCCTTCACCATGCAGAAGCTTTTTAGTAATCTCTTGCTGTAACCTCTATTTTTGCTTTTGTTGCTTGTGCTTTTGCTGTCATTTCCAATAAATGATTGCAGCATTATTCACAATAACCAAGATAGGAAAGCAACCTACGTGTCCATCAGCAGATAATTGTTCTTGAATATATGGTATTTACATAAAATAGAATATTATTCACCCTTAAAAAAGGTAAACTCCTTCATTACAACATGGATGAGCCTAGAGGACATTATGCTAAGTGCAATAAGTCAGACAGAGAAGAACAAATGGTACATGATCAGTTGTATAATGAACCTAAATTAGTCTAACTTAAATTGAGAGATTATAAGGGCTTATGAGGAAAAGGGAAAATGAGTAAATGTTCATCAAAGGATATAGCTTTTGGGGCGCCTGGGTGGATCAGTCAGTTAAGCATCTAGCTTTTGATTTCAGCTCAGGTCATACTCAGGTCATAATCTCATGGTTGTGAGATGGAGCCCCACATCAGGCTCTACGCTGGGCATGGAATCTGCTTAGGATTCTCTCTCTCCCTCCCTCTCTGCCTCTCTCCCCTGCTCTCAAAAAATAGAAAAATAAAGTAAATTTAAAAATAGTATAAAGTTTCAATTATGCAAGATGAATAAATGCTAGATGTATTGTACGGTAGAGTGCCTATAGGTACATACTGTTGTATGCCTAAAAATCTGCTGCATATAGTTAACTGATACCCTCCAGCCACATCTTTGTTCTGCATTTCTCCCAGGATTCTCCCAACCACTGAGCATGGCAGAAGGTCTAGGACTATGCTGTTCCTGTTCTGGAAATAGAATTTTTCCACAAGTAAACTTAGAAGAATTCTATTGGTTATGTCAAAAGTGTTTCAGAACTTCGCTGCAGCCTGAGGATCTTTCTACTCACTCTTCTTTTTCTGCTTTCAAGGGTTTTAGCTGTATTGAGGTCTAAATCTTCTCTGTGTTCTTCTCCCTTCCCCTTTATCTGGTACAACTGTTTCTCCTGGTCAGGAGAAACTTCTGCACATTTAATCCTGCATTGATGTCATCTTGGAGGATTCAAAATATCTGAGAGGATACAGAGTAAAGTAAAGGAATAGGTACTAATAAAGCATGTGGAGATTAGTCTATTACTCTCAAGGAAAATTCCATGTAGAGTGGCATGCTGTTCCTTGGCTTAGTGTAGTAGTCACAGTGCTGAAGATTTGACAAGAGGTGACCCGTGAAAATCTACCCCACACAGAAACATGGTTCCTCTCAGAAGCTACTCCCGTCTCCTCTCCTTTTGAGCTGTAGATCTTCTCTTCAGTGTAGGAACCAAAAAACCTTTTACAGATGCCTTAAAAATGGCATATTTTTCATATTCTATCAGCTAGAATAGGTCAAAGGCTTTTGTTTAAATCTGTCACTGACAGAAACTAAGGGCCTCAGGGATTGGTTTAAATGACTAAAGAATAAACTCTGAACTTGGGTTGCATTCACTTTCCCCCCAAGTCAAATGGAGGGTAATAATTAACACTCTTTCATTTTTTTCTCTCCTCTCTCTCTTTCCCTGCCCCATCACAGGACTGTTTGGAAGATCAACATCTGGAAACAAATTATTTTCCCAGATATCTAAAACTAAGTATCTTAACGATAGCAGACTCATATCAGAACTTATACCTATTAAATCTATGTATGCAGGCATAAAATATTTATATTACATATCATTAAGATTTTTTAAAAAGGAGGAACATGAGTTCTGGAAGGGATTTCAATGCATAATTCTGTTAATATATTCAAATAGAAATATAAGCAGATATATAGACATATATAGATAATGTATCTTTAACTATAGCTATAATATTTCTTAAAGCACACAGCAAAAACCATTGTGTTTAACAGTAGGACTGATTTTGGATGAGTTAGAGCAGGGAACTTATATTTTTACTTTGAGTTCTTTTACATAATTGGATATTTCTTTATAAGCATCATTATAAAAATAATAGGAAAGCAGACAAAGTATACAGCAAAATGTAGTGATTGCCTTAGTGTGAATGTTGTATGACTTGATTTTACTTTTCTTGGCTTTCTACATGTGCTACAATGTCCTTTTTTATTTTGCACGTAGATATATTCATTCTCTTTTGGAATATAAATCATTAGAACATTGTCCATGAAGTATCACTTGACTTCCCAGGACATGCATATGCATCTGGTATTTGCTAGCATGAAACAGAATATTTGAGAGGGGTATTTTAACCAAAACTTATACTCAAAATGAATGAGGACTAGATTTGAATTATCTTTAGTTTTGAAAACATTCTATAAACATTTCAACTCTGTGCAGACTACCTTTTCTGGCTCAATAAATCTCTTGGTCAAGTCACTTTAAAATGATCAGTGATGTAAAGGCAGAGTATGTTTCCAACAGTATCCAAGTGAAATATATATTTATCATGTAAATTCATTTGTAAGGCATATTTCTAATGAATATTAGTTGAAATTAATACATCAATTTATTTTATGTAATTTGTGTCATAAAATTTAAATGTTATAAGTATTTTATGTGATTTCTGCCATACCAATTCATGGGATGGTGCAGCTTAGTATATATTTTCAGTCTAATATAATCCTTGTGTTTATTTTGGAAATACATTTTTGTGTCCTGTTTTTATAGTTATATCTCCTGAACCCATCAATAGAAACAGACTCAAAGATATGTTATTTTTATTTAGCATGAGTTTTTGAAATAGAAGTTAGTAAATTGTTCTCTAGTTCACTATAAGGAATGTAAACCGTGGTTTTTCCTACTGAATCCTTAATTCTTAGCCCAGTGCCTGACACATCAGTGCTAACTCTTCTAAAATTTTCCTTCCTTCTTTCTTTAAGTCCCTTTTGAGAATATGCTTAACATTAGTTATTTGCAGCTACATGGTGTTTCTCAGCCTTTCAAATGGATCAGTAAATAAACTTTCATTTTTTGAAGAACTAGACTTAATCTATATTTCCACAGATTTATAGAACTAGAGAGCTGTTTATGACTGTGGTTTGTGTAAAAAGGGATTTTGCCCATTCTGACCTAATGTGTCTGGTTTTACCAGCCTCACATACTAGAAATGACTTTTAACTTTTTCTCTTAAAGTCAATATAAAAACTATTGTGTTTGATGACCTGCTATACAGATGCCTGATTTATTAACTGTTTTAAAGCCTTCCAAAGTTTTACCCTAAAATTAAGTTCACTTCTTTAGATTTTATAAGTGACTATAAGTTATTAAATGTAAATGCTTAAGAACTACATATTGTCAAGATGTTGATAGTTTCTTATTTGTATATATTTTGAGGCAAAGATTAGAATATAATTCAGTTTTTGTATTCAGGTATTTATAGAATTGAGATGATTATTCTAATCCTAGAAATTTAATAATTGTATTTTAAATGATCCCTTGGTAATGCCTCAAATTAAGAAAGAAATTAACAATTCTTTGGACCTGAATGCTGAACTAGGTTTTATAGGCATCCATTGGGAGTCTGCAAAAAACCCTCATTAGGGTAAGGCTAATCAGCATTGCATCAGGGAAATAGCTAAAGTACTGTCTAAGGAGACAATATGAAAATAACCATAACAATTAAAGAAACTAAACAAATAAGGATATAAGAAATTGTTTAATACACTAATGGTTACAGTCATAAAATGGTATAATGTAAGTTATTTCAAATGGCTGTGTTATAAACTTGTGTTGTATCATGATAAATCAACTAAAAGCGAGAGAAGAAATGTTGACAATTGTAAAGGGAATACTTGGACTATCTATAAAACTTTAATATAAACTTATGGAAGAGTTCATCTTATTAAACCAATTGCGATGTTAGAAGCTGGTACTCTTAGGCCACTGAAGTAGAGGCTTGGTATGTGTTTTGTATTATCAAATTGTTAGTGTGATAACTTTCTTATTTGAGGTATGGCTCTATAAAATATTCTCACATTGAATCTGTGAACATGCTAGAAAAAACTGCAGCTAATGAACAAACCATTGATCATAGTACAAAGGCAAATAATCCAATGTTTTGTAGCATCTTGCACTAACTAATGCAATAAGTCAAATAAGGGTACTCTCTCGTAACCAAGCTTCTAGAACTTGATATCAGGAAATGAGAATATCCTAGATACACATATCCTAATTTGGGTACCAAAACCTTGAAAGAAAGCTATGTTTACAAAATTATGTTTATTAAAAGAAATAATTTCAATAGCACTAGAATAGTACATATTGCATAGGCATTTGAGAATCAAATATTTTATGTTTTAAATAAAATGGATTGATTGCTTAGGTCCCAGCACTATGATAAATCTTGTGCAGTTACCACAATGAATACATAGGCCACAAAGTCTCGGGGGCGGCAAATATCCAGCTATATAAGCTGTGACTAATAAACATGTAAAACAAAAATTAAAAATAAAAATAGAAGCAATTATTATAGATAGTATCCCAACTTTATACAAATATAGTGAGCCTGATAAATTCACCATCATGACTCATCTACCCTTCAAATGACTTCTACTCACTTTTGTTTATTAAATATGTTCTTTGATGGCCACTTATAACAACACAGGAATGAAAACAGTGAGATTTACTTTAGGACTTCTAATATGCTGAAATGTGCTTCCCCAAAATTCATATGCTGAGATCTTAGGACCCAGTACCTCAGAGTGTGAATGCTTTTAGAGACATGGGGTCTTTAAAGAGGTAGTTAGATTAAAATGAGATCATTGGGGTGGGGTTTAATCTGACTGGTATCCTTGCTAAGAAAGGATATTAAGGATATTAAGACACAGGTACACAGAGAGAAGACCATGTGCAGGGAGGGAGAAGATGGCCATCTGAAAGCCAAGAAGGACAGCCTCCAAAGAAACTGACCTTGATAACACCTTAAACTCCCGTTTCTAGTCTCTAGAACCATGAGAAAATAATGTTTGTGGTTTTGTTATGGTACTTTGTATGGTGGCTTGAACAAACTAACATAGAACTGAACTCAGAAGGAACTACCCTGCATAAGATCTGTGGTGGATTGACTCATATTTGAATCTGATTCTATTTGAAACAACAATAAACTACCTTGTTTGATTTATCCTCACAGAAGTATGATTCAGCTATATAAAAATGTTTTAATTACTTGTTTACTTGCTAGGAGCTTTCAGAACATAAAACTTAGAGTATAAAGACTTTTAGATATAAAAGCTGATAAATATGTAATAATCAATATTCATCATTATTTTATTACACATTACTATAAAACAGAACAGGAAAAGGGCACCTGGGTGGCTCAGTAGTGACACTTGGGTGACTCAATCAGTTATGTGTCCAACTTCAGCTCAGGTCATGATCTCATGGTTCATGGTTTAGAACCCTACATCAGGCTCTTTGCTGACAGTTCAGAGCCTGGAGCCTGCTTGAAGGGCTATGTCTCCCTCTCTTTCTGCCCCTCCTCCACTCACTTGTGCATATTCTCTCTTTCTCTCTCTTTATCTCTCTCTCTGTCTCAAAAATAAATAAATATTTTTTAAAAATTAAATAGTAAAAAGAAAATTTTTAAGAAGGTGACTGCGTAGGTCAGTCGGTTGAGCATCTGACTTCAATTCAGGTCATGATCTCCCAATCCACGGGTTTGAACCCCATGTCGGGCTCTCTGCTGACAATGCAGAGCCTGGAGCCTGCTTCAGGTTCTGTGTCTTCCTCTCTCTCTACCCCTCCCCTGTTGGTGCTCTGTCTCTCTTTCTCTCAAAAATAAACATTAAAATAATTTTTTAAGAAAAATTTTGTCTTTGTGAATAATATGTGTACCTTTTAAAGAAAAAGTCATACTGATTTGGATCTGTGCTTGGGTTTATGTTATCAAAATAGATAACATCTAGAAGTAATAGAAGTAAATAAAATATTAAAATATTGGATTTCTCAATTTCCTTTAACCATTCAGATTACTTTCAAGTTGTCTAGCATAACCTTTTAAAATGTTATTTTAAAAAAATGTATAAATGGATATTATCCCTTTTAAGTACATTTATCACTAATACAAAACATATAATAACTCTATATTTAAATGTAGGTTTAATATTAAAGTGTAAAACTCTAGATATTTATGTTTATTTAATATTTTGGATATTTATCTAATTTTTACACATGAAATTTACATAGGAAAAAATCCATTTTGATCAAAGTTGAAATTCTCTGTTGTGATATTATATTTTTGCTATGTTTGTTCTTTTAGAAACATAAGGCAATTCCAATTTTAGTATATTTTATTTAGGATCATTTTCTGAAGAAATCTCACTAAGGGTTAGTCTAATACATCACAGAATTTGAGAGATGGTGCACATTTCTTAAAAAATTTAGAAAGTCTTATTTTCCTTATTTAACCATTTCCACTGCCAAAGCCTTAAAAAGCAACTGACTGAGAGTACATGAACTTCCAAAATTGGACCAAAATGGCATAAAATCCCAAATATTATCTGCTTTTCCATGGTACAATGATTGTTAATATAATATCTATTTATCCTTATGGTGACCATTATATTTTAGACATAATATTATATATAAATTTCCAATTTGATTTCTGTGAGTATATTCCATATCATAATCTAAACTAATTTTAGAAACTGAGATGTACAAAGTGTTTTTCTTTTAGGTGCTGGTAGATGAGTTGGGAAGAGTAGGTCTGAAGGTGGTCAAAGGTACAAACTTTCAGTTATAAGTACTGGGGATATAATACACAGCATGATGACAATAGTTAACAATGCTGATTAGTATATTAGAAAGTTGCTAGGAGTGTAAAGCCTAAAAGTTCTCATCACAAGGAAAGGAAAATCTATGTGAAGTGATGGATGTTAACTAAACTTATTGTAATAATCACCTTGCAATATAAACATATGTCAGGTTATGCTGAACACCTTAAACTTACATAGGACTGTATGTCAATTATATTTCAATAAAACTGGGAGAAAAGAGATCCTAAATAAATTACCATTTTACATGATGCACTTAATAAATATTCATGCTTTGAGTACTAAAAATACAGAGGAGAGAGATATAATTAAATTCAGGAACATGCATCTCCTGAGAATATGTAATGTGATCCAACTCTTAAAGAAACTATTCAATGGGAAGAAACAACAGAAAACAATGTAACAGTCAATTGAGTGCAGCAAATATCAGATAGTTATGAGAGAAAAGCACTGTGGGAAAACCTGGTGTATCAGGAAATGCAAGTCCTTCTACAATTTATATGTAAAAAGTGAATGAAAGAAAATTAACATGAAATATTATTCCAAAGGACAGATCATGAATGGGCTTATACACTACTCAAAAGAGTGTTTTGTCTAAAAATTTATTCCTGAGGCGCCTGGGTGGCTCAATCAGTTGGGCAGCTGACTTCGGCTCAGGTCATGATCTCGCGGTTTGTGGGTTCGAGCCCCATGTCAGGCTCTGTGCTGACAGCCAGCTCAGAGCCTAGAGCCTGTTTCAGATTCTGTGTCTCCCTCTCTCTCTGACCCTCCCCTGCTCTCTCTCTCTCAGATATAAAACATTGAAAATTTAAAAAAAATAAAATAAAAATTTATTCCTAAGCTATGGTGAGACATTGAAGAATTTTTAAATAATTTTGAAACCTCCAAATCTTTTTACAACATATTGGATAGATCAAAAGAACTAGAATAATCAGGGTAGATCATATTTTTACGTATACCATATAACTGTGGAAGAAAATGAGTCATCGAATTAAAATTCCAGAGAAGGAAGAATCCTACTTAGTTTGAGGATGAGATCATCAACCATTTCCACATCCCACTTTCCAGGGATAATTGTTGAGGGTAAGCCCAGGGTAGGGACAGGGCTTAAAATAGGTAGAGGGGCTTTATTAGTGGCAGGAAACCAATGGTCATTTGACAGCTAGTCTTGCCTGAGATTAAAATCTAGATCACCTCCAAAGGCATTGCCAATTTTTTGTATTTTGTATATTTATTGTAGTTTTGTACACAGTACACAATATTGTATATTTATTGAGGGGTTAGGTGGTGAAGTGAAATATTCCATGGTCACAGGATTTTTAGGTAACAAAATGTCAGTAGAGGGAGAGTCCTGCAGTATACACATAACAGATTTTTTTAATCAGGCTGTTTGAATTCAAAGGTAAACTGTATGTAAGTAGAGCAGCCTGTGATTAGATTCAGATGATTAGCTTTCAAATTCTATTCCTAATAGAGTAAAGCTGAATCAACCCCTAACAGAAATTACATCAAGTTATGGATGTATATTGCTTTTATAAGCAAATATATATATAGCACAGAATATATGATCAGAAAAGGAGCATTAAAAAGTGAAGGATGTCAAGAGAGAAAAGATACAATAGAAGCAGAATACCAAATGTTACCAATGTAGGAAGTAGCAGAGAAGGATTATAAGATAATAAGTATAAATACAAATGAATACATTGAGAAAATGGAAGAAAAGATGAGAATCTAAGCACAAAACAGCAGTTAAACTCAAATCACTCAAATTCTCATAGTGAAAAACACAGTACTGAAATTGTTGATTAGATTTAGCTAGAGACTGAACACAGAAGATTAGAAAACTTGAAAAACAGTCAGTACAAAACACCCACACAGAAAGAACAGAAGAATGAACCCAGAAGATAACTGAAAATAAGGGATATGCAAAATACAGTTTAAAGTAAAAATATACATGTTGCAATCTCAGGAGGAAAGATGAGGGAAAGGGTATAAAAGCCATGTCTGAAGACTTATTATAGCTTAACTTTTACAAAACTAGTAAAAGACTTCCAGTTGTCTGATACAGGAGTTCAGGGGACTCCTGCACCAAAGCTCACCCACACCCACACCCAGAAGCACATTGCAGCCTGGTGGCTGACTCTTCAGACCTGCAGAGTACAGAACACCACAATGATTCTCTTTACAGTTCTGAAAAACAAAACAAAACAGGGCAACGAAAGCCAGACCTACTAAACTACCAGTCTAAACCTTTGTACTGTGCAAAATGAAGGCAAAATACACATGGTTTTAGACCAATAAACCATCATAATCCACTAGAGATTTGCTTAAGAATTATTTCCAGGAACATCAAAATGCACATTCATCTTATGGACAAAGAGCTACTCCTTAAGAGAAGCCATGTGAAAACCCATAAGAGAACTGTTAATAAATTTCAGGAGAGAGAATCATACAACATGTTCTCTCACAGGATAGATTTAAATTAGAAATCAGGAAGATATGCAAGAAAACCTGCAAGTGTTTAGAAATTAAATAACAAACATATTAATAATGCAGTCAAGGAGGTTCAGTAAAAATGTTTGAAGCTGAATAATGACAATTAAAAAGCATAATACAATCTTTAGGGTGAAAGTTTCCCAGTAAAATATTGTAATTGTAAATTCTTTCAAATCTGTTTTGCTTCATGTATTTTTAAGCTCTGTTGTTAAGAGCATACTATTGTTTTTCTAGCTAGTTTTAAAAAATATTTTATTTAGAACAATTTCAGAGATACATTAAAAACATAAGAATCTTCAAGAACCACTGTCCATCCAGTGCACAAATGAGTGCTACAAATATCAGTGAAAGCTATTGATCAAACACTCACTGAAACTTACATTCTACCACTTCTGACCATCATGACATTTATTTGTTTGTTTTAACTTGGCTTCCTGCTTTGGGAATTGAGAAAATATAATCCAGTTTCTTTATGAACCTCTGAACATATTAACCTGACAGACTTAGTTTCCCCTTCTGATTTCTTAGATTTTAAGTTGTGCCTTATTTTTATCCTCATTTCCCTCTTTGTATTGGTGTTCAGGCAAAGATTCCTATTTCATAGCTACCTTGACAGAAACATATCATTGTTAAGGCGAGCCTCAGACACTGCCATCATTGTAATCTTGTGTAAGTTACTCAAGTTATTTGAGGAAGTTTTCTCATCAATAAAAAAGACTAGGAATTCCAGCTTTAAGTGATATCATGATATTAAAAGAAGTATTATTCATAATTCTTCTGACAAAGTCCTTGTATATATCTTACAAGTATTAAATACCAATCAAATATATGACAGGACATAAAAAAAGAGCCTCACACGTTAAAAAACTAAATATACTTAACTAACTAATAAAAATAATTAACAAAGAATGTTTACATATACATTTTATGTTCTAGATATTGCTATAAAGCCACTTGATTCTCTTTAAAAATCAACACAAAATTGGGGCACCTGTGTGGCTCATTTGGTTGAGCACCTGACCTCAGTTCAGGTCATGATTTCGTGGTTCATGAGTTTGAGCCCTGGGTTGGACTCTGGGCTGACAGCTCAGAGCCTGGAGCCTGTTTAGGATTATGTGCCTCCCTCTCTCTCTGCCCCTACCTTGTTCACACTCTGTCTGTCTGTCTGTCTCTCTCTCTCTTTCTCAAAAATGAATAAACATTTTAAAAAATCAACCCAAAATCTAAAATTTCCACTTGCTTGTGCTACCTTTTCTTTCTGTTAATACAGAGCATCTTTAGCTCCGCTGATAATGAGGGTAGAGAAACATGTTCTCTTTTCAAAAATTACTAATTCAAACTTATATGACTAAGTCGATCCTACAATGAGATTTTCTTTAAGATGATGATAAATGTAGAGACATAGGCATTTTAATTTGTTTGACTAGATTTAAAATTAAAGACATTTCTTTTTAATATATCCAATTCATGCCTACTAAGGAAAACATTTTCACATATGGATTATGGTTAATATGTATTAGATATATTTGAGACTTAATTAAAAGTATAGAGCCTTTTGAAACCCAGAGATAAAAATATGCTTTTTTAAAACACAAAGGAATTTAAAATGTTTAATAGAAATATGGTTTCAGGCTTTATCTAAAATAAAACATATGGTAATTATTAATCTGCAAATCGTTAGTTATAGTACTTAACTAATATTATAAACATTTCCAAAACTAGACCAAGCTCATTTGTCATTATAAGCTAATATAATTGTCACACTGTATTGGTTCTTCTACAATTAAATGTTCCAGTTGACAACCACCCATCAGGATGTAGCCATCAATCAAGGAAGTAACTCCAAGACCTCTTAAGGATCTTCCTTTATGTTGAATCAATCTGCATCATAGAAAGTGTCACCTTCTCTTTCTTTCTCTGTGATGTTTTCCTGATCCCTAGAGTAGTAATTGATCACATCTGCCTCTGTTTCTCTCTCCAAGTCCCAACAGCATATGGTTTTGTAAATGGGTATCTAAAGATCTATGTCATAACTGCTATACTGGATATTTGTTAAACAATAGGGCTGTAGTTTTTAAAATCTGTGTACTTGTCAAGTGACCAAGAGATTTTTACTATTCCCCTAAGTTTGGCTAAACTTTTTCCTAACTCTGGGGCCCTGATATGTCTTTCTTTCTCTCTCTCTCGCTCTGGTTCTCTTGCTCTCTCGCTCGCTCTCTTTCTTTCTGTCTCAGAACCCTTACTTTAGAAAAAAATGCAATTGGCAATTATTTCCTGTCCTTTGAGATGCAGATCTTTTCCTAGCCAATTGTAATAAATATACTAAACTCTCAATAATAGGAAAAAGTAGCTGGTGGATATAAGGAAACTTTGTGCTATATTTTTTAATGTATATCTGAAACTGTTCTAAATGAAATATTTTTAAAAATTGACTGGAAAACAAGGGTATGCTGTATGCTCTTAGCAACAGAGCCTAAAAATACATGAAGCAAAACAGTATTTTAAAGGAGAATTTACAATTGCAGTATTTTATTGGGTAACTTTCATCCTAAAAATTGTGTTATGCTTTTTAATTGTCATTATTCAGCCAAACATTTTTACTGAACTTCCTTGACTGCATTATTAATATGTTTGCTACTTAATTTCTAAATATTTTCAAAATTTTCCACATATCTTCATGATTTTGAGTTTAAATCCATCTTGTGAGAGAACATATATTGTATGATTCTCTCTTCTGAAATTTATTAACAGTTCTCTTATGGATTGTCACATGGCTTATCTTAATGACTAGCCCTGTGTCCTTGAGACGAATGTGCATTTTGATGTTACTGGAAATATTTCTTAAGCAAATCTCTAGTTGATTATGATGGCTTACTGGTCTGAAACCATATTTAGGATGTAAGATAAGTTATGGAGAAGAAAGTAATGGCATAGATAATGATGTGGCCATGAGTAGTATTCTAGAAAGGGTTGCTAGAGAGGACCTTTTCTATAATTATCACCCAGGGATCTGAATTAAGCAACATAGAAAGCCATGTCATTAGCCAAATGAATTAATGTAGGAAAGTTACTTGTAACAGTAAACTTAACAGGACACTTAATAGAACAGTTATTTTAAGAAATTATAGAAAACATTTCTCAGAAGTATATGAACACAATTTTTATGGATACAATTATTTTAGAAATATAATTTCTATTTCTTGTAAAATATGGAAATTTTTACCTTGTAAAAGAATGTAAATATAAGCAAAGACAATGAGGTAAAAGATCACACTCTATTTTAGGAAAAATAAATAGCAAAATGGCTCAGGACATCCATTGGAGAAGGAGGTAAAAAATCAGCAATAAATTAACAACAGCAGACTAGAAAGACCCAATATAATTTTTGAAATTTGAAAACCATTTGTGGCTGAGAAAAAAATGCCCCCAGTATGGTATTGCATATACACTAATATCTTCTAATCAAAAAATACTACACACCATTATCACCTATGTATACCTTATCATTTTGAACTGAGAATCAGAAGCATTGATGGCTAAGTGGCTGTAAAGTTTAAGTAATTGGTGAGTGACATAATCAAGTGGGTATCATTGGATATCCGAAGTGGTATCCTTTTTACTTTCTGCCCAGGCTCAGAGATTCTGATTCAGTGGGTCTAGGGTATGGGCAGGAATATCCCCTTCTCTGAACCCAGATTTAGATCCTCCTTCTCTGTGATCCAAGAGCACTTTGTATTTCCTAGAAATTTTAAGGTACAAATTAAAGTATCTTTTTCTGATAAAGCTGAACTCCAATAGGATGTTTGTTATTATGTATTCTTTGTAATCATGAGCATAAACAGATTCAAAAGGGGCATAACATTATTTTGAAGAATGTTATCTTGCAAAAGAAAATCTAGATCAAATACTGTTAAAAGTAATTTGTGTGTATCTTTAAAGTAAACTGGATTTTCCCAGGAGCCTATTAAAGTAAGAACAGATGGAAGCCAGTAAAATTTTTAATTAAGTAGAAAATTATTTGATAGAAGTTTACAGAAACCAATTGTATAAAACTGTCCTTGACATTTAATTTCCAATTCTCTTCATGATTGACAAGTAACCTAAAAACCCTCTTGAGATTCCAGCAACTAATTCTCTAAATTAAAGTACATATTTTGATAAAAAGAAGATGCGTCTATCCCTTCTATAGACTGTAGTCTCTATTGAAATGAATTCGTTGGAGGAAATTGAAACAATGGAAGAAGTCAAATCTGGAAATAATCTAGGATATATATCTGTTCCATATTTACTTGAGGGAGACTTTTTTAGTTTTGTAAGACACAGAAGTACTGCAGGCATTGGGGATTAAGCTCCATATTTGTTGCTCTTATGAAGAGTATATAGGATGGAGCACCTGACTGGCTCAGCCAGTTAAGCGGTTAAGCATCTGACTTCCGGTCATGATCTCATGGTTTGTGAGTTCGAGCCGCACATCAGGCTCTCTGCTGCCAGGGCAGAGCCTGGTTTGGACCCTGTGTCTCCCTATTTCTCTGCCCCTCCCCCTTTTTTAATATTTAAAAAAGCATATAGGATGTACACTAGTTTTTAATCAATCAGGAAAGAAACAAACAAATAGCAAATACAGATACCATCATGGGAGGAAAAAGGTTTAGAGTTCTCCTAAATGGTTAAATATCATTTGCTCCATACTATCTTTGTTCTATATGTATCTCTTTAATTCTAATCTATACAACGCAGAACTCTCTTTTATTCTTATTTTCTCATTCTAACAACACACAAATCTTTCTTCAAAAATGCCCATGTATTTCCAATCTACCATCTCCATTAATTTCTTATCCAGTTGCTACTCTTTTTACATTACTGATAACTGCTCCCCCCGCCGCCTTCAATTAGTCTAAATAAATAGTCAGATGAACAGTTGTACATGTTTAGAATAGATTTAAAAAAAATCTTAGTTATTAATGAGCCAGTAACTATGATATACAATAATAGCTTCCAGTTATTGAAAAGCTACTCATTGAAGATAAACTCCTTAAATTAACTTTTAAAATGCTTACTTACATATTAATTTCTAAGTTTTAAAGAAAATGTTACATATTTTTTCCTAACTATGGATACATGTGTGATTTTTGTCTAAACTGTTTAATGAACATTCTAATGCTTCCTTAAGAAATTTGCTTCCTTAAGAAATGAAAATTCTGCCTTTTTCAAATGACTTCACTGTAGATGTTTCTGATGTCAACTTCACATCCAGACACATTTGTCTAATCTGCTTCTCCTTCCATTGGAAGAAACTCAAAGTTGTAACAAATTATTTATAATGTATAAACAACCAATTACAAGTATATTCTGTTCCACAGTATTCTTAATTTGGTAAAAATATGGTGGCTTTGATGATAGTGTACTGCATCAAAATAATATTAACACATAAACTAGTGATCTAATTCAATTTAAACTTAACTGAGTTTATCATTGCTATCACAATGATGTCAGATGTCTCAATGATGTCATTGTTTCTGCAGAATGAACTTCTTGACCTTACTTATTAGATTAAGAAAATTGAATGGAAAAAGCAAATTATTGTCTGATATTCTCTTTAAATATTTAATGAAGCTGATAAAAACATGACATCATTCAAGTGAATATGAGTTTTTTTTCTACTAATAGAACTGACAATTTAGCAATTCATACTATTCATACATGTAAGAGAAAGTTTGAAAACAATGAGCTAAATTGAATTAGAATAGTCATTTGATCTGAAAGAAAAGTCAGGCTTTAAAACACAGCTACTGGCAGCTGTAGGAGTTAAATTGTCAACTTCCCATCTTAAAAATTGCTACTACTTCAGAGCCCGCTGCTGATGTGGTCAGTAATGTCACCTGGGCCCAGGTTAGAAAGTAAATTTTGCTAAACATATTATGCAATTTATACATTTACCTTCAAAATCCTAGAGAAAAAGAATTCAGTACCTTTTTTTTAATAAATTTGCATCTTAGCCTATTGTGATTGAAAAGGATTATTGCATAATACAAAAATAATTACTATTAAATAAAAAATGATTTTAGATTTACACTATACAGTAAATGGCAAACTATTGCAGCAAGAGTGATGAGATACTGTCTTCAAGTTCCATAGCAGGATACAGTCTTTCCCACTCTTAACTGCATGCACATTTCTTGCCTATAATTCCTCCTCATTTCCCAATTTACCTTGTTAGAACTCCCTTTCCAAAGGAGAATCACGGAGAACAAAGCCAACGAAACACAAAAGGAGTTGGTTATTCAGGTTTATTTTAGTCTGGGTGGACGGCCCCTCCCAAGCACCTGAAAAGTCCTCAGAAGAGAGCCCCGCCAGCCATAGCTCAGGGTTTATATACGGACAGGGGCGAAGCCGGTGTACAGAAGGGAGAATTTTGCAGTTAGAAGTGGGGGTTGCTTAACAGTTGCTTGAAGAACATGTTTGACCGTTCTAATCACAATGTTCGTTAAGGATTTACATCTCAGGGATTTGCTGCAGCCAGGAGGAGCTGACCTTTTACCAGAATGGAGTTTGAGATCAAACAGTGGTTGGTATTTCCTCATTCGCAAGCCCCTCACCTTTTGGCCCAATGGAGTTTCTACACCTGACCATTGGCACTCTGAGGCTTCATGCATTTGAGAAGCTGTGGCACTAGCAGTGTACCAAGAATCAAAGAATTAGCAGTTCTTAGATGCTCCCAACAAAATCTGCTTTCAATTATTGAGTGTCTATCTGCAGTTCCCAAAAGAGAAGTCTTACTTAATGCTTTCCCTGGATAGGATCAGGAAAAGAAAGTGGAGGCTGTTGCTGGTTATCTTTCAGATAAATCATTTACTTAAGGGAGAAGTCTGTCCATAGCATACACGTTATTACCAGCCAAGATGTTAGAGAAACTGACAGTACACCAGAACCATCTGCCATTTCCTCTTTGGGTTATTTAAGCAACTAGGAATTGTTATTCTTTATTTTTAAAAAAAACAACAATAGACTCTAGGTAAAGCTACCAGACTGATGACAGGAAAATAGTGATAAACTACAATTATGATACACACCATCAATTATTTAAGTTTGTATCATATGTTTATACTTGCTGAATCAGACAGCATATAATCAGACTCCTTAAGAGGGGTCTGTATGATTTGAAACAAACAAAAAGTACTTTGAAAATGGTAAAAGGATATTCCCCAAATACTTTAATGTGGGATTTTTATCAAAATCTTTTAGTATTAGCAATGTAGCAGCTACTGGGAGTTTTATAGACAAAGGAAATCAGTGCCTCTAATCAAGAACACAGTGAAGGCCCAGGTATATGTAAATATTATGAGATGTTAACTTCATATACTTATAAGCAATAATGAAAAAAGAAATTGAATTCATTGTCTGTTTGCTGGTCTCTTTCCCCTAATTATTACACTTCTTACAACCAAATAATAGTTATACCTTAAATCAGTATTAGAGCAATACAGATATCCAGAAGCTTTTAATCCATATTTCGCCTTTGGGTTTTGGTTGGTGAGTGGATATTACTGTTCAGAATACCTCACAAGGCAAATGCATTGCACTCACATCACTCTTTGTAAACTTATATTATAAAATTGTTTTTCTACTTATCCTCTGTCTTCTCAAACAAAATATACTTTAATTTAGGAAAAGAAAGTGACTATTTTGTTCACTGCTGGTTCTCCATTACCTAAATTATATAAGGGTAATATTTATTGAAAGAATGAAATTGGATTTTGCCTTTCTGCCTCATTTGGGCTTTTTCCTAGTTAAAGTACCAATTGTCTATTACATAACATGTTTGAACTGGGAAAAATTTAGGAATATTAGGATTGCGTACAAATGACAGCCTACAGAAAGTTTCCCTGTTTTCTCCTCTGAACTAAACTTTCTCAAAAACTGACAAGGTAGGAAAATACTGATAAAGTTCAAAAGGTAGAGGCAATTAGCATCAAAGAGAAGAATCTGGGTGTTCAAACAGAGCTAGAATATGTATGAAATAAAAATATTTGATTTCCAGTGTGAGACAATGAAACCACCCAGAACATAAAATAAATGATACTTTTCTACACCTCACCTAAGGAGAAATCCGATTCCTCAAATCTACATGGATCAAAATGTTTCATGAAACATTAATGGAAATCATCCATACCTAGTGACACCAAAAATTTAGTTTGAAAAGTTTTCTTGCAAGCAAGCATAGGGATAAATTGGGAACCTACTACACTTTTATATCTCTTTAGAAATGAAACTAAATATAAGGAAATACATGAAAGTTTGCTCTAGTAATAGTAGAATTCTTCCAGTGGCTAAAAGGGTAGGCCCAAATGCAATGGCTTACCTTATTATGAAACAGTCATTCAAAGATTTCAGCCTTGTCACTCAGCTACCAGTTATGGTCTCCTTAACATCTGCCCCCTAGGGAGACAAAACTTCTTCTTAGCCTTAGCTGCAAGTGGCACTTGTAGTTGGTGGTCATATTCCTATCGCAAGAACTAAGACACTTGTACTCACTTAAGGGCAATGAAGTCTACAGGACATGCACAAGAAGATGAAATTGATTACTGACCAGCACCTGAGCCCCCGACACCACATCTGTCTAGCTTTGATGAAAGTAAGTGAGGTGCACTCATTCTAAATCTAAACCCAGCTTTTCCTTCCTTCCTTCCTTCTTTCCTTCCTTCCTTCTTTCCTTCCTTCCTTCCTGCCTGCCTGCCTTCCTGCCTTCCTGCCTTCCTCCCTCCCTCTCTTCCTCCCTCCCTCCCTGCCTCTCTCTCTCTTTCTTTCTCTCTATCTCTCTTCCTCCCTCCCTCCTTCCCTTCCTTCCTTCCTTCCTTCCTTCTTTCCTTCCTTCCTGTCTTTCTGTCCTTCTTGTCTTTCTTGTCTTTCTTTCTTGTCTTTCTCTTTCTCTCAACAAGGGATAATCATAGACTACAATCAGTTTGGAAGTTCACTTTCCATGTTTTCTTCCTAACGAGAAATGTTACTGAGCAAATGTATTTATAAAAAGAATCAACCCACAGACTTTATCATCAGAAAGCCATCTGATAAAAACATCTTGTGATGTAGTTAAAATCAATGCACGTATTGAGTAAAATATGAATGTGTTGAAAGTCGTCTTGCAAAATATAACACATGTTGTTATGCTTGTCTGAATATATGTACATATATAAATAAGAAGAAAATTTTAATGTAATAATCAGAATCAATAAACCAAGATTGAATTAAAATGGAGATGAGTGACAAGAGAAGATTAAACATAGGAATAGATACATATTTTTGGAATTGCATATGTAAAATGTAATATGTTTTGGAGATTTTTCAACTATGATACCATTATTTATATTAGCCATGTTCTTTTAAATCATATGTAACTTAATTCTGTGGAACCAGTTAACTTTACTTTGGCTCAGCATCTCTTTTGTACATTACCAGTATAACAGCAATGCTAGTATAACAATATAAACATTATCTAGTCCCCTTATTAATTTCCATCTTGTGTCAGTATGTTAGGCAGTGAATTCAGGAAAATGTTTTTTACCTCCTAGCTCTCCTTTATAAAATTTTTCCTTTCACTTTTATATTCTCCCTTTTTTTATCCTTCTTTTCTCATTCCTTCACCTATGGTGTTATAAACAAACAAACAAAACAACTCAGTTATTACCAATGTATAAAAGAAAGTGTATCAGGAAAAATTTAAATATGAGAAATAAAATGAATAGATGTTAAATATTGAAGAAAGAGTGCATTATCTGCATGCCTGCCATTCCGAGCATGCATCCCTCCAATCACTACCACCTCATTTGTTAGTGGGTTTTTTCTTAATTTTTACTTGTATATAATTGAAATCACCCAGTAAGTTCTGATCACCTTAATTTTATCATTAATCAAGAACTTTGTGCTACATATTTCAGTTTGGATTTGTATTGAAGGTTTTCTTTATTTCTTTGACTCAGTTTTAGTAATTTAATTATTGTAATTGTTTAGTAAATTTATTCTTTTTTTATAAATGTGTCATTTTCTTTTTTTTAACTTTTTAAAAAAATTTACTTCTGAGAGAAAGAGACAGCTTGAGCAGGTGAGGGTCAGAGAGAGAGGAAGATACAGAATCTGAAACAGGCTCCAGGCTCTGAGCTGTCAGCACAGAGCCCAAAGCGGGGCTTGAACCCACGAACCTCGAGATCATGACCTGAGCCGAAGTCGGATGCTTAACTGACTGAGCCACCCAGGCGCCCCAAATTTATTCTTTTTTAATTATTGGAAGTTAATAATCTAATCTCATCTCTATTCTCATTCCCATCTCACATAGAAAGCAATTGGAATGGTGTTTATATTTGCACCTCCATGTATTATAATATTTTAGTTTGCATTTTTAATTTGCTCAAATAGCATTGTACTATATAACTCATTCAATTAGATTTTCACTCAACACCATATACCTATATGTAGATATATGTAAATATTATGTATTTACATAGTTGGTTATAGCTTTTAACTGTGGCATAGTATTACATTTTTCCATTTGTGGGAATACTATATAAGGTTAGGTTTATATATTTCCCCTTGAATATTTGTAGATCCTTCATGCAAAACAACCCAGAAATAACAGTAATGAGATTTTCCTTTGTGTCCTAAGACGTGAAAATATGGATTCAATTTATGAAATGGCTATAAAACAACATAGGTTGTCTATTACTCTTGAGTTAGTTTTGGGAAGTTTAGCTGTGTTTTATTTCTGTTGAGATGCATCTAATTAATGATTTTATGTAATTATATTTTGAATTTCTGTTGCATGTGTATTTTATGACCTCCTAATATTGTTACTTCTTTAATATATTTCTCCTTAACCAATCTTTTAATAATTTTGGTTGCTTATAGCATAATAATCTTTTCAATAACATTAACTTGAGATTTGATAGTGTCCATAGAATGCTTGCTTTCCAATTCATTATTTTTCTTCATCTCTTTATCATTTTAAATCTTCTATTTTCATTGGCTTTAATCAGCTCTGTCTACATTCCATTTGGTTACAGCATTTCTTCTTTCTGAATATTAATATACAAGCAGTGGTGTACTGACATTTTACAAAATTAATTATAGCTCTGAATTGTAGCTTTTGAATATGACTGTGTTGTAAATGGTTCCACCATGGTTGCATTTGAGCTACCAGTGGCACATACTGAACAAAATTCCTGAGCATTTAGGTTTAATAATCATCACTCACAAGCCAAAATGAGTCATTTCCAGCACTACCTGCATTTGGGCTCTGTATTTCTTTGTAAAAATTGTGTTGGCTGTATCCTACAAAATTAAAACTGTAGTTGTTTATTTTGATACAGTGCTATTTTAAAATTTTCATTACAGTTTGGTGTTTGGCCCAATACCTTTCCATACTTTTTATTTTCAAATATATAGTATGTTAGTTATCTGTTCTTAGCAATTTCTATATATTTGTAATTTAATCAGATAATAGGACAATTATGATATCTGTTGCAGAATTGAGACTTGCTTTGGGACCAGGTATGAGCTTACATTTAATTGTTTTATGTACTTACAAGAATGCATATTCTCCATTTTGGGAGTATAAAATTCTGTATATGCTCTTAAGTTCAATTTTGATCATAGGTGTTCAGTATTCTAATTAAGCTATTATACTATCTTCTTGATTTACCAGTTACTTAAAGGGAAGTTTACAAATATTAATTATATGTTTATGTACTCTTTATTAGCTATTTATTTATCCTCTATCTATATTCATGTGATTTTTGAAAAAAATCTAGCCATAGAAGTTTAAAATGAATATAGCTTACTGGTGAATTGAAACTTTTATCACTTAATATTTACTTTTTTCTGTCTCCAGTAATTATTTTCGCCTTAAAACCTATGTTTGCTGAATTTTATGAAGGTTCTACCAGATTTATTTTTATTCTCTTTGATGTGCCTCTTAGGTTATTTATACTGTTATTTTTTGGTCTATAATATAAATTATATTTTAAACTGTAATGTTTACTTTTTAAATAATGTTGCTATGGTTTTCTGCTATTTTTCGTATAATCTGATTTCTGTATTTTATAATTCTCTTTTTAAAAGTCCATTCTCAGTTTAAATATTTATTAATCTTAGTGAACTTTCTATTCATTTGACTTTTCTTTCTTATCTATATTAACAATTATGCTCATGTAATAAATTCTAATATATCCAAGAATAGCTTTAAGTTTTGGAATTTTCACTCTGCCCTCATAAGTATTTCACACTAAATGTTATAACCAAAAAAAGGTAAACCAGCATTTCATCTATTTTCTGAAGATGAATCTATAACCTTTTAAAAAATCCTCAAAATAAAAGAAGGGAATAGTTGAACAGAGAAGTAATATTAATTTTTTATTAATCTTGTAAAAATTTAATATTCTATATAAAAATAGTGTCTCATTTTGGATTAGACCTTCAAATATTGTGCATTTAAGAATGAGTATGCTCCAACAAATGCATATTTGGAATGTTGGAAGTATCCTTTTTACTGCCAAGGGAGATTTATATTATGATAAATCTGAGTGCAGATGGTATTGAATAAATGAAAAATGAAAAAATCAAAATACATTGTTTAACATTTTTTGAATTAGCAAAATGGTATTCATTTGTGTGTAAATTTGCTTAACTGTATTAACAAATGTAAGATATAATCCGTAAACAAGTCAGTCATATCTGATACAGAAGACATAAAACACCATTTTCATATTCAGATTTCCTTTGAAAAACAGATATTTAATTCATAATAATTAATTTATAATAATTGCATGCCATCAATCAGATAATATTTGTTAACCTGAAGAGTACAATTACAATGACTTGCTATTGATTCTCTGAGAAATCTAGATAGATGTGTAGCTGATCTCTAATTTTCCTCACACAAAATGTAAAAGTTAAAAGTGGATTAAAAACCAAACTGAATTTCTTATAATAAATAATTGCAAAAATCAATTAAAAATGGTGCTTGTCTAATTTAGAGATTTCACTTATTCAACTAATTTCCATTTATTATATGTTATATTTCTAAAAAGTTGTTTTAATTAGACATATAATTGAATACCATTTGGTAGTAAAAATAAACTCCTGATAAATGCCACAATATGAATGAAACTTGATTAATTAAGTGGTAATAGCCAGCTCACAAGACCATATAGTCTCTAAAATATGACTTTATCTGAAATCTCTAGAAAAGGCACATATATAGAGACATAATGTAGATTAGTGGTTATAGGATCATAATGTTAGGACTGAAGATTGACTGTAAATTGGGTGCATTGGAATTTTGGGGTGTGATGGAAATGTTCTAAATTTAGATTTTAGTGTATAATTCAAAATTTGCTTTAAAAATCATTGAAATTTTATGATGACTGATTTTTATTTTATGTATGTTTTTAAAAGTACTGTAATTCACATATAAAG
Organism: Crocuta crocuta; assembly: GCF_008692635.1. NCBI lineage: Eukaryota > Metazoa > Chordata > Mammalia > Carnivora > Hyaenidae > Crocuta > Crocuta crocuta. The sequence continues at coordinate 152,104 of NW_027527973.1, forward strand.
ACTAAAAATGAAAAATCATGTAGTTCTCTCAGGAAATTAAGAAAAAATATTCTGTTACAATTCCATATACATTGGCCATCCTGTAAATTAGGAATGGAAAGGAATTTCTTCAACCTGATGAACAGGACCTACAAAAGACTACTACTATATTAAGTTCTGAAATAGTGTGTATTTTCCCCTTGGATGAGACAAGGGAAAAGTGCATCCTGTCTTACCAATCTTTGATATCACATTGAATGTCCTAGTCAGTTCAGTAAGACTAGAAAAATAAGAGGTGAGGGACATCTAAATTGAAAAGGAGGAAATGAAACTATTTCTCCCCAGGCAACATGGCCATCATCATTGAAAATACCAAAGAATCTACTAAAATGTAGTAAGGTCATAGGACTCAAACTAATAAACAAACGTCAGTTGTTTTTTATGTACTAGAAATAAGCAATTAAAATAATTTTAAATTAACATTTATATTAGCAAGAAAGTTATTTTTAAAAACCAAATCTAATCAAATAAGCTATGTGATGTTCTATAAGCTGAAAACTTGAAAATACTGATGAGATTCAAATGAAGCCTAGAGAAAGAAGAACTGTATCATCTTCATGGATTGGAAGGCTCCTCAAATTTAATTCATAGCTTCAGTTTCATGATCAAAGTAAGAGAAATATTTTATAGTAATAAACAAGCTTTAAATTTATATGGAAACGCAAAGTACACTAGTCAAAATAATTGTAAAACAAAAGAAAATATTTGAAAGACTATACTACTTAATTTTAAAACTTTATGAAGCAATAGTAAGTAGTTAATTTGGATTTTTGAATCTGTGGAACAATATGGAGTCTAAAAATAGTCCTAAAGATGTACAGTAAATTGAATTTTTTTAGAGAGTAAAGGCAGTTATTGGAGAGAAGAACTTTTTTCAACAAGGGTGGTGGAAACTTGGATATTTATATGTAAAAATCAAGGAAACAATCACCATGTTCAGAGCATGTAAAATTGATTAAAATGTATTATAAACCTGAAAATAATACTCAAAACCATTAAATTTATGAAAGAAAATTTAGAAGAATATCTTTATATCTTAGAGAGTTCTTAGCCATCACAGCACAAGCATAATCCATAAAAATAAAAACATGACTTCATCAAAATTGGGGGGAAAATGGTTGTTTCTTGCTTTTGAATGCCAATGTTAAAGAACTGAGAATACAAGTAATAGATTGGAAGAGATTATTTGAAAATTTTATATTTAATAAAGTACATATATGCAGAATATATAAAAAATGCTCCAAACCTGGGAATAAGAAGACATTTGTTTTCCAACAATTTGAAAAATTAGCAAAATTTTTAATTAGGCCATTCACCAAAGGAAATACATGGATGGCAATAATCACATGAAGTGATGCTTAATATTATTAGTCAGAAGTGGGGTGCAAATTAAAAACTTATTGTTATTACATCCTTTCATGGATTGGAGTAACTGGACTTCTCACACATAATGGTAGGTATGAAAAGTGATACTTTGGAAATGTATTGGTATTTACCCAAAAGAAATAAGACTTTATGTTGACAGGAAAATTTGTACATACATGTGTGTTGAAATTTTATTAACCCAGGAAATCGATCTGTAGACTGGCAGAAGAATCTCCATGGTTGGAGAGAGACAGCATTAGCAGGTGCAAGTCCCCACCGCACGCAAGGAGGAGCGCTGCAGAGGACTGAGCTCTGCAGTCAAAACAACAGCAGAGTGCACACAGCATACACCAGAAACACTTCCTGAAGTTCCAGGTCCTGGACAGTGTATGGCTCCTCTTTAATACAGCAGTATTCTCAGGTGTGGGAAATATAACAAGCCTTTTAAAACATGCAAAACATGGAAACTTGGTCAAAATGACAAGCCAGATGCTCAACTGACTGAGCCACCCAGGTACCCCCAGAAAAACTAGATTTTAAAACAAAGACTGTAACAGGGGATGAAGAAGTACAGTATATCATAATTAAAGGGTCTATCCATTGAGAAGATCTAATAATCCTAAATATTTATGCCCTCAACTTGAAAGCACCCAAATATATAAATCATTTAGTAACAAACATAAAGAAACTCATTTGATAATAATACAATAATAGTAGGGGTCTTTATGCCCCACTTACAGCAATGGATGACAGATCATCTAAGGAGAAAATCAACAATGGCTTTGACTGACACATTGGATCAGATGGACTTAACAGATATATTGAAACATTTCCTCCTAAAGTAGTAGAATACACATTCTTCTGCAGTGCATATGGCACATTCTCCAGAATGGATCACATACTGGAGACAAATTAGACCTCAGTAGGTTCAAGATGATTGATATCATACTGCGCATATTTTTCAGATCACAACGCTATGAAACTTGAAGTCAACCACAAGAAAAAAATTGGAAAGCCCTTAAATACATGGAGGTTAAAGAACATCCTAAAGAATGAATGGGTTAACCAGGAAATTAAAGAAGAAACTAAAAAATACATGGGAGCAAATGAAAATGAAAACAGGACAGTCCAAACCCTTTGGGATGCAGCAATGGCAGTCCTAACAGGAAAGCATATTGCAATTCAGGCCTATCTCAAGAAGCAAGAAAGGTCCCAAATATACAAATTAGCCTTACACCTAAAGGACCTAGAAAAGGAACAACAAATAAAGCCTAAAGCAAGCAGAAGAAGGGAAATAATGAAGATTAGAGCAGACATAAGTAATATAGTGACAAACAAACAAAAAAAGCAGTAGAACAGATCAATGAAACTAAGAACTGGTTCTTTGAAAGATTTACCAAAAAGAAAAGAGAAAGGACCCAACTAGATAAAATCACAAATGAAAGAGGAGAGATCACAACCAACACCACAGGTGGAAAATTATAAGAGAATATTATGAAAAATTATATGCCAATGAACTGGGCAGTCTGGAAAAAAATGGACAAATTCCTAGAAACTTACAAACCACCAAAAGTGAAACAGAAATAATAGAAAACTTCAAGAGATCCATAACCAGCAAAGAAATTGAGTAAGTTATCAAAAATCTCCCAACAAATAAGAGTCCTAGGTTATATGGCTTCTCAGTGTAATTCTACCAGACATTTAAAAAATTTTTAGTGTTTTCTTTATTTCTGAGAGAGAGAGAGAGAGAGAGAGAGAGACAGCGTCAGCAGGGGAGGGTCAGAAAGAGAGGGAGACACAGAATCTGAAACAGCCTCCAGGTTCTGAGCTGGCTGTCAGCACAGAGCCCAACGTGGGGCTTGAACCCATGAACTGCGAGATCATGACCTGGCCCCAAGTTGGACACTAACCAACCCACTGAGACACCCAGGCACCCCATCTACCAGACACTTAAAGATGAGTTAATGCCTATTCTTCTCAAACTGTTAAAAAAAATTGAAATAGAAGGAGACATCCAAACTTATTCTGTGAAGCCAGCATTACTTTGATTCCAAAACCAGAGAAAGATCTCACTAAAAAGGAAAATTACAGGCCAATATCCCTGATGAACGATGCAAAAATTGTCAAAAACATACTAGCAAGTCAAATTCAATAGTACATTAAAAGAATTATTCACCATGACCAAGAGGGATTTATTCCTGAGCTGCAGGGCTGGTTCAGTATTTGCAAATTAATCAATATGAAGTACCGCATTAATAAAAGAAAGGATAAGAGCCATATGACTCTGTCAATATATGCAGACAAAGTACTTGACAAAGTACAGCATCCAATCTTGATAAAAATCATCTACAAAGTAGTTATAGATAGAACATACCTCAGCAACTTAAAGGCCTTACACAAAAGACTCACAGCTAATATCATCCTCAATGAGGAAAAACCCTATAGTCAGGAACAAGACAAAGATGCCACTCTCACCATTACTATTTAATGTAGTTCTGGAAATTTTAGCCTCAGCAATCAGACAACAAAAACAAATAAAGGGCATACAAATCATCAAAGAAGAAGTCAAACTTTTATTATTTGCAGATGACATGATATTCTATGTAGAAAACTCAAAAGACTCCACCAAAAAATTGCTCGAACTAATATACGAATTCATCCAAGTTGTAAGATATAAAATACAATGTGCAGAAATCTGTTGCATTTCTATGCACCAATAATGAAGCAATGGAAAAAGAAATCAAGGAATCAATTCCATTTACTATTGCACCAAAAACAATGATAGCTAGGAATAAACCTAATCAAAGAAGTAAAATATCTGTACTTTAAAACTATAGAAGGCTTATGAAATATATTGAAGAGGACACAAAGAATTGGAAAAAAAATGCTTACAGGTTGTAAGGATAAACATTGCTAAAATGTCTATGCTACCCAAAGGAATCTATACATTTAATGCAATCCCTATCAAAATACCATCAGCATTCTTCAGAAAGCTAGATCAAACAATCCTAAATATGTATAGAACCACAAAAGACCCTGAATAGCCAAAGCAATCCTGAAAAAGAAAAACAAGCCTGGAGGCATCATGATTCCAGATTTCAATTTGTCCAGACAAATTTCATTTGTCCAGACAGTATAGCCCTGGCACAAAAACAGCCACAGGGATCAATGGCACAGAACAGAAAACCCAGAAATGGACGCACAACTGTATGGGCAACAAAGCAGGAAAGAATATCCAATGGAAAAAAAGACAGTTTCTTCAACAAATGGTTTTGGGAAAACTGGACAGTGACATATAGAAGAATGAAATTGGACTGCTTTATTACACCACACACAAAATAAATTCAAAATGGATGAAAGAACTATATGTAAGACAGGAAATCATCAACATCCTAAAGAAGAACATGGGCAACAACCTCTTTGACCTTGCTTGGAGCAACTTCTTACTAGACACGTCACTGAGGGCAAGGGAAATGAAAGCAAGCGTGAACTATTGGAACTTCATCAAGATAAAAAGCTTTTGCACAGTGAAGGAAACAATCCCAAAACTCAAAGGCAGCTTATGGAATAAGAGAAGATATTTGTAAATGACATATCTGATAAAGGGTTAGACACCAAAATTTATAAAGAACGTATCAAACTCAACACCCAAAAATCAAGGAACCTAGTTAAGAACTGGGCAGAAAATATGAATAGACACATTTACAAAGAAGACATCCAGATGGCTAACAGACACATGAAAAGATGCTCAACATCACTCATCATTAGGGAAACATAAATCAAAACTGCAATGAGACACTACTTCACACCTGTCAGAATGGCAATAATTTACACAAGAAACAACAGGTCTTGATGAGGATGTGGAGAAAAGGGAACCCTCTTGCACTGCTGGTGGGAATGCAAACTGGTGCAGCCACTGTGTAGGACAATATGGAGGATCCTCAATAAAGTAAAAATACAAGTACCCTATGGTCCAGCAATTGCGCTATTAGGGACTTAGCCCAAAGATACAAAAATACAGGTTCAGAGGTATACATGCACCCTAATAGTTATAGCAGCATTTTCAATAAGAGTCAAACTATGAAAGGAACCCAAATATCCATTGACTGATGAGTGGATAAAAAGAGGTGGTGTATATATATATATATATATATGATATATTATGTATACTTA
>NW_027527973.1:157723-324734 GCF_008692635.1 Crocuta crocuta
TATGTATACTTAAGTATACATATAAGTATATATACTTATATACAATGGAATATTACTCAACCATTCAAAAAAATGAAATCTTGCTGTTTGCAATGATATGGATGGAAATAGAATGTTTTATGCTAAGCAAAATAAGTCAGTGAGAGAAAGACAAAGATCATACAATTTCACTTATATGTGGAATTTAAGAAACAAAACAGATGAATGTATGAGAGGTGGGGACGAGAGAGGAAAGGGAAACAAACCATAGGAGACAACAATACAGAACAAACAGGGTTGATGTAGAGAAGCAGGTGGGAGATTGGCTAGATGGGTGATGGATATTAAGAAGGTCACTGGTTGTGATGAGTGCTGGGTGTTGCATGTAAGTGATGAATCATTGAATCCTACTGAAATCAATATTATACCATATATCAACTAACTAAAAAATAAAAATTAAAATGAATGTTTCCAGGAAATGTTTTCTTTTGAATATGATTATGTTTTCTATTAGATATCAATAATTTGAATCATTAAACAATATGTTATCTTCTTTGTAAATAAATGACTTCTATAACATAATGAAATTTATAATTTCTGTTACATATGGTATATTCTTACAGTTCCATATGGAAGTTTTACTTAAAGGAAATTAACATGTATATCTTTTTTTAAATATAATTTATTGTCAAATTGGCTAACATACAGTGTGTAAAGTGTGCTCTTTGCTTTTGGGGTAGATTCTGTGGTTCAATGCTTACATACAACACCCAGTGGTCATCCCAATGAGTGCCCTCTTCAATGCCTATCACCCATTTTCCCCTCTCCCTTACACCCCCCCATCCACCCTCAGTTTGTTCTCTGTATTTAAGTGTCTCTTACAGTTTGCCTCCCTCCTTCTCTGTTTGTAGCTATTTTTTTCCTCTTTCCTTCCTCCATGGTCTTCTGTTAAGTAACTTTATTGATAAAAGTACACAATTTTCTGAATTACTCTGATTTTTAAAAAAAATTTTTACAGTAGGCCAGCAATAAACAAACTCTTGCTTAAGTTATATATATCACCGTTTTCCAAGAAGGGAAACAGCAGATGGGTAATTAATACTCTTTGCAATGAAAAATATTTTTCAGAAATTATTGGCTTGTTCTGTATAGAACACTGCAAGTGGCAAGAATCTCTAATTATTCTGAAGTACCTGGCTTACTTCTACTTCATGAAGGTGATATTTATAAAAATGCATGATACATACTTACTTCCCACTTCCTGTTATTTGTAATATAGTTCTAAATAGTACTGTATGCTTTTCAATTTAAAAGAATTTTTTACTGTTTTACGATATTAATCATATATTTCATTCTAATGTTTTAGAGATATGTAGCTAAAACACATAAAACCATTTCTATGTAGGGTCAGTTAGCAATGAAGTCAATAACCGTATGATCCCCTCATTGACATAAAGTGCAATTTATGTCAATTTAATTTTAATAATACCAAAACTTGTTCTAAAGGAGGAACATACATAAAAATTAAAAATTACCAACAAATCTGTGATGCTTATTTAAAGTTATTTGGAAATGTACACCATGAACTTTAATAGTACATATAGTTCTAATACTGTCTCCTACAGTGTGGAGTGGTAATGAGTGCTTACTGTGAACTGCCATTGAATGCCTCAACTTCAGACTTTGTTGACCTCACATCATATTAGTTACTATACCACTAAATCATGTAAATTTTATTAATTACCTTCTATGAAGTTATTATTCAAGACCCCAGTGTATGTGTGTAGATATAGATGACTGACAGATGATTGGGATAGAAATAGAGTTACACAATTTTTTTTTAGTTTCCATTTTAGATTCTAATTAGTTAACATACAGCATAATATCCAGTTTCATATGTACAGAATAGTGATTCATCATTTTCATACTAGCTTTTAAATGGGATAAAGGCTTATTAGATTCAAACATGAGAATAAAAACTTTAGATACCTCTTTCTGTGCTGTTTGCCCTCTAACCCCCTGCTGATATATATTTTATATCAGCATCCTGAATGTATGTATCCCTAACAGATACCTGTATGCTGTCTAATGGGAGGTCCTATATTTATTTTCACTATTGTATACACAATATATATGTGTTGACCAATTATTTTTACACTTTGAATATGTAAAAGTGAGAAAGGCTCACATCTGCTGTCAAAGGGCTTTTGCTATATTTTGTTGGGATTTGCTCCTTACTTTTAGGCCCTGTGTATGTCATTTTTCCTTTTATTGCACAATATAAACATTTCCTTTAAAATACACTTACTCCTATAAAATTTAAGGTACCCAATGGCACATATGGAGGACTATCAGTATATTGGGAGTTTCTTCACTATATGAGTAGCTTAGTGGTGGTCAAGATAAAGGCGTTAAACAGAAGATGTGTGAGTATACAAACTGATATTTTATAACTTTCCTATTGTATGTCGTAGTTTTTTTAACTTGTTTCTTCCTGAAGCCATGTACTCATTTTTAAATGCATCTCGTTGCCAAACAATTTATAAAAACCAATTAGTTGGGAGTTTTTATGTATTGTCTGATTTAGAGCCACTAACCCATTTTAATGTCTCAGGTTCACAATTTCTAAGTCAAGGGTAAAAATAATCACACACTGAGTGATATTTAATGGGTAATAAAAGTACCATTTGAACAGAGAATTAGTAGTATAACCTTTAAGCTCAGACTCTCCTAGGTGTAATATATAGCCATAGGAGAGATGGCTTGTAATTAATTGTGTAATTTAAGGTTTTGTCTTTTTCATGACTGACTCTGTTCCCTTTTCAGAGAGGTGTCTGTGTAATGACAGAATCTGCTGAACAGTTACTTGTCTCAAGTATATGTGACCAAGAAACCCCCCAGAAACCTGAGTTTATACTCTTTACTGATTGTCTATATTTTGTCTCTCTCATTCCCCAAAGGGAATGTGAGAATTTTCTTTGACCCCTCTCAGTCCCTCATGTCATTATTCTTTCAGAGCATCATGACTAGCAGGCCATAAGGTTAACCATTAAGTCTGAATAGAGCATGAGTCATTTTATTGCTCTAATTAATTTGGAGATGGCATTATGATTTCAATGAAATAATACTATAATTTACGAGAAAAAAAATCAAATAGTTTCTCCAAAAATGAGCGTTATTTTCCTAAAGGAATTTTTTAAAAATTTACATTTGTTTAGAAATCCCATTGTTTGAGAGATAAAGTTGTTATCTGGTCATAATAAACATCTCAAATAATGTATTAATATGTCATAATTTTCAACTGCCTTTGCTCATACATTTAACAGTCTAAAATATTTGCATTAAAAATGCATAACTATGGAAAATTGTCTGAAAACAACACAAAAATAAATAAAAATAAGCATTTTCAAAGTATAAATAACTTCTTTTAACAAAGAGAAGCAAGTTTGAAGGAAAATCATGACCGTTGATGTCTCTGGCAGTCAAAAATACAAACCGAGGTTGCAATCAATGGTTACTTCTAATCCAATTCATGTTATACATGCCAGAGTTGTACCAGACATTGAGTAACATGCCTATCTGAATATCATGTAGACCGAAAATTATATCAGGTTGACTTAAAAGCGAAAAGCAAGATAGTAGCCGAATATTACAAACTGTGTAACCATTATTTCCAGGAGTAATATTTCTTCTCTGATTCTCTATATATGTTTTTGAATTTTTCTTCCATTCCAGATTCACATTTCATTGTGTTTCAAACATGTACTGTAAATGGATCTTTTGTAGCTGATTTTTGTCTGTATTATAAAAATCCTTTTCAAAAAAACACTATCAAATAGTTGAAGAAAGGGAATTGTTTTAAGTGTAATGTTAGGAACGAAAACTTGGCTGATCTTATCTAGTGAATAGACTGTTTTGACTTTGAAGGAGCAAAACTGATAATTCCACTTTAATAATAGTAATGAAACCTGACAGATTCACATTTAATAGTCAGCTGGAAACACTATCTGCTATTTCTAATGAAGCCAGTTGATCAGATATGATTGGATATATTTTTCCACTTAGTAACAGAGGAAAATAATGCACTATTTAGAATACATTTGGAATTTGTGGTCTTTGAGTTCCTCTGTAATTCTGTAATCTAATCATGCAGACTCTTCTGGGTTTGTATTTTATATGCTTTTTAAAAATCTCTTAAGGACGTTAGGGTAAAAATTTACACGCTATAATATGACTTTTGCACATTCTTATATATCTTAATTGTTCTCCCTCTCCAGTCTTGCCTTCCTCCAAACCTTTGTTTTCACAAAAGCTAAGGTACACATTTTATCATGTCATCTCTTGTTTGCAATAGTCTATTGTATTTCCATTCCTTATGGGATAAATCCATCCACTGATGTCATGTTCAAAAGGCTTCATCAACCAGCCCTAGACTTTATTTGCAGTATTATCTTTTTCCTCTCAACCCCCAATGATACTTGTGCTTCTGTCTCACAGAACAACTAAAAGTTCCTGAGTATGTCTGTGCCTCTTCATGTGTGCAGTTTCGGTTCTGCTTCCCCTGCCTGGAAGCTCGCCCTTCCTCCCACCTGAAGCGTCTTGTCTAGGGACATGCTATTTAACTTATACAGCACATTCTAGGCTTCCCCTTCTCTAGGTTAACTTCATTCATTGGCAATAAGTGACTATTTTGTGGCTGCTTACCTGTTATGCATTTTTTGGTGTAGCACTCATGCCAATAAGTATAATAATCTTTTCACTCATCTGCCTCTTAAGTGATTGTATAGTCCTTGAGAGTAGAGAACTTTCATATTGCAGACTTTTCCTCAATGTCTAGAATAAGCTTGTTATGTAGGAAACTCCAAAATTCTTTGATGAATACACATTTGATTTCACATTGGCTATATGATATTTTACTTATATATTTCCATTTGTATAGTCATTGGTATCATCTTGTATCAATTATACAAGATGAAATTTTTAAAAAGTTTATATCCAGATGAGGGTAAAAGGAATACCAGCTAATAGGTAAAGGCTTACATATCTAAATAGTCTTAAAGGAACAGAAGTTTCAGTTTCATTTTTTAAATAGAAAGCATTTGTAAGTAAGGACACTAAAACTAAAAGACTGTTTATGAGAAATAGTTCTGGTATTTTAAAGTGTTTGTACTTTTTTTAAGCTAAGGAGACACCATTTTAAACAATTTGTCAATACTCTTCACTGTGATATTTTTAAGAACATATTTCACACTGATATAAGTTTATTTGAATTGAACTGTTATTTTCTATGGAACCAACTTTTCTTAAAGCAGAGGGGAGATAGTTTGTTTATGGCAAAAAAAAAAACCAAAAACCCAAAAAGTACAAATGTTAACCAGCACAAAACAAAACCACATCACGAATTCAGTCTAGATGTAAGCAAGGTAAAGCCAAATAGAAATCGTACTGAAATCTGTCAGAAGTGAGAAGAAGCTAGTTGATGAGAAGACAGGTGAAATAGGAAGACCAGTGTTGACTTCTTGTAATTATACCAAAGGATGAACACACAACTCCTGGCACGAAGATTAAACATAAATGCGAGGGCAACTAAATGTTCATTTATTTTTCAATTTAAGATAAAACCCTTGCTAACAGGGACAGAATTTTTCAAGTGAATCACAGGTATCTGATTATGAAAATGAAGCAAATGTACTTCTTGGTAATTTGGGGGAAATGTTTACCAAAAAAATCATTGCAATCATGACTTCAAGTTCATTTTGAGGTTCTTACTTTAAATTGCAAAAATGTTATTAACTTGTATTAAAACTACTAGATCTTAATGCTTAATTGAAATTATCATTTATATAAGCTCATATGCCACTGAACGAGACTTTTTCCCCTAAATATTTGGGACCAAACTAAAATTTACAGCATCTTTTGAGATTGTTGAATTTTATAAATTGAAATATTTAATACAAACGACTTCTGGACTTCCAGAGTAGCCAAAACCAGATTGACCCATCTGCCTGAAAAAACAAAAAACAGTAGATAAAACATACAAAAAAAACTGTTTGTATGAGAATCAAGAACAGTTGGGAAACAATCATTTTTTTCATTGTTGATCCACAAAAAGAGTAAATCTTAGTTGAAGTTTTCAAGTTCCTTTTGGCTTTTCCAGCTCCATCTACGTCATTCCACCTCAGAACCAGTCCTATGAGGCTCCCTGTGTGATTTTCTAGTTTATGATACCCCAGTTCTCTTTAAATCCTCTAGGCTTGGTGCTGGGAGTGCTTCCTGCACTTCATATCTATGTTTTCACATCCCTGGAGGTGAAGGAGGGGGAAGCTCCTTCCTTTACTTAATATTTACATCACGTTGACATCTCCTTCTTCTCTTTTAGCATTGTACCTTTGCAGGGTTTTATCTGGTCAAGAATAAACACAGACAGTTAAAATTTTGCAATATTTTTCCTTCTCCTTCTACATGGAATTTAAATTCCATGGGATTATTCTGGTAGTGAAGCATGATTATTAATTTCCAACTAATCTGGCTTATTAACTGGGATGTATGTTTTCACATGTATTTCTATGCTATCATCAAACTTCTATTATGCCAACTACTGCTCTTTCTCCTTGTGAGTACTGAGTGCTGGGAGATCCACTTTCAGGGGATTTTCTACTGAAATAATTTCTTAGCTTCTCTTGGGAGCCAGGAAAAAAGTTGATATTCTTCCATGGGATCTAATCAAACCCTGTGAACCTGTCTGCCTCAGAAACAGTATTCCAAAACATCTTGAAACTGTTGATAATTTCTAAACAAGACCACTTAGAATTCTTAATGGGAATTTTGACAGAGATATGAAATAAAGCTTGACTCCATTTCATAGTTGAAGTATAATTCAAGTTTCTTAATTCTGATAGTTAATATGGTTATCTCCAGACTCACACAAAATTTTGATACAATTTGGAACCTTATTAGTTTTGTGTCTTTGGATATAGTACTTGTAGTTCATTTTCTTTATCTCTAAAATGGGAAAAATGATAGATACAAGAAAATCTGTATGATTCCCTGCTTATCTTATATATTTAATTTATTTTTTCCTTTCCAAGAAAATTTTCCTTCATTTAAGGTCATTAAACATTCAGTTTCTCCTAATTCACTATATAATTTCTAAGCTAAATACTTAAAATTAATGCTCTCATCAGATTAAAAAGTCAATAATTACTATTAAAAAGTGGCATCACAATATTTTATATAATTATAACCATTTTAATTATTTTCTTAATTATAACCATTTTGATTGTACTTTCCTAAATTGTACCTATGTACAAAACATTTGTTATTTTTTTTATTTATCAAATTACTTTTCTGCTATAGAGGAATTTTTGTTATTTCCTTTGGGTTTTTTTTTTTCCTTAACATAAGTGTTATTGCAGCCAATGTTGGATACATATTTAAAATGTTATATCTGATTACCTGTAACGATTTTCTTTAAAATTTGGTTAAACTTTAATTGGAAAATGCAATCACTTTAATCCACTTGTAAACTCCATGAGTAAATTGAAGGTTACACGGATTAAGAAAATTGTTAAAAATCAATTGTCTACTAAATGTTCGAGTTGAAATCCAAATAACCCCAGTCTGTCTTCTTCCAAACCCATATTATTAAACATAATTTAAATATTAAATAGTATGCTTAATCAAAAGCAAGGGAAAATAAGTAGCTTATAGTGACTAAGCACACATTTAATGGTGAAATGGCATTAACAAATGTTAAACTGTTTATAACAAAATATTAACCATGATTTCATCTTTCCATACTTTCAAAACCAATTTTGGAGGTTTATAAATGTGGTTCACTTTTGGACTAGAAGAGATTCAAGACATCGGTATTACAGCCTCCTGTTAAGTGCAGACAAATTAAGGGGTTTGGGAGGGAGGATTAAGTATGTGATGATGTGAAAACACTTCATGTTCTGAATTGAATCGTTACTATTATTATATGGAATATCTTAAAGTTACATTCCATTTATGCAGTGACTTGCTACAAATCTTATCATCATGTAGGACGGTAAAGAAATGTCCAGATGGATTGTCCAGCAAGAACACTAATATAGGAAAATCATGAACTGCCCTTGAGAAATATTTTGGGGTCCTTTTCCTGTGACTTTAGTCTTCTAGACTAGATAGGCCTGCCATGAGGGTGGTGAAATGATATCCTAGGACACAATTCTCATTTTAGAATCTGAAAGTTCTTACATGAAAGGCACCATGATGGCAGGCTCAAGCGACTTATAAAAATCATAGTGATTGTAGAAAGCATATTTGTAGTGTAGATTGATAGGGAAGCAGTGCTTAATTTGTTCACTAGATTCTTTGATTTATAATTAAAACCATGTTATGTTCGGTAAAAGAATTAATCAAAAACAAACTATTGGTTCTGGTTTTCAGTTCCACATGTAAGAAACTTGGAAATTCCATTCTATCCTGACAAGTGGAAAACCCAACAGACTGAAAATCAACAACTGTACTTTGCTCCCTAAGAGAGGGGATTACACAGAGTAAATTAAACCTGTGCCCCAAGATTGGGTAGAGTCAGGTGAAAACATTCATGGCTTACTGGACCAGAGACTCAGGTGCAGAAACAGCTGTGGGAACCACTGCTCAGCTTGGAAAACATGACCTATAATTAATGAATTGGTGGAGGCTTAGCACAGACCACTCCAGGGTGACCCAGTCTTTGAGGGCCACCATGATATTGTGATACTTACCTCTAGGAACTGGACCAGGTACCCACAGTAAATACCAGAGAGAAATCCTTTTTTTTTTTTTAAATGTGTTTACTTATTCCTGAGAGAGAGAGACAATGTGAGCTGGGAAGGGTCAGACAGAGGGAGATACAGAATCTGAAGCAGGCTCCAGGCTCTGAGCCAGCTGTCAGCACAGAGCCCGACATGGGGCTTGAACCCATGAACCATGAGATCGTGACCTGAGCCAAAGATGGATGTTTAACCAACTGAGCCACCCAGGTGCCCCAATACCAGAGAGAAATCCATTCATGCTTCTGGCATGATGGAAAGGAAAAGGAACCATTTAGAAACATGCCAGAATATTCTGTTCTTTTTAATAAGAAGCCTAGCCTATAGGAATATTATCTGAGCCTAGTTGAGCTGGGGATAGGAAATACCCAACTCCACCCCACCATAGCTAACCTGCCCCAACTAAGAGAGGAGAGAAAAACTGGGAAACAATTGTGAAGTTCAGATTCCAGAGGCCTACACTTACAAAAAATAAGACCTAGGGGCACCTTGGTGGCTCAATCAGTTAAATGTCTGACTTTGGCTCATGTCATGATCTCATGGTCTATGGGTTCAAGCCCTGCTTTGGGCTCTGTGCTGACAGCACAGAGCCTAGAGCTGCTTCAGATTCTGTGTGTCTCTCTCTCTCTGCCTCTACCCATTCACACTCTATCTCTCTCAAAAATAAACATTAAAAATACTTTTTAATTTTAAAAAAATTTAAAAATTAAAATAAATAAAAAAAACCTAGTAGGACCATAGAACGCTTCTCCTCTGCCCACACATTATGACCACATTACTAAAGTCTTACTTAGAGCAATTTTATTTATCTGGTACTTCGTATCTGGCTCTCAAGAAAAAAAATAAGTCATACTAAAATTGAAAAATTTGAACAGACAGGGAAAGATCAGAACCAGACATGATAGGAGTGTTGGAATTATCTTAGCAGGAATTTACAACAACTATTATTAATATTTCAAGGACTCTAAAAAATAAAGTAGATAGCAGGCAAGAACAGATTGGCAGTGTCAGCAGAGATGGAAATTCTAAAGAAAGAACTAAAGAAAAAAAAATGCTAGAGATAAAAAAAAACACAAAGAAAATAAAAATGTCTTTGATAGTCTAAATAACTGATTTAAAAGATTAAAACAAATTTACTTCTTCCTTATGCATCTGAGTTGAATAAAGAGATTATTTATATTTAAGCAAGGTACATAATGTTAGAAACCATACAGACTCCTTATGCCTTCTACAATCAGCCATCCACATTGGTCAGTAGATGGCAGAACCTTGCATCTGGTCTGACATCTTACTGTACTTACAGAAATGGTCTGTCTGAATTGTAATAGCTATATCTGCATCAGGGTTTTGCTTCCAGTTTTGAGACAATGGCGTATTTTGTGCTGCAGAATAACTAAACTGGCCCAGGTTTGATCTCATGATCTAGCTTTCCAGGAACCCATGTCTTGTGAAGTAGAATAGAGTATTTCCTAATTGCAAGAGGATTCTTGTTTTGTTTGTTTCTTTCTTTAAGACTTTCATTTAAGGGAAGCTTGGAAATAAACTTTTAGATTATTGTAGAATCTGTACTTTCCTCTCTTTTAGTTAAGATCTTCCATACCTTCTCCAAAAAGTTGCACCACATTCTATTCACTTTATTGATTCCATGCTAAGCACAGTTGTAAGAAAAATAGTTGTATAATGGGAACTGAGAGTAAAGATTTTGTCCATACTTGGGCCAGAGCTGACCACAATAAGAATAATAAGTATCATAATAAATTCGTAGTGAATGTGATCTCTAATGGGAATATTAGTTTTGATGTTTTCTTGCTTTTTTTTAAAGTATACAATGATGATCAGTGTTTTGAAAAATAAAATACAGAGACTCAGTCATGAAACACTGACATGGATTCTTCACTTTACTATTTCATCCAGCTCGCCAATGATGTTATTTTGAAACTGAAAATCATATTATTTTAATAGTTTTTTATGTATATTTCTACTTATAATCTAATTATATTTCAATTAAGCAAACTTAATATTTCTTCCACTTCTTCCTAAATTCATCTCTTTTTGCTTGAAATAGTTACAAAATCTGACTTAAATCCAAAGTTACAGGAAGAGTTTATATTCTTACCACAAAACTAGAACAATCAGCAGTGCCTCTAGGTTGCTTGAGGCAGATGTCATTCTGACCGACTTGAAAGAGATAATGACCTTCTGGGACCTTGGCATTAATCATACAACCTGAATGAAATATGCCTCTTTGGAAAACTCTGTTTTTGTCCAATATTGGAAAATAACCTTCTTGTAAGAAAGTTAAATCCCAGATTCCCAAATGACTTGGCCTTCTCACTTATGTGAAGAAGTAGAGTGCAAAGTAGGGGCACATAAAATGCTACCTTTGTTTATAAAATTCTCTGAGGTTTGAAAAGCACTTCTTCTTCAGCTCCAGAGGAATTTCTTAAAAATCAGAAAAAAGTTAACTGAAAATATTCACTAACTTTTGGGGAGAATTCATGGAAAAAAGGAATTAAAATAATATATTAAAACATGACAAAAATTATAGTAAGAGACTCAAATTTTTCTTTGTAAAACTAAAATAAAAATTAGTTTAATTGAAATTGATTACAGTTACCTTATTGGAGATGTAGAATGGAAACTTTCTACTACAGTTTTTCATATTACATGACTATGGTTTATTAAGTATATTAGTGAAAACAGTTTCTCTGATATTTTTCCTTTTAGGACATTTTCATAATAAAACAATACTTTACCTTTGTATGTAGTTAGTACTTTGTTTAAGCTAGTCTAAAACTGTTTATTATTCTTATGTTAGAAACCATGCATGTTGGGGCGCCTGGGTGGCTTAGTCGGTTAAGCATCCGACTTTCGTTTAGGTCATGATCTCGCGGTTCGTGGGTTCAAGCCCCGCGTCGGGCTCTGTGCTGACTGCCAGCTCAGAGCCTGGAGCCTGTTTCAGTCTGTGACTCCCTCTCTCTCTGACCCTCCCCTGCTCACGCTGTCTCTCTCTCTCTCTCTCCTAGAAATAAAAAACATTAAAAAAAATTTTAGAAACCATGCATGTTAATCTCTGGCCAAGCATGCTATCTAACCGCTTTAACTCAAAATATGCCTTCCACTTGGAGTATTTTTCCGTCAGATATATGTCTTTAACAATAATTGCTGTCATCCAATGGTAAGCTTCTCACTAAGTATCCTTTGATTCATTGTCACGTAGCAACGTAAGTTCTTCTTCCCCTGAACATGACTATACTTTTATACACAGCACTTCTGTACATTTTTAGTTATGCAATTTATTTTACTATTTAAAGACAAAATCATACTCATGTTTGCATTATCTATTTGAGTTAGCAGAGGAAAACAGAATGGTATAAAGGAAAGTAGATGTGGGGTTTTTTTCATTCAAATTCTTCCTGCTTGTTATGTATCATTAAGGTAATTATTTAATCACTCTGAATTTTCCCTGTCTTGTTAATAAATTGCTGATATTAATGCCTGTCTCAAAGCATGTCTTTGATGATTAAATACAATAGCATGCTTTTCACATAAAAGTCAGTCTTTGAATATTTATTCCTTCCCATATTTATTACATATTTATGAATCAATAGTTGATAAGATTATTATAACTGTATTGCCTGTCAGTGGTTTTTGAGATGGTAGGGGATTTGTTATGGGGAAAGATGTTCGTAATTTCTAGGATTTACCAAAAATGTGGGAAAGATGGTTTTCACTGTAAGTTGGAGATTACAGTACAAGGGTGACAGTTGTTTTCTGTCTTCTCTGAAAATAAGTAACAGTATGGATTAACTAACTTCTTTAATGACACTAAAAATATAAATCAGGATAATCTCAAAAATAAGTTATACATTAAAAACTTTTGGCAATTCAGTTTTTTTTTTCCTTAAGTAGCAATTCCTTCACACCATCAGTGGGATTTGTCAGTCCCATTTTCTTCTACTCTCCTACTGAATGTACTGATATTTAATCCAAGCAAATCTATTAAGATTATTTCCTGGGAATCTCAATTTAAACAAGATAAAGTTCTAGTTACTCTTTTTCACACAAGGATTCAGAAAATTTTTTCCACTGTGTCTATAAACTTCCAGTTCCTTTTCTGAATCATTTCCTTCTCATGATATTTCTTTGATTTTGAGAATTACCCCATACTATTTTCTTATCATTTAACTTTTTAGCTTTAACTTAACTTGATTTTATGCCTGTTCTTCCTATCACATAATCTAAACAAGTAATAATGTAGCTTTACAATCAATTGCCAACTTTAGAGTCATGGGCAATTTCAGTTCTTCTAATTTCCAGATATCTCTTTGCCTGTTAATAATCGACTTCAATCTTATACTTGAGAAATTAGCCTTCTGATATAATTTGTCATCCACCCATAATGTAATCATGTATAGGTTTTACTTCTGCTTGTGTTGAAAAGTATATTTAAAGCATAGTTTTAGGGGCGCCAAGGTAGCTCAGTCAGTTGAATGACCAACTCTTTGATTCCAGCTCATTTCATGAACCCAGGGTCTTCAGATCGAGCCCTGCATCTGGCTTCACACTGAGTGTGGAGACTACTTGAGATTCTCTTTCTCTCTCCCTTTGTCCTTCTACCCCATTTTCACTTTCTATAAAATAAGATAAAATAAAATAACATAGTTTTAAATGTACTGCCTTAACAAGATACATCTATCCAAAAAGTCCAAAATTATAAATTATTTTAAAAATTAGTCAGATGTAACTAACAATGTATTGTCCTATATCATATATTTTACTTATGAAATCTTATGAAATTCTCTCAAATTTGAATATGATTTGTAACTCTAATGGTGGTAAGCTGATAGAATCATTTTAATTTGAAATTTGAATTATTTTTTTTTCTTAAAAGCTAGTATGCAAGAACATACAAAATGTTGTGTCTTCGAAGGCAAGTAATAGCAAACTTTCATTGTAAAAAGCCAAATATTTCAAGCTATCTAAAAAGTTTTAACAAATATTGAATATTTTGTGTTTGGGAGCCAGAAGGCCTTTGGCGCAACTACCTACTCAGCTTTGGCATAAACAAATCTGCAATGGCTGTGACTAAGTTACCCTATATTTACAAAAAGGCTATAGGCCCAATTTGGTACCAGCCTGTTTTGGAAAACTTTGTCATTGATTACCTTTGATCGTGACTGATTCTACATAGTTTTCTCATTTTTAAAACCTTTGGAAATAGTAATTGTTTCAAAAGTTTTACAGAGTAGTCAATGTTTAGATTTAAGTCATATAATTCTGATAAAAATAGTGGAAACTGATATTTTCGTTTTTCAGTATATCCTATCAGGAGGCACAATATATTGGTTTGCACAGTATTGGTGATGTTAGCTTTGATCAGTTGGTTAAGGATATGTCCTTGACATTTCTCCACTCTAATGGAAACTATTTCTTCTTTATGAATTAAAAAAATGTTTTGATAAGAGCCAACTGAGACTATATAAATACTGTGCAACTTATCAAATTTTTATACATTAATTTTAAAATCAATTTTTAAATCATTCCATAATTTGTTTATACTGCCATTTTACTGCGAGAATTTTCACTTTTGACCATTCACTGATTTATATATTTGTTCATTTATTTATATTCAAACAGGATTTTTATTTTTATTCAATGTGTAGTCAATTAATTATTATCACTATTTATTTTCATGCTCAAATTGTTCCAGAGTTTGGAACTTAAGTTGTTGAACTGACTGGCTGAAAGCTTTTCACAATAATCCTTCATCATCGTTCTATTCCTTACTGTGAGGGGTTTGAAATTTTACCTGCTTGTAAGCGAAGAAGTTAGACTGATGTGGGCACAAGTCTCCTGGAAAAGAGACAAAGACAGTTTGTTACTGCAAAAATAAAATAAAATTAAATGTAAACCACTCAGGGAAATATGTGGTGTCAGCGCATTCCTCAAGAATGATGAACTAAGGGCCAGAGGTAACCTGCACTTGTAGTGGGTGAACCAGAGAAGAGAAATGCTAAAATCTGGAGTCTCTGAATTTGTATGGAACTTCTAGCACATCTGTTTGCTTGCTCTCCAGAGCAAAAATTTACACGTTATCCTAGAAATGTGAACAAGTGTCTTCAGGTAGGAGAAGGCTTTCTATTTACTATTCTAGGACATCTGTGCTCACTTCGGCAGCACATATACTATTCTAGGACATCTATAAAGAGGCACATCTCTAAATCATTGGAGAAATACACTATTTCTTTTTTTAATACATTTTTAATGTTAATTTATTTTGAGAGAGAGAAAGAGAGAGACCAAATAGGGGAGAGGCAGACAGAAAGAGAGAGAGGGAGAGGAAGAGAGAGAGAGAGAGAGAGAGAATCCCAAGCAGGCTCTGAAATGTCAGCACAGAGCCTGATGTAGAGCTTGAACTCATGAACCGTGATATCATGACCTGAGCCAACATCCAGAGTCAGACGCTTAACCAACTGAGCCACCCAGGTACCTCAGGTTATACTGTTTCTAATGTTCAGGCCTATTTGCTATTCAAACATGGCTTTTGCCCAGAAGATCTAGAATGTGCAAGAAATTTATTAAGAATTGTCTCCTAAAATTTATCATTATAATGTGCATAGGATTTATAGTAAGGAACCTTCTTATATTTCTGATATTGATGGTAGAATTTTCTCTCTTTTTTCCTTTATAATTTTCTCTGGGATTTATTTACATATATTAAGTTCATAAAAGCAACAATATTGGTGTTTTTAAAATTTTTTTTTCCAATGGCTTGTCTATTTTCTATTTTGGTGATTTCTACTCTTATTTATATTACTTTCTTCCTTCTACACACTTTGATAATAACTTGCTCACAAATTTTATTAGGTCCTTAAGCTGCAAATGTAGATAGTTACTTTAAACTTTTTGTTAATCCTAAAATAAACATTTAGAGCTGTAAATATCAATCTAACCACTGGCTTAATTGCATCTCACAAATTTTCATGTGTTGTATTTTCATTACCATATGTTTCTAACCTTCCTTTTTTATTTCCTTTGGGATCCATTAGTTATTTTAAAGTGTGTTACCTAATTTTGAAATATTTGTAAACTTCTCAAATATATATATATATGTGATTTACAGTTTTTTTCCGCCAAAGAATATGTTCTGTAAGATTTAAATTCTGGAAAAAAATAATTTATTTAATGGGTAAAATGTAGCCTATCATAATGAATGTTCCATGAACACTTGAACAAAATTAAGTCTTCAGTATTGAATATTATTCTATAAATGTAAGTGTAAATTAATAATTAGTGTTCAGATTTCTACGTGATAATTTTTTGGATAAATATTTGTGGCACTTCTTGGTAAAGAGTTGTTAATATCTTTAATGCTGTAGGTGGCTTATTTCCTATTTAAGCTTTCATGTTTTTCTTTATTAATTGTTCTCATTAGATGTATATGCATTTAGAATCATTTTGTCTTCCTGATAAGTTCACAGTTTTATAATTAAGAAATTACACCCGTCCTTATTTCATTCAGGTAGCTCCTTTTGTGTCTTGAATTTTAATATTTCTGACACTAATATAACCAAATTATTTTCCTTATTCTCAATGTTTTCATGGCATTTTTTGTTATTTTATCATTCTTTAGTTTTAAATCTACCAGTATTTTTATATTTATACTGCATTTCATGCAGGAAGAGTATAAGTGGTTCTTAATATTTTGTGTCTAGAATGACAATTTCTGACCTTAAGCTGAAGTATTTAATTCATTTACATTCAAATTAACTGTCAATATTGTTAAATTTTTATTCTACTATTTTATTATTTTTCCCAATTGTTTCCCAATCTATTTCTTCATTTCAATTGAATTTTTCTATTGGCTTTTAGGTCTTCTTTAGGTTAAAATATGTACCCTTAACGTGCCAAAATCTGATTGGAATTATTATTTTACCACTTTATGAAAACATAAATACCTCGGAAACATGTAGTTCCATTACAACTTGCTATTTTTTTTTTTGCTAGTTTTGTTTTGATTTAAACAATCATGTATCATTAAAAGTTTTCTATTGCTGCTGTAACAAATTGCCATGAACTTAATTTGGGAGATTAAAACAACCTCCAAATTTATCATTTTACAATTCTGTACATTAGCTGTTTGGACATAGATCTCCCTGGACTCAAAGTGTTGGTAGAGCTGTGTTACTTTTGGGTGGCACTAGGGAAGAATCTCTTTCCTTGTCTTTTTAACCATTAGATGTTGCCCGTTCCTGGATTTGCTTCCTGGTTCCCTTCCTCTGTTTTCAGAATCAGCAACTTTGCATCTCTCCGTGCCTCCCTTCCATAGTCACATTTCCCTCCAACTTGAAGTCCCCGTGTGATTAAATTGGGCACTCTTGACAATGCAAGATAATCCTCTCATCTCAGGTCCTTAACTTAATTACATCTGCAAGTCCTTTTGCCATGTAAGGTAACAAATTTATAGATATCTGGGATTAAGACAGGAACATCTTTGGGAGATTATTATCCTGCTTACCATAAAAGGAAAAAGCAAGTTACACTGTTCAGGGAAATAGAGTTAGGAGAATAGAGAAAATGGTTATCACAAAATTCAAGTAGGAGAGTAAGGAGAGGTCTTCCTAGACAGTGGTAGCCCTTGAGTCACCCAGGGAAATACACTATTTCTTGACCTAGGAGGTCATTTCATTGCCATTTATTTTATAAAATGTTGTTAGGCATTACACATATGTTTTATGTGTTTTTATATTAAAATAACAAATAATAGAATATATGGGATTACAAATTGGGACAGAGAAACTAGTCTTTGTTTTTACTTATAATAAGATGAGGGTGGTCTGAACTATGTGACAGTGTATAGGGAAAGAATGAAAGGTTAGTGAGATGTTTAAAGTATAAATAGGAGCACCTGGGTTGCTCAGTGGGTTAAGCGACTGACTTTGGCTCAGGTCATGATCTCATGATTTCTGAGTTTGAGCCCCGTGTCAGGCTCTGTGCTGACAGCTCAAAGCCTGGAGCCTGCTTCAGAAAATCTCTCTCTCTCTCTCTCTCTCTCTCAAAAAAAAAAAAGTATAAATAGAAGATATTAATAGTTGGTAGACTTGGGAATTTTCTTATTTTCCCTTTCTCTTCTCATAGATTTATTTTACACTTCTTTTTGGTCATTCATACAACCATTGATTATATAAGCTTTTAAAAAAAATTTTTAATATTTATTTATTTTTGAGAGACAGAGTAAGACAGAGTGTGAGCTGGGGAGGGGCAGAGGAGAAGGAGACGCAGAATCCTAAACAGGCTCCAGGCTCTGAGCAAGCATTCAGCACAGAGCCTAACATGGGGCTCAAACCCAATAACCGTGAGATCATGACCTGAGCTGAAGTTGGGCACTCAAACGACTGAGCCACTCAGGCGCCCCTATATAAGCTTTTTAAGAAACATGAAATGACACTGCTAAGCTATGTTTGAGAGGATGAAGTATTAAGCAAGATTCAATGTGTCTGAATTTGTTGAGCTTTCTTGAGCATATACTTTCCATAAGATGTCCTTTCAGTTTCACAGCTTAACTATGTTAGATGATATTTCTTATTATGTTTTCTTTTAATAAATATCACCTTCCTAAATATTTGACTATGATAGTAAAATGATGCAAAAATCTCTGATGCCAAATAAAACCTGATACAGTTTAAAGAAGTCCAAAACAAACACGTTATTGACCATAAATTTTGAGTATCATAAATGTAAACATTTTAAACAATTTTAGCTATTCATGCACATATTTACTAAAGGCAGTAATCTTTTTCAATCAATAGATTTCTGCATTTTTGTTAATTTAATTTAAAGTTATGTAACAGCAATTTTTTCTGTAGTTCAATTTTTTAAACAAGCCCAAGTGTTACATGTTTTCATCTTATCGATAGCCACAAGTCTGCAATACAAAAAAAAAAAAAGAAAGAAAATATTATACTTGACTAGAGGGTAGGTAAACAACAGTACAAAAAATAATATTGAACAGGGATTCAGAATAATGGTCCTAATGTTAGGCAAGCTTCATATATATGTGTGATTTAAACTTTCTTTTCCATAATACTAAATCATAAAATCTGGAAATATATTACTCTATGCCAAGATTTGTTATGAGATCAGGTGAGAAAAAAAGTCTTTTGAAACAAATCAATTGGATAAAAGGACAAAATAACCCAGTCATGACAGGCAGTGTTCCCATGATTGTAAATGGGAAAAATTATTTTTAAAAGAATAGTTCATAGACATTTTTTTCATAAAAATACAACATACATATTTATTTAATAGTCACAATTCTCAAATATTCATATAAATGTTGGTAAATATTACTCATTTTAAAACCAGTCAAATCAGTTTAAACTCAGTTAAACCAGTTCGAAGATGAGTGGTTTGCACTTTTTTTATGAACTATATTGATTAAATATTTTGAGTTCTTTTGTAGCTTTTAGTGTTCAGTAAACTCATTAGGAACTAGAATGGCAAAGATTTTATATTGCATTATGAATAATTATAATATAATGCAAAATCCTTTCAGTGCTACAGCCCAATGTCTAGAGATAGTCCCTTGCAAATATTTGCTAAGGGAAAGGAAAAGTAGAAACGAGAAAGAAAAGAAAAAGGAAAGGAGGAGAAAAAAGAGAGGAAAGAGAAGGAATTAAATTCTGATCCCAGCTATAAAGAGAGTGATAAATAAACAAAGATAATCATGAATGCAAAAAAAAAAAAAAAATGGGGCGGGGGGATGGTGGCATACATTTGATACAGTGCATCTGTTGTTTCTGAACTAATTTTAAACTGGGTGTCACATAAATCAGATGCCTGCAGATTATATGACTATATATGTCCTCAGTCTGAGGTTAACAAACTAATGAGTGATGCTGCCTACAGCAAACAGGAAATTGTTTGCTCTCTTTTCTTTTCTTTTTTAAATGGTACCTTAACAAAATGACTCTCTGCACTGAATTTGGCTCTTACAACACTTTATCACCCCTTTGAGAAGGAAAAGAACTTTAAAATTTTTTATCCTCACTGTGCTTAGGAGGTATTTTGTCATCAGTATTTGTGGACAAGCAATAGAAAGAAAGAACATTTATTCACATTTAAGGCTAGTAGTTCATGATATCAGATAACTGAAACTAGTATCTACTTTGTAGGTGTGAGAGAGAAGCCATTTCTTGGACCTGATTTGAAACTGTCCAGGGCTCCTGGGTGGCTCAGTGGGTTAAGCGTCCAACCGTTGATTTTGGCTCAGGCAGTGATCTCACAGTTGGTGAGTTCAAGCTCCACATCGGGCTCTGTGCTGACAGCATGGAGCCTGCTTGAGATTCTTGCTCTCTCCGTCTCTCTGCCCTAGCTTGGGGGCACTCTCTCTTAAAAATAAATAAACTTGAAAGAATTAATAAAAAAAGAAAAGATGCTGTCCAATTAGGGACGTTGTCCTCTTTTTCTCCAAAGCTCTAGTACACAAGAGAGTTAACCGTCCTGTGTCTTTTGATGAAGAGAAATTCTTAATTTTAATCCTATTATCCTTAACTTTTATCCTATTGGAAGTGATTTTATCACATTGCCTGAGAAAGGGAAGAAAATATGTTCTCATGTAAGAATGCCCAGTTGTCCCGGTATCAATTATTTAAAAGGATATTGTATCCCTATGATTACACAATAGAATTTCTCTTATAATCAAATAACCTCTATATGTAAATCCATTTTGAGCCTTTGTTATTTAGATATTTGTTCAGAGTTCCAAACTGAATCCTCATTTCCTAGATTTCTATGCACAGGAAAATTTTTCTTCTGATTCTAGGTTTCAAATGATATTAGACTATTCAATTTTGTTTTTCATTGAGTTAGTTTCAGTTAAGATGTATTCTCCTAGGAAATAATCATTTCATCTAAGTTTCCTTACTACCAGTCACAAAATCATAATGAAATGTGATACCATATTAAATTTTAATCTTTGGATATATATTGTGGCTTTGCTGTGCAAAATGTCATCCATCTTGATAAATATTTCAAGTATACTTAACTATATGTATTTTGCAGTTGGTGGGTATAGTCTATTCATATGTCAGTTAGATTTTTGTGGTTCATAATATTATTTATATCTTCTGGATATTTGTCCTGAAATTTTGTTTAGTTTTTTTTCAATCATTGAATGCAATACATAGTGTATATCTCCAACTGTAATTGTGGATTTGTGTATTTCTCTCTTTAGTTTTTTCAGCTTCTAATTCATGTATTTTGAAGCACTGTTACTAGGCACATGTACACTTATAATTGTTATTGTCTTATCCTTTGACATAATTACTCTTTATTATGTTTTGTTCTTTCTCTCTACTAATACTTCATGTTTTGAAGTCTGCTTTATCTGCTGCAATATGAGCACTCCGTTTTTCTTATATTTACTATTACGTGGTTCACCCTTTACTTTGAACTTCCTTGTTATGTTATCTCTTGTAGACAGCACATAGTCCATTCTTGTTTTTCTTTTAACCCAGTCTGACAATGTTTTCATTTTGATTAAAAATTTAGTTCATGAGTGAGGAGCCTGAAATTAAGTCCTCCATTAAGAGCAACCTCGGGGTGCACGTAGCCCTGATTCCAGGAAAAGCTTCAGCTGAAACCACTCTCGGATGAGCCAATCAAAAGAACTGTGTAACATTCCTGTGGTCTGAGTCAGGGCTGTGAACTGCAGGTAGTTACTCTGTACAAACTAGCCAATCCTCATCGCTTGCCTAAATCCCAGGTAGGCCCTTTGAGCTCACCTTATAATTGGTCATTTTCAAAGGATTCTCAAAGGTCATGATTGGGTCCCGCCAAAAGTAACGGGCGCCTCACAGATACTGAATGGTCAAAACTGTTACCATGGGTGCTGTACAATTATGACTGGTGCTTATGTGATGATGCAATACGTACAACATGTGCACTGTAACACCCCCATCCCTTACCCCATAAAAACCCTGCTTGCTATTGTTTGGGGCTTCACTTTGCTGCCGCTGTGCCGGTAGATGGGTGAGCCCCTGCTCGAGCTTGTAATAAAGACCCTTATGTACTTGCATCGGTGTCAGCTCCTTGGAGGTCTCAGGGGACTCGCGATTCAGGAACAACAATGAGGCCCCTGGGTGGCTCAGTCGGTTAAGCACCTGACTTCAGCTCAGGTCATGATCTCGTGGTTTGTGAATTTGAGCCCCACGTTGGGCTCTGTGCTGATAGCTCAGAGCCTGGAGCCTCTTTCAGATTTTGTGTTCCCCCTCCCTCTGCACCCCCATGCTCATGCTCTGTCTCTCTGTCTCTCAATAATAATAAATAAAAACGTTAAAATTTTTTAAAAATTTAAAAAGAAAATTTTGTCGGAGACCGGCTCTGACCGGGGTCCAGGGGTCCCTAAAGGATGGATGGTGTTGGCGAGGGAGGGGTGAGAGAGCCCTGAGAAATTTTTTCTGATCACTAGGCAGGCATCTCCGCTCTGACTGGGGCTCAACTTTATTTTAGAATTAAGTGTTTGGGGGATGGCACAAAAGTGTCATTTGCCTTAGACAATGATTTCTGATGACAAACTGATATGTAAGAATTTCCCAGAACATAGACTTGTAGAAGACACATGCATAACCTTTATCAATAGTGATTGAGGTAGGGGATTTAGATGCTTATCCTATGAGGAAGGAAGGTATCTTTAGCATACAAGAAAATGTTTTTAGCATAAAAAGGGTGAAGTTACTTCTTTGTGAGCAGGAGTCAAACAGGTCTTTCAGGAAACACCTTTGCTCCCATAATCACAAAAGAAGTTCCTCAATAGGTTCCTTCACAGGGTGCAGTCAGCATATTCAAGGCTAGAATAAGTCACTCCAAATACTGGTAACAAATGGTTGGGGGAGGGAGGCAGTGCTCCAAGCAGAAACAGTTGGGTGGGGGTGGATATCTGTCCTTAACTCTAAATTAGGGTCTTTGTCTCAGAGCCAGACTCAATTGTAACTCTTGTGTTCTAGCTCCCTTCATTATGTAAGTCTTGGATCTGCAAGGCCCATAGGAAGAGCCTTTTGACAGTCATCCACAGTGCTTTCATCTGAAGTCTCTTTGGAAAAGGCAGGAATATGCTTTTCCTTATGAGCAATCTGTGTGGGGAATATGGGTCTGATCTGGAATATTGTGAGGCCTGGTCAATACCAGCAGCCTCACTTACAACATGAGCCAGTAGTAGCAGAAGGAGATACCAGTTTTCATTTCTCATGGCAGGAGCTATGCAAGCGCTGCCATTTCCTCACTGTGACTGTCATCCAGTGAGGCCAGTGCAGCTCCCAGCAAAATTTAGTTCATTTTAATTTTGTGTAGCTATCAAAAGTGTTGTGTCTAGGTGTTTCACTTTGCTAATTGTGTGTAGATTGCTCATCTGTTACGTGTGTCTGCAGTCCACTTTTCCTAACTTCTTTGTTCATAGCTTCTTTTTCTTAGTATTACATTCCATTCACTTTTTAAGCTATGTCTCTGCATTTTTTTAACTGTTAGTGTTTTATGATATAAATGTTTTAAATGATGATAATCAAATTGAGGTTAATCTTCAATTACTTAAATAGTCACTAGTATTTACTTCCATTTCCGCTCCTTCTTCCCTGCCTTATGTAATACATTTCAAATCTATATGCATGTGTACACAATCATTTGTATTTCAAAATTAATAAAGAGAATGTGTCTGAATGTGTGTGTGTGTGTGTGTGTAGTTTCTTTAGATATAGAATTATTGGTTCATGGTTTGTTTCTATTTCCCCGTAAGCATTTTTAATATGGCATTCCAGTGCCTCTGGACACCTTTTATCTGTGAAAAATCAGCTATTAATCATAATATTCTTCCCTCTATGTAAAGTTTATTTCTTGTTGGCTCATTTTAAGATTTTCTTTCTCTTTGGTTTTCCTCATTTTGACAGTGATGGGCCATTGTGTTTAGATTGGAGTCTCTGTGATCTCTAAGTCAATATTTTCCACAAAATTTGACAAGTTTCCATCATTATTTCTTCCAATATTTTGCTTCCTTTTTTCTTTCTCCTTCTGGCACCACTGTTATAAATATGTTGAACTTTTTGACATTGTTTCACATGTATTTCATATTTACCTATCTCCTTGTTTTGTCTCTGATATGTAGATTGCTCTGTTTTTATGTCTCATGGTTCCTCTGCCATCCTTGGTCTCCCACTGAGCCCATATAGTAATGGTTTTTCTTTTTAATTTTTAAAAAAAGTTTCATTTTTTCCTTTCTATTTATATTGGAGTCTCTTCTCTGTTCACTCATTAAGACCATTTAAAATCATTTTTCTTTAATCTTTGGGTATAACTTAAAATTATTTGACTATAGACTAAAACTTTCTGTTAATTTTTCTTTCATATCCAAAATTCCCTGTCATTTTGAGTCTGTTTTTATTCAGTGTATTTTTTTCTTAATTGTAAGATGTCACTACCCTGTTTCTTTGCAAGCATAGGAACTTCTGTTGGAAATTGAAAATTATAAATAACATATTGTAGCAAATATAAATTCTTATTAATAATAATAGGAAATTATTATTTCTTTTTTGGTAAACAATAACCTTGTCTGGATGACTTTAGATGTAGATTAGATCTGCTATGCGTTAGAAGGCAGACACTGTGTCTGCCCAATGCTTGTGCCTTCCAGAGGCTGCCTCTACTGTTTCTCTCTAATTTGTCTTTCAGCCTAATAGATATGGAGATTATATTTAAGTTTTGAGGTCAGACCTCCCCCCATTCTCTTGTTTCTAGGGATTCCTAATAGTTTCTAACTGCTCTGTCGGTCTTAGCTTTTTTCTGCTGAATCTTCAAGTTATTGGGCTCTAGCTTTTTGCTGTTCCAGGTGCATATATTAGGGGAATGACATTAATTAATAAGGCAACAAATATACAAAACTCATCTGGCACAGTTTTATCTTATAAAAAGATTACTCTCTGGTATCTGTGTTGTTTTTTGTTTTAATTGGGTCTCCAATGCATATGTGTAGCTTTGAGGTCATCCAGAAATTTAATCAGTTTATGCCTATACTATGGGTCATACACTGTGGTTCTGTCATCTTGAGGCTGTTCTGTCTTAAATTATTCAGTCTTGAATTCTTTTTCTGCCGTCTTCAGCTGGTAAGGCTGCACTATTTCGATGTGATTTTTTTCTCTGCTGTAGCCATAGTGTTGGAGAATGCCCTCAAGAAAAAAGCCATGAATGTAAATTCTTACACTCTATTATTGTTACTTTGCAAGAATAAACTGTCCTCTGACCTCTTCTTGTTTGGATACTTTCTTTTAAATAGTTTTTTTTTTTTTTTATTCTATGTATTTTGTCCAAATGTTACAATTTGTATCCCAAAAGATTTAGCCTGGCCATTTTACTCAGTCACTGTTACCATTAGGAATGAGTCATTATTTATTTTTCCCTCAATATTAATTGGGCAGCCACGTTATGCTCAGAGCTATTATAGGGGCAGAGATATATCAGTGAATGAACCAGTAGAAATAATTGCCCTAAAGGAGCCAAGTTGTGTGTGAAAAGTAGACATAACATAAAGCATAAACACAATATAAAATGAAATTAACAATATTGTAGTAGTGCTTAAGATTACTGGCAGAAAATAATTAGGAGTAAGAAAAGATTTGGAACATGAAGTTGAGATGGGTACCAGTTTTAAAGACCAAGTCATTGTAAGGCTTATTGACAGCATAACATTTGAGTAAATAATTGAGGAAAGCTCAAGGAATTAGTAATATGAACATTTGGGGAGTGCAGAGGGATGAGTCAGTGCAAAGATCACCAAACAGTATCGTGCTTGGAATGTTTGAGGAAAAATAAGGAGGAAAAGTGTGGTTGGAAAAGATTAAGCAAGTTAGAGAATAGTAGATGATGATACCATGAAGTCAGTGGGCATCAGAAATATGAAGCTTTGAAACTCAATGAAAGAACTTTGACGTTAGGTGAAATGGGAATCAGTGTTCATTGTTAAGAATAGAGTGTGAGAGCAGATGGAACAATTAGGAAATCATTGCAATAATGTGAGAGTAAGATATTACTAAATTGGATTTTAATAGAAGCAATAGAGATATGCAGAAGCGGTAATGGTCTGAATATACCTTTTTGATTACACAACATGATGTCTTAACTGAAATTTCATTGTGTGTGTATTTTCAGGTTTGTGTATGACAGCGAAACTCTGATAGAAACAGAGAGAGAGAAATTACACTTAGATGTCTAGTCTATAGGCAAATTCTGATCATGTTTCATATATCTTATGTTTCATAGATCTTTAATATGAGCTTGTCCATCTTTTTTTCATAGTTCTTATTACAATCTAATACAGTTACTTGCTTATTTGCCCACATTGCCTAGAAAACTATAAGTCCTTGATATATTTTTAAAGTGTCAGAAATATTAAAAAGCGAATTTTTGATTAAATGTCTAAATGTATGAATAACTAGTAAATAATGGACTCATAAAATAATACTAAAATGTTGAGGGGAGCCTGGATGGCCCAGTCAGTTAAGCATCTGACCTTGGCTCAGGTCACAATCTCACGGTTTGTGAGTTTGAGCCCCACATCATTCGAGCCCCACATGATGCGGGTGGGAGAGTTGTCAGCACAGAGCCTGCTTCAGATCCTCTGTGTCCCTCTCTCCCTCTGCCCGTCCCCCACTTGTGCACACACTCTCTCTCTCTCATAAATAAATAAATACTAAAAAAGAATACTAAAAGTTGATATCAAGTAAAATTAAGGTTTACTAGAAATTAATTTAAAAGGATCACCTAAAAATATTTGCATATCTCTAACAGTATGTCAGACTTTTTGCAAAAGAATCAAGTAAGATAAAGATAGAGAAATCATTACACTAGTATATACCTATATGCCGGGCATTATTAGAACAGAATAGTGAGGCAACTCCCATGGACTTATAATCATCAGTATAAAAGAAACTGAGCTGTTTGGAAATTTCATAATTGAAAGTATTTGCAAATAATACAGTTGANAAAATAAAAAAATAAATAAAAAGATAGCCTCTGTAGTATGGACATGGTTTAGAGTAACAGGATGAAGATAAGGCAGATAGACTACACACATGAGGTGCTTAGGTTGCAGGTTCACTTCCCAGCTCTATTACTTTATAGCTATGTGACCAAAGATGTGATTTTAAGGTGGTTATCATTTCTTTATACTTAAAATGGGGATGTTAATAGCACACACTTTGTATATTCGCTTTTAGCATTAAATGAGTTAAGCATTTAGAAAAATGCATGCCAAATGTTAACATTGAATATACATATGATGTGTGTGTGATTATAACTATATACCTATGTCTATATATCATCTATATCTGTATCTATAGATATATCACAACAATGACTCACACCACTACTAAGGCACAGGGAGTCAAAGTATCTTCTGTTTTCTTCCTGTTGACTCACTGGTACATACAAGTAGGCTATCCTGAGGAAAATCTGTTTTTGTATCTCACTATGTAATGTTACTCTGAATTTGCAAAAATAAAATGATGGCTTTGAAAACATGTAAACACAGAGATAAGTTCGTGGGCCACAGCTATAGTATAGCTTATAAACATTATCTTCTAAGTCCATGAAACATAAGTGCAGTCATATTTCTTGAAATGTGGTAAGCTGCCGTGTAGATAATTTGGATTGTAATGCTGTGTGCCATGTTTAAGTTACCACAGAAGAATAAGCTTCTTGAACTATCAGGGCTGAGATTTCCTTTAACATATGATTCCACCTTTTGCTTTCAAACCTTTCACACCAAATTTCTTCTCTTTTGAAGTGTAAGAGCTGTATTTCGACATTTAAAAAGCAGAAGTCCTGTGGGATTCACTGGTAAAAGCCATTAGTGAATTTGCTGATATAAAAGTTGCATGATACCATAAATCTTTTATAGAGCGTCCTTGAAAAGTGTTTGTGTGTGTGTGTGTGTGTGTGTGTGTGTGTGAGAGAGAGAGAGAGAGTCAGAGACAGAGAGAGAGACAGACAGACAGAGATTAGGTAAAAATAGCAATTGTGTTACATACAACCTTCAGCATTACACTTTGTGACATTTAATAAAATAGAATCAAAAAGTTATATCCTCAGGGGCCTTGTTATGCGATCATATGAATGAACTGAATAGCCGTGCCATAGGTTCTAGGAGGCAAATATGTATTACGAAAACTGATTTCAGTTTCCTTTGCTGGAAAAACCAACTTTTAGTCTCTCTGCTGTAAGTGCCATAACAATAACATTCATGTCAGTTCTCTGTATATCATAGGTATAAAATATTAAGGTAAATTTATTTCCACATGTACATTTCTATATTATTTTGATTATCTGGATGCTCAGAAATAAAGCAGGGTAAATGAGAAGTCCCTAGTTTGCAATAACAATTATTTCTAACTACTGTAGTTAGATGTGTGGTATTTTTTTTAATCCTTTTTTATTTTTGAGAAAGAGAGAGAGACGGAGCATGAGCAGAGGAGGGGCAGAGAGAGAGGGAAACACAGAATCTGAAGCAGGCTCCAGGCTCTGAGCTATCAGCACAGAGCCCAACGTTGGGCTCAAATTCGTGAACCATGAGATCATGACCTGAACCAAAACTAGATGCTTAACTGACTGGACTACCCAGGTGCCCCTTATGTATGGTATTTTTAGCAGAAGAGTTCTGTATGCAGATAATTTTACAATAACTTCAAAAAGTCAAAATTAGACTTTTGGTTTTGAGAAAATTGATGTAGGCTCACTTTTCTCTGCCCCCTCCTCCAAATACTCCTAAATAACCTGAAAATAATTCAACAGATAGAATCATAAAATGACTCTGAAAGTGGAAAGAAGAAAGCAGACCAGCTACAAACATAAAAGATCAATTTACAGTTCCTCAAAATAGTGACTGTGAGAAATAATATTTAATAGGATTTTTGGAAAA
Source organism: Crocuta crocuta (assembly GCF_008692635.1). Taxonomy (NCBI): domain Eukaryota; kingdom Metazoa; phylum Chordata; class Mammalia; order Carnivora; family Hyaenidae; genus Crocuta; species Crocuta crocuta. The sequence goes on from NW_027527973.1 coordinate 186,461, forward strand.
ATAATATCCATGATGTACAAAACATATTTGACTCTTATTTATTTATTTATTTATTTATTTATTTTTGCAAATAGTTTATTGTCAAGTTGGTTTACACACAACACCCAGTGTCATCCTCACAAGTGCCCCTCTCCGATCTGACTCTCATTTTATAAAGTATTTTAACTGTTTTCACATCCATCTCTAGCTTTCTGTGCAATAGAATTATCTCTTACAAATTTCATTCTCTCAAAAATATTTTAAATTATACCAGATATTGGTCATTTACTTCTATTTGAAGATCTTTATAGGCTTTATTTCCATGAGATTCCTTATCTAGGGCAATATTACAAAACATTTGAAATTTCAGGTTATTGTGAAATACTGATTTTATAGGGAATTTACATTAAATTCTGTGCACTACTAAGCACTTTGTAATATTCATGTTGAAAATGCATAAAAGTTTAAGTTCCAAGATGATTATAGGTTAGGTTATTAAGATATTAGTTCTTTTCTCTGTCATTCCTTCAATGTCATAGATAATGTAAAGTCCTTATGATCAAATTGTGTTTGATCAGTACATAAGTTACCTCTCTGATTTATCTTTTAAGTGCCCTCTTACTCCACCTAAGCTACAGTGATTTCCTCACTCTTCTTCAAGGATGTCATGTACTCACATTTCTTAGAGCCTCAGACTACCTGTAGTATTTATTAAACATTCTTCCCTTGATATATTCATGACCAAATTCTTCACAAAACTAGTTTTATGCCTTTGCTCTAATGTCACTTTCTAATCAGGCTTACCTGAGTACCTATCCCTACACATACACACACACACACACACACACACATACACACACGCACACCCTTTCACCTGATCTACTTTTCCAACATTTCTCTTTATCTCATGTGATAAACATTTTGCTAATTTATCTTTCGATTATTTATTATACTCCAACACACAAAAGTGGAAATTTCATATAAGCAATGATCTTTGGTTTATTCTGTGACCAATTTCAAATATCTTGAACATAGTAGGTTCTCATTAAATATTTATTGCATATTGAAAATGGGTAGGCATAAATAGCATGAATAGATGTTATTTTCATTTTATCCAATCTGAATACATAGTTTTCCAGTCTGAATACATAAACACTTCTGTAAAATAACTACCTTAAGGGACCAATCAAAATTGTAAAACATAATATATACGTATATACTAGTCTCCTACTCTTTCCCTAGTACAGTACAGTTTATGTATTTATACTGGGTAACTCAATATACCTCTGTATTTTAGCAAGGCACACTCTTCTAATTGAGACTATTTTCACAATCTTTACAACTTTAAAGAGTTTATTGACTTAATAGTGCAGAATGTAATGTCCAGATACTAGCTGTATACAAATTACAAGATTCGTCATAAAAGAAATGATCTGAGTCAAGATCCTACCCTACATGTCTAGTTTATGCTTTTTTTTCCCCCTTTTCATTTTATGTTTCACTCATGGCAGACTTTTCAGATCATCTTCAATTAGAAATAATCTTGTCCAGACTATAGGTGTTTTCTTCAGATAAAAAAAAAGGCATAACTTTATAATAGATTGAAACCGCATCCACATAGTATGTACAAGAAGTAAAATACTAAGATCTATCTCTATACATAGATAGATGATAGATAGATAGATAGATAGATAGATAGATAGATAGATAGATAGATAGATAGATAGGAGGCAGATACATATAGCTATACATATCTATTCTATCTGTATAGATACAAATTCTATCAATTTATAAGGTATCTAACCACATGGAATATATGAATTATCAAACAGTGAGGATAGAAAGATATGCATCTTCTCAAATGTATATACATATATAGTTAGGTGTGGTCAACTAGATAGGTTAATTTTTGATAGGCATTTAAATAAACAAAATAAATTCTTTCGACAGAGCTGAAATAGAATGTTCTGAGTAAGTAAAAACACTCAAATCATTTGATTCCATCAAGGTTAAAATTGAAAAATTGATTGAGTGCTTGTATTAAAATGACCTATGCTTGATTTTGTTCTCTTGGAGAGATAGCCTTTGATAAATGAAATAGTTTAAGACATCAATAGTGTTGTGAAGCAGGGCAAGGGATTCTGTGAACATTCAAATATCAGTGTGAGATTGAGTTATGCCAGTAAATGTCAAGTTTGGTCAGAGAGCTCTTGGTTTCAGAACAACATAGTCTTTTAGTCCTGAAGCCAAACTGCACACATTCAGGTCATACTGAATGATCGAAATGTCACCGAGTGAAAACAAGCTGAGATTCATTGCAATCATACAAGGCAGGGCATTCCACAGGTCTTTCGGACAATGTGATTTCAGCTGGAAATTTTATAAAACATTTAGACAGAAAAAAATCCTATTTGCCATTGAGTAAAGTTGGGAATTGCTGCCACTCATGAATTCTCAATCCTCTTATTTGATCTGACCAGATTTCTTTCTTACTTTTCTTTCTTTTTTTTTTTTTTTCTTCAAAAACTTGTCCCCAGACAACCTGCTCCAGAATAACTTGGGTGCTTATTTACTAATGCACATTTAATAGACCTCTCCATGGTATCATTGAATCCAGGTCTCTGCAGGGGCCTGGTTATCTGCAAGTAAAGAAATCATGCCTGCACTCAAGGGACACTGAACTAAACTCCAAAAACCATTGGGAACAGTTATTAAGTTTTTTCATTTGTTTCCTCAGTATCTAGTTACTTCATGGCAAATAGATCAAATATATTTTTGAGTAAATTCATTGTTTCCTTTTATATTATGAATTTTTGATTTCTATGAAAAGTATTTTTCATAAAGAAAGAGAAATTAGATAGGATTCAGATTTTAAAAAGTGGGCCATGTTGGATGGAATTCTTCTTTTTATTTTCCCTGAAGGCAGTTTCTTGCTCATTAGATATAGAGCTCAAACAGAACAAATGTTGTTGGAATGAGAAATTCAGTGATGCCAGAGCAGCTGGAAATTGAAGGTAACGTCCCAGAATTAAGGGAAGCACAAAAGGGGATACTCCAAAAATCTGTGAATAAACTCTCTTCAAAACTTGGCCTTTGTCAAAAAAAAAAAATGTACATTTAAGAACTACTGAACTATACTAGGCTAACAATTCAAGGTACATAATAGACAATATTCTCTGTAGGCCAAAAGAGATGGACAAAAATTTCAACAGCTTCATTGTGCTAGAAAGAAGAGCTAGGTAAACCCCTTTGACTTTTCATTTAAACCCTCGGTTTGCCACTTCTAAGCCTATGCTAAGGGATTCACCTTAGTACTAAAGGAAAAACCATAATAACCACTCTCTAATAAAGCTTAAAACCAAGACTCTGTATGATCAAGGTATTCACCCATAATTTAACAGTTTGCAAGAGCAAAATCAAAAGCTTTTCACTTGGTAATATAGAAACCAAGAAACTCTACAGCATATAAATCACAATGTCAAGTGAACATTGAAAAGCTAGTAGACATGTATAGAAAGAGGAAAATGTTACCTACAATTAAGAAAAATAGTGATTAATACAAATAAACATCCGGAACTAATTGCTGGTATTAGTAGCAGAAGGGCTTTAGAATAAGTGATCATTATTTTAAACTCTATACAGGAAAAATGTATGTGAAGGGTTTAACAATGTGTATTTTCAGAACTGAGACAAAACTCTATACAAAACCAAATGAATCTGGGTTATACACCTGAATTAGATATAAGCTTTGAAAAAATTTCAGTGAGATTAGCAAATGGCTACCCTTCTTTCTTAGTGGTAGCATGTAAAAAGTAATGATGTAAATTTAATTTTGAAAGGGAATATCCTCAGGCCATAGACCACCCAAACTTCAGAAAATTTATTGAATAAAGAGGTTTGTTTTTTTTTTTAGATTGATTTCTTACATTGTGTTATTCACAGGTCTTACAGAATCATACTTAGTACCTATTTTATTCTACTATTTAAAAAAAATATAGTTCATTGTCAAGTTGGTTTCCATATAACACCCAGTGTTAGGAAGTGCCCTGGCTTGCAGGATTATTTTTTTCTACTTTTGAGTGTCTGCCAGTGCAATGTTCTGTGGAGGTGATAAAATGGTTAAAAATGCTGCCAAATAAATCAGTACAAAGTCAGATGTTGAAAATACTGTGGTGCAGAAAAAACGTGAGAGTACTGCTGCCTCGGTCAGGTGGTCAGGTTAAAACAGTTTTGAAATTATCTGATTATTGAGTGATCAATAGATTACATATGCCAGCACCTTGGTTCCCTCTTGCCCTTGGGTAAAGTGTCTCTTCAAACACTGAAATATTTCTGGACTATGCAAGTGACTAAACTTTGTGTATAAATCTCAAAAAATATAATTAAAAATAGCCAGATGGAGAATGATGAATGTTATACTATAAATTCTGAAAAAATTAAATGAATATGCAAATTAATATGGTGTTATTGATAAACAAGTCCAGAAATGATTAGTAAAATAATTTACTAATAATTAATGTTATTAACAGTGTTGAAACACAAAGATACAAAGGGGTTATTTGTATCTGAAAGTGTTCATTTAAAAATAAAAGATGTAAATCAAATACAATTACACATTAGCATTTATTTAATCTAAATGATGGTTAATGGGTTTTATTTTTTTCAGTTTTTTAAATGTTTGACATGTTTTTATAAAAAGATTATAACATTAATTATAGACTGTAATTTTCATAAAAATTAGCAATCTTTTTACCCAATTAGGGAATTATGACTTAAATTACATTGTCTGCACATTATTTTTAACTTTTCTGTTTCATTATCTTTTAATTTATAAATAACATACAGAGTTGTAAATTACGACTTGAAATTCTTTTTCTTTTAATAGGAGAGTTTAAACACTTTTTTTGCACATACTTACATATTTATTCTGACTTCCATCAAATGGCATTTTATTTTTAGTTTCTTTTACATTTTTTGACATTCTTTCTGCTAGTAATAACATACTCTTCTAAAAATGGTCAGTTAACAAGGAACACATTCTGATTTAATTTCTGGTATTGCTTACTTTTTAAGATATTTTTATCCTAACTCTAATTGAAAGTGTTCACTTTTGCAGCTGGTCTCTAAGCTGGAATCATCTTTATTATCTCCATACCCCCTGTTGTAGATTTCCCTACACTTAGTATGTCATCTAATCTAATTCACTTGCAAGGTGGGGTGATCCAGACCATTATGCCTGTTTTCACTGACCCTGTCACTCTGATAATGCAAATGGGCAGTTCCAGTCACATCATCACTAATTTCTTTGACTAAATAATCTCAATGAGGATCAAGTGGTAGGCAAAATGCTAAGGTGGCCTCCAAGATTCTTGTGGCCAACCTTGAACACACCCTGTATAATCCCTTCCCCTGATTGTGGGGATGGCCTGTGAAAGTGACAGGATTTCATCTCTCAGATTAGTCTGCAACACATGGAAAATATGAAGAGATTTTGCATGTGTGATTAAACTCCTAAGTCAGCCTGAGTTAATTAAAAGGAAGATTATCCTGGATGGGCCAGGATTAATTAGTAAAGGAGCTTAAAAGAGGGCCTGAGTTTCTTCCTGAAGGGAGAATGATTCTCCTACAGTCTTTGAAGAAGGAAGTTTCCCTGCTGTGAGCCAGCTGTCTTGATAGGCCTTGAAGGTGTCCTCTAGGAGACTTGAGTAACCCCAGTCCAACAGCCAGAAAGAAAATACAGGTATACTTCATTTACTGCACTTTATTTTGTTTTATAGCTACTGTGTGTGTGTGTGTGTGTGTGTGTGTGTTAACAAATTGAAGTTTTATTCTGCATTCTTCATCAAGCAAGCCTTTTGGCACCATTTTTTCCAAAAGTATTTACTCATTTTGTGACTCTGTGTCACATTTTGGTAATTCTTACAATATTTCAAACGTTTCAAACATTTTATATCATAGTATTATATTTTTGTGGTGATTTGTGATCAGTGATCATCGATGCTACTACCATAACATGGTAGTAACAAACCATGTCCACAAACCATGTCCATAAAGACTCAAGCTGAATCAATAGATGTTGTGTATCTTCTGACTGCAGATGTGGTCAAAATAGCAAAAGAACTGGAATTAGAAGGGAAGTTTGAAGATGTGACTGGATTGCTGCAATCTTACGATGAAACTTTAATGAATGGGGTGTTGCTTCTTACAGATGAATAAAGAAAGCAGTTTCTTGAGATGAGAACTACTCATTGTGAAGATCGTTGACATGACAACAAGAGATTTAGAATATTACAGAAACATAGTTGTTTAAGCAGCAGCAGGGTTTGAGAGGATTGACTACAAATTTGAAAGTTCTACTGCAGATAAAATGCTATTAAAAACCATCACATGCTACAGAGAAATCATTAGTGAAAGGAAGATTCAGTTGATGCAGCACACTTCCTCACTGTCTTCCTTAAAGAATTTGCCACTGGGGCGCCTGGGTTGCTCAATGGGTTAAGCATCCAACTTTTGGTTTCAGCTCAGGTCATCATCTCAGTCATGAGATGGAGCCCCATGTCAGGCTCCTCACAGCACTGAATGGGAAGCCGGCTTGGGATTCTCTCCCTCTGCCACTCCCTCACTCGTGTTTCTCTCTCTCTCTCTCTCTCTCTCTCTTTCTCTCTCTCTCTCTCTCTCTCTCTCTCTCTCTCTCTCTCCCCAACCCCTCTCTCTCAAAAAATGTCACAGCAAACCCAACCTTTTGCAACCCCCACCCTAGTCAGTCAGCGGCCATCAGTATTAAACCAAGACCCTTTACCAGCAAAACGATTACAACTAGCTGAAAGCTCAGCTTTATGGTTAATATTTTTAGAAATAAAGTGTTTTTAAATAAAAGTACATAATTTTTTTTAGAAATAATGCTTTTGCACACTTAATCGACTACAATATCATGCACTGGGAAACCCAAAAAAATTTGACTCCCTTTATTGTGATACTTGCTTTTTGTGGTGGTCTGGAACCAAACGCACAGTTTGAGCTCTGAGGTACACCTGTGAAATCTCAGACTCACAGCCACAAAGAACTAAATTATGCCAACAACCTGAGGGGCTCAGAAGAGGATCCTGAACTCCAGATGAAAATGCGGCCCCACTGACATCATGATTTTTACCTTGTGAGAACCCGAGCAGAGAATCTAATTATACTGTGTCTGGATTTCTGATCTACAGCAATAGATAAGTGAGTGTTGTTTTAATCTGATAATTTGGTGATAACTTGCTGCACAGCATACAAAACTAATACAGATCATTAGGACAAAACAAGCTTCTTTTCCAATATCAGTTTATTCTCTGTTGAAGAAAATATTGCCCAAGGATTGAAGGATTTTTTTCTGGAAACTTTTTATTATTGTGTCTTCAGAGACTGCTTTTGCCTGATTTTCTTCTTTCTTCACACAATGTTCTACCCATCTCTTACACTTACTTTTATCTTTCTTTTACAGATAAGGTTGATATCTCCTTATTAATTTATCTTTCAGGTCACTATTTGTATTCCTTTCCCATTTCAGATATTTAAGAGGACTCCCCAGACACCTGAGTGTGCATTCAAGTGAGATTTTTATTTAAAGTGAAAGACATGGGGCGCCTGGGTGGCTCAGTCAGTTGAGCATCTGAATTTGGCTTAGGTCATGATCTCAGGGTTTGTGAATTCATGCCCCACATTGGGCTCTGTACTGACAACTCAGACCCTGGAACTTGCTTGAGATTCTGTGTCTCCCCCTCTCTCTGCCCCTGTCATGATCATGCTCTGTCTCTCTCTGTCTCTTAATGATAAATAAACATTAAGAAAATTTGTTTTTAAAAAAGTGAAAGACACGCTGCTGTAGGAAAGAGAGAATGCAGTCAAGCTTCGAGATCTGAGGGACATTCACGGCATGAGCCTCCTCTTGGGCCTAATTTTTGCAAGCTGGGCTGTAATGAGTCCGAATCTTCAGAATGTAGTGAGGAATCTTGTTGGCTTTGAGAAGGTTCATTTAAAAAGCTCTCTGACTCTTCCAGTACTCAAACCAGGTTTGTCAAACTGGCCAGAGTAGTTACAAAACATTAGTAAAGAAACTAACCAGTGTAACTAGAAAAGTCTCATATATTGAAGAGTACCTCAGAAATACCATTTCCCTTATCTTAGCCAATAGTAGATCCAACAAAACAACAATCTAACCAAAAAAAGCAGGCATCTAGCATCCTCAGAGATAAAGACAAAATTTTCCTGCTGAGCTTTAAATCAGTTCTGAACCTTATTAATTATTGCAGATGGCAGGTTGCTGTCTCTAGTCTTCTGCTAAACCCATCAATAATTAAATTTGGATTTATATTGTTGATATAGTTTAGTGAACCCAAATCTTTGTTAAACTTTTCATCTTTTCTCCCTTTTAACCCACTTTCTCTATTTTCTTGACTGTATTACTAATGGCAATTTAAAATCTTTATCAGTTCTTATCAGCTCCATCTCTAACAGATCAGGTTTAATCAATTCTTGTTTCCCTTGAATTCTGGTTACTAGAACAAATTTTTTATCAAGTTTCACAGTTTTTGCATTGGTGCTTTCCAGTATAATAAAAATTATAGGGAATCTGGCAGGTGATATTTCTGAAAATAAGATAATTATTTTTTAAAACATACTAGTGTGTCTTTCTAATTCTGTGCAGGATTGACATTTGGATTTATAAGTTCTATTATTTTTATATATTATTATTTTATCTCTTTTCTTCATAATTTCTCTCAAATTTTTAACCATAGGTGTTTCAAACTCCTGGTCAAATTACTTTTTTGGATCCATTTTACCTCCCGGTCTTCAGGAATGGGCTCTATACTTTTGATGCCTTTGTTGTTTTTATTTATTTTTTACTTTTTTCTATTTTTAACTTTGTATTTAAAAATTATTATCAAAACAAATCAACAGTCTTTTTTAAAACACTCAATACAGTGATTACCTGATGGGAAAGTGCATTCCTCGTCCTGCTCCGCCGCTCCCCAGGCCCTGCCCCGCTATCAGAGGCCCGAACCACGTTGAGCAGTTGGGTTCTGGACTGGCTACTGGTTGTCCTCCTAGAAGGACTTTCCAGCCTTCACCACTCTGCTCTGTCCCCTGGGAGGCTGATCTACACAGATGGTGTCCCGAGGACTTCCTTAGCCGGGCTTTCAGTTGGTGCTTGGCCATCTTTTCCTTGGGGGATATAACCATTATTTACCCTGCCCACCATTCCTGCAGCCCCTGGTTTCTATAGAAGTCCCTCTGGGGACTGCACCCTGTTTTTAAAAATATATATATAATTTATTGTCAAGTTAGCTAACATACAGTATGCAGTGTGCCCTTGGCTTCAGGAGTAGATTCCCATGATTCATCACTTACATACTACGCCCACTGCTCATCCCAACAAGTGCCTTCCTCAATGCACATCACCCATTTTCCCCTCACCCCTGCTCCCATAAACTCTCAGTTTGTTCTTTGTATTTAAGAGTCTTATGGCTTGCCTCCTCTCTGTTTGTGACTATTTTTCTCCTTCCCTTCCCCCATGGTTTTCTATTAAGTTTCTCAAATTCCACATATGAGTGAAATATATGATACCTGTCTCTCTCTGACTGACTCATTTCACTCAGCATAATACCCTCCAGTTCCATCCATGTTGTTGCAAATGCCAATGTTTATAACAGTGCTATCAACAATGGCCAAATTATGGAAAGAGTCAAATGTCCATTGACTGATGAATAATAAAGAAGATGTGGTTTATATATACAATGGAATACTATTTGCCAATGAGAAAGGCAAATAGTCTTTTTTATTTTTATATGAATATTAAGCATTGGGCATGGAAAAATTAAGAGAAATTTTGAGGCCCTGGATAATGTTAATTTCCTCTAGTGTTGATTTCTTTGCTTTTGCCAAACAATTGTAAAGTTGGAATACCTGAAGACAATCTATAATTAAGCTCATTGTGAAGACTGGCACACTTCAGATATACCTTTAATAAGATGTAAGCTTAGAATCTGAGGTGTTAGTTCTCTTCTTTCTTATTGGGCACTGAAGTCCAATTTTACATTCTCTGCGAGCTTCATAAAAATAATGACAGCACTTTTCACTTTCTCGTCAACATTGATGTCATTCTCAAATTGTATATTTACAGGGGAAAGGGCAACAATAATTTGACAACAAAATTATTTCTCTAGTTATCCCTTCTGTCTTACATTTTAGCTTCACAAATTTCTATTTTCTTATTAGCTCACCAGCACTTTTATGCATATTTATAAATATTTTTATCTCAATTTTTTATTTACTATGGATGGGCATGCTATAAAATAAGCTAGACTTTCATTTATAAAAGGATGACTAGATTATCAATTAGTTTTGAGATTATAATATATTATTTATGATACATAGTTAGAACCTAAAAATAGAGGAAAGAAGTACAGAAATGTATTTGAAGAAACATATGAAGAAATGGCCAAAAATTTCCAAAGTATACAAACCAACTGGACAGGAATAACAAGGATTACCCCAAAACTTCCTACTGTAAATCATTGAAATGCACAGCTGATTCTATAAAGTGTATAGAAGAGCTCTTGGGCTGCCTGGGTGGCTCACTTTGTTGAGTATCATACTTGATTTTGGCTCATGATCAGGTCATGATCCCCAGGTCATGGGATTGAGCCCTGCATCAAGTTCTGTGCTATGCACAGAGCCTGCTTAAGATTTTAAGATTTTCACTTTCTCTCCTTCTGGCTCTCTCTGCCTTTCTTTCTCTCTCCCTCTCTTTCTCAATTAAAAAAAAAAAAAGCCTCTTGAAAACAGCCAAATTTTAAAAAATGACACTTTACATAGAGATAAAAACAATACATCTGGTGGTGAACTCCTAATTAGAAATAATGGAGCCCAGAAGAAAATCGAAATAATGTATTTTTGAACTCTGTAAAGGAATAAAAAGAATTGTCAGCTTAGAATTCTGTGTCATGCTAAAATATCTTTAAAATATGAAGATGAATGGGGCGCCTGGGTGGCTTAGTCGGTTTAAGGGTCCGACTTTTGCTTAGGTCATGATCTCGCGGTTCGTGGGTTCCAGCCCCGCGTCGGGCTCTGGGCTGACTGCCAGCTCAGAGCCTGGAGCCTGTTTCAGTCTGTGACTCCCTCTCTCTCTGACCCTCCCCTGCTCACGTTGTCTCTCTCTCTCTCTCCTAGAAATAAATAAAACATTAAAAAAAATATAAAAAAAAAACTATTAAAAAAATATTGGTTTGAGGCTAAAGAAACCCAGAAATGAAGATAAGGTGATCTTAAAGTAGATGGGTCAAATAAAAACAACTGACAAAATATTGGAAAAAATAACAGTATCAATTTTTACTTACAAATAGGTTAATCTCTGCAAACAAGACCAGAGGTGTTTAGACTTGGGAAAAAAATACCAAGAGCCAAGTGTATGATGTCAATAATAGACACTTGAAATATAAAATTACACAGAGGTTGATGCAAAAAAGCACAAAACTCAAAAAGCATCAGACAGTACTACTGTGAAACAACAGCAAACCCACAGTAGTATTTGTTTATGTTAACACTCTCTTCTGGAAACTAATTTTTAAAATAACAACAGAATTATTAAACAAATAAAAAATCTGGACACTCAGATGACTTTATTCAGTTGAGGTACTGAACACTAAATTCAAGAACTAGAATAAAATCACTTCAAGTCCATGTGATATGCTCACTAAGTTAAACGACATACTGTGTCAAGAAGTAAATCACAACTTATAATAACATTAAAATCTTATAAAGTGTTCTCTATTTACGAAATAATTAAATTTGTAATAAATAACAAGAAGACATTTAGAAAATCCCCACTTGATTTTAAATTAAATGACACTTGTAAACGATACTGAGTCAAAGATAATAAGCATGAGAGGAATTAGAAAATGTGTCAAATTGAATGATAATAAAATCACAACACATACACACACAAACATTGTGGTATGCTGCCAGCACAGTGCTTAGAAATAAATGTATAGCTATAAATACATTGAGTCATTGAATGAAAATGATTCTTTTACTCTTTGTCTCCTAAACATATACTATGTGTATTGTAGATCTTTTTTGGTTAAAATTCATATTAAATAATGCAATTTCAATCATCTGTATTTTATTTCAAAATGCTACAAGATAGGCTTTTTCATTATTAAACTTGTTTTTAATGAATTTTGGCAGTCTGTATCTTAAATTAGTGCTGTGCAGAGGAGATAAGGAAAGGGTCTCTCTCATAAGCACAGAATCAAAGAATGAGTGTTCCTCCCGGTTTTGCTGACCGTGGCTCCTCTGGTGCCTTCATATCATGTACTCCAGATCAGGGATTTGGGGACAAGAGATTTGTTCAGCACAATTACCTCTAGTAGATAGTGCTACTTAGCTGTGCTGGGCTGTAGTTTGCAATAAATAATAAATAATAGACAAAACCTCAATACAGCTGAACAGCTGTCGCCACAGCTAACAGTGGAGCAAATCATGAGGTCAGACAAGAAATATAACTGGGTAGCACACACATACCCAGCTGCCAGGGCTAACAGAGCACATATCTTCACATCTGCAGGACTGTAGCTGCCAAGCCTTTCCCATAAGCAGCTTTGTGTATTGACTTCAGTCAGGCCGGGTAGAAACAGAAATAAAATTTTGCATATTCAACACTGTTAGAATGAAGGGTGTATCAAGTTAATGTTGAAATTGTGAATGAACGGCTATGATTTTATTTTTTTTCGAAGAAGAAATATACTCTTAAAAGATTTAAGTTCTTTTGGTCAAAAACTATGTCTATTTTTTGTTTTTACTATCTAAAAATTGTAATAATCATTTAATTTCATTAAACTTACAAAGTCTAATGGTTCATTGTGTTGCATTATAGTTTCACATGGAAGCTGAACTATTTCATTAACAGATATATTTTACTGAAAATTATGTCCTGAATTGAGAGACTTTGATACTCTTTTCGATTCTTTATCAAATTTATCGCCTAACTAAAACATTCTTTGGTGTCATATTACTTGTCATTGCTGGTGTAACATTTCTGTTACATCGCTAAGTAAAAGGATAACACTCTCATGGTTGGCACAAGAGAAAATTTGTTACATGAAAAGAAATCACAGACCCTAGTGAAAGATAAAATTTCTTAACATATTTGATGCCCATCCAAGTGTGGGATCATAGAGGTATACCTCTTTTTATTTGGTATATTCTCTAGGTCAAACAGATGCCAAAGAGGTGATTAAATTGATGAATTCAAGGAGCAACTACCCACCCATTTCAGACGGGCTTGTGACCACACATGACATTTATAGATGCTGGCTGCGTGTCTGCCACTCTAAATGGGCCAATACAGTTAAGGGGGGGAGGGGAGGTTTGTGCACATATAGGTGTTTGCTGAGAGCCAGAATGCATTGAAAATCAAATGGCAAGGACTAAAACTGGCCTGAGATTTTTGTTCTACCGCCTTTTTAAATGAGAAGATACATTCGCTATTATATTCATATTATTAAGACAAATGAAGATTTTGAAATTCTACAATTAGAAGCTATTTGAAGGTGCTATCAACTGCTGTGAAAATGAATATCCCTAGTATAGAGATACCCTGTGAACCCTTTCCTACTTTTAATAACCCATTGAATCAAATGACTGTTCTTTGTTGTGTTCTGATCAAATTTCTGTTTATGATGTGGATCTTTATGTAAATTGTCCTAGGGAAATAGTATGCTTCTATCTTCTTATTGTTCCTTTGGAAAATCATAGTTTTCACTATAAATGAATATACTAAAATGCTGTTTAATACATCAGTTTCTTATGAATTATTTACCTACCGTTGTCTTTCATGTGTTCTCTAAAATGACTTTAGTGCCTGAAAACATGGAGTATATTTATGAGTATGTTTAGATACCAGTATAACCAAACTCAAACTGAGAGGCCTTTTCTCTATCATCTGTCTGCTTATCAGTTGGTAATTCCCACACATTGTTCCACAAACATTTCTCTGTAAGCATCTCAACTTTAGTGCATACCCAGTTTGTCAGCTTTGAATAGATAAGGAGATACAATAATGTGCCAAAAAGAAACCAACTTGAAACTTACAGACACTAAGAGAAACTTATGGAAGACTATTTTTTAAAGTGTAAACACATAAGAAATGTAATATTTAATGTTCTGAATCTGTTTTTCATAATCCACTGCTTATAGATATCTGAGAAAATTATCTATTATCTTTGAAGCCATTTTTCAGTTGGAATTTTTAATAAATTTTCTTTTCTTTTTTAAATTTTTTTAAATGTTTCATTTATTTCTGAGAGGGGGAGAGACAGCATGACAGGGGAGGCACAGAGAGAGAGGGAGATACAGACTCTGAAATAGGCTGCAGGCTCTGAGCTAGCTGTCAGCACAGAGCCCAATGCGGGGCTCTGAACCCATGAACCATGAGATAATGACCTGAGCCGATGTCAGACCTTAACCGACCGAGCCACCCAGGCGCCCCTAAACTTTGCTTTTCTTAATTTTAGGCACTCTACTGTGTATACACTGGTGTTTCAGTGTTGTTTGATTTTGAGGAAATGCCTTCTGTGAAACTCCTGATAAAATTTTTCACCCATTTTTCTGTCTATATGTTTTATTGATATCTCCATATGTAAATTGTTCTGCTTTTCCTAGGTCCTGGAGATGTAAAGTTAGGTGTGTGTGATTTTTCTTTCTTTTTTTAAGGTAGTAGACATTTATCATTATAAACTTTTCCCCTTCGACCTGCTTTTGTTATATCCTATAAATTTTGGTATGTTGTTTTTCATTTTCATTTGCTTTGAGATTTTTCTTTAATTTTTTTCTTATGGTTTCTTCTTTGACCTATTAGTTGTTCAGCAGTGTTTCATTTCCACACAGTAGTGAATTTTCTGGTTTTCCTTCTGCTGTTGTTTTCTAGTTTCACACCATTGTGCTCAGAAAAGATACTTAGGTCAGCCTTCTTACATTTGCTAAAATTTGTTTGGGGACCTGACATGTGATCCATCCTAGAAAGTGTCTGATGTGCACGTGAGAGGAATGTGTATTCTGCCTCTGTTGCGTGGGATGTTCTATATATCTGGTAGGTACATAGGAAATTTGAAATATAATTCAAGTCAGTTTTTCCTTGTTGATTTTCTCTCTGGATGATCAATCCATTTTTAAAGGTAAGGGTATTAGGGATATCCCTAATATTATTGTATTGCTCTCTATTTCTTTCCGTTAGTATTTGCTTAATATATTTAGGTGCTCCAATATTAAGTGTATATATATTTACAATTGTTATATCCTCTTGATGAATTGACCCCTTTATCATTAACTAATAGCCTTCTTCATCTCTTACAGTTTTTGACTTAAAGTCTACTTTTTCTGATATAAATATATGTACTCCTGTTTCTTCTCATGTATTATTTTTCTTATTTCAGTTAGTTGTTCATAAGTGTTTCCTTATAGTTCACTGAATTTCTTTAAGTGGATTACTTGGAATTCTTTGTCATACAAGTGATAAGTATCCATTTCTTTAAGGTCAATCATTGGAGTTTTATTAGTTTTCTTTGGTGGTATCATATTTCCTTGACTAATCATGATCCCTATGGCTTTGTGTTGGTGTCTCTACTGTCAAGGAAGTAGACTTTTCTAGTCTTTATATACTGGATTTGATAGATAAACTCTTTATCAGACAGCTCATCAAGAGGTTGAATGGGCCATTTTTTGGTGTTCATGGGTGGGCTTGTTGCTCAAATCCTTGTGTAGACCAGTCTGGTGCCTGGGTCAGCAGATGGGCAGGCCTGGTGCTTAAATACATGGAGACCACCCTGGTGCCTGGGCCTGTGAGGACAGACTTGGCCCTGGGGACCACTGAAGTAGGCTTGGCATCTGAGTTTATGGAAGCGCTTCAGTAATGGAATAGGTAAGCCAGGCCCTGGGTTCATGGGAGCGCACTGGGAGCCTGGTACCATGGAGTTATAGGGGGCATACTAGCTCTCACTTCACTTTCTGTTTCTCTTAGGGTGAATCTCTTTCTCTCTTGGCACTAGGCTGCCTGGACTTGGGGGAGTGGTGATGGGGGGAATGTGAATATCTTTTTTACCCTTCTTGGTGTGTCTTTTTGTGTGTGTGTGTGTGTGCTTCATTCTGGTGATGTAATGACTCACCTGGAATTCTTAGCTCTTGTGAAGGCATTTTTGGTTGTGGATAGTTATTCAAATTAATGTTTCTAAGAGGAACTAGTGCTAACTTCACTCAAATTAAATAATTTAAATGTATTTGAAATAATATGCCATTTACTTTGTGATTAATTATTTTTATGTCTTTATTATTCAAGATCATGAAGACGTTTTACATCTCTTTCTGAAGACAGAAAGGATATACCTAAGAAGAAAGGGTAAAGCTGAAGAAATGAGGTAATACATTTAATTAATAAAAAGTAGAATTTGGAAGTATTAATTTACTCATGAAGAAGAAATCTAAAAACATCTTACTGTTTTCCTCTCAATTTAGGAATACATTTACCAAACATTTCAGATGATCATACTTATGTATCAATGTATATTTTTTTATGGAATGTTTAAACTAATAGTTTATCATATATAAAAAATGTATTACTTTTATTTTCTTTTCTAACTGCTAGAATGCATTGCTTAGTTATTGAGGAAAATAGGAAGTGTATCTGATAGTTCAAGTTCAAACTATGACTTTTACTTTAATGTAGCAGATATCAATTCTAAGTAATATTGTTATTTGAGCTCTATGAATTTTACTTCAATTATTTTTTCAAATAATTCTATTAATATAATCATAAATGACATCTTTTCATGTTGTCCAGGTTCAATTCCTTTTGCCCATGAAATAAAGACTCACTTTATTTTGTCCTTGGCTAATCCATAGATATTAAATTCACTTGGTAGAAACTTATTATGAAACATTTCACAAAATACTCTCTCCTTTGAACTATGAGCCTAATTATCATGTGAATATGGAGACTGTGAAACATATATGTAGCAAGTTTCAAAACTTCTTGTATCTTTTATTACTATGTTTACCAATTTTTTACTACCTTTCCTTTCCTTTGTACCTCTCAGAGCCACGGAGCCATAGAATTGTATGATATGAAGAGAAGAAAAAATACATTTAAATAATAAGACTTGTTCTTTAAATCTGGTATTAAATTAATTTTGTTGGATATATGTTTATCAAAAGACAAGTTAGCAAAATATTGTGCCAGATATTGTTCTGAAAGTAATTTATGGAAATGCCTTATAATTAAAAGATGAACATATTGATTTAATTGAGTCAAGAATAGAGTTTTAAAAATTTTGAAACAATAAACTGTTTTTATTAAGATAAATGGAAGAGAGAGCTTGTGCTTGAAACCAAGATCTGTTATTCACTGCTTACAAGATGCTGAATATTATTTAAAATCTTTAGTGCTCATTTGTCCTTTTAAGCTCTTTATAAAAATATACAAAAAATAAAATAAGATAAAACCAGAGAGGGAGGAAAACCATAAAAGACTCTTAACTATAGAAAACAAACTGAGGGTTCCTGCAAGAGAGGTGGGCAGGGTATGGACTAAAAGCGTGATGGATATTGTTGGGTTGAGCACTGGGTGTTATATGTTAGTGATGCATCACTAAATTCTACTCCTGAAACCAATACTATGCTATATGTTAACTGACTTGAATTTAAATAGTATATTGGAAAGTAAAGGAAAAAAAGGCTGTGTGTGTGTGTGTGTGTGAGAGAGAGAGAGAGAGAGAGATAACCTGTGGAAATGAGTATAAATGAATATGATTAGACCTCATATAATCATATAGATATATAAATGTACCTGTAGCCCTGGTATATATGCAAATATACAAGCACCGCAAGTTTCTCTATTGTTGCTTTTTTAATGTTAATAATAAATGGCCATTGAAAAGTTCAAATAGTTACATGTTGGAAAACTGAAGACTTTTCATGTTGATTTTAAAAATATAGTTGTAAAATCTATGCCCAAAAGCTGTTTTGATTATCAAATGAGACAACTTTGAAAGCACCTTTTACACTGCTGTGTATGACCTGTTTTAATTGAATTCTTATATACAGGCATTATATACAAAATTCGAGTTAGGTTCAAGATAGATAGATGATTGATGATAGATAGATAGATAGATAGATAGATAATAGATACAAAGACAATGTGAGGAAGTTGATAAAAAAGAGAAAAAGGGGAAAAAAGAAAAATTATAGAGCTATAGAAATCTGAACAAAAGTCTAGACCAGCAGACTTAATTTACAGTATGAGCTACAGGTGACAAGTATTTCAGAAACATAGCTATTAGTACTTGAAAAGCCTATCTATTGACTTTTAATATTACAAACTAGAATTGAATTACTGGCTAGCTGTAACTTCTAATGAAGAACATCACTATAACAATCTAAAAGAGCAGAACATTACTTAAGAAATTCTGACATTTTGAGGCACCTGGGTGGCTCCGTCGGTTAAGCGTCTGACTTAGCTCAGACCATGATCTTAAGGTTTGTGGGTTCAGCCCTGCATCAGGTTCAGTGCTGACAGCTCAGAGCCTGGAGCCTGCTTCAGATTCTGTGTGTGTCTCTCTCTCTGCCAGTCCCCCACTAGCACTCTGTCTCTGTCTCTCTTTCGGTCTCTCTCTGTCAAAAATAAAGATTAAAAAATTATTTTAAAAAAGGAAATTCTGACATCTCTTTAAAAACTGAGAAAGTAAAGAATAGTACTGATAAGCATTAGTATAAACAAAAATAAAACAAAACAAGATTTTAGATTAGCAGATCACTTTATAGGAAATAATAGCAATGAGATTCCTATAGTTCTGATGTTGTTTTACCACATTCATTATATGTAAAATAATATCTCTAAAAATCTGGGCACTATCACTAATTTTAGGTTTCTATGGATGACTTGAGGCTCTCACTTACCCTTACTTTTATTTCTTCAAATTTAAGTGATCTGGGGTGCCTGGGTGGCTCAGTCGGTTAAAACGACCGACTTTGGCTCAGGTCATGATCTCATGGTTCATGGGTTCAGAGCCCCGCATCGGGCTCTGTGCTGAAAGCTAGCTCACAGCCTAGAGCCTGCTTCAGATTCTGTGTCTCCCTCTCTCTCTGACTCTCCCCTGCTCATGCTGTCTCTATCTCTCAAAAATAAATAAAACATTAAATTTTTTTTTAATTTGAGTGATCTAATTTTAGATAAATGACAAAACTTACAGCAGACTTTAGATATTCTTTGGTTGTGGTGATTTGGGTTTTTTTGTTTGTTTGTTTTGTTTTGTTTATTTCAAATATTTGCTTTTTTATTTTTATTTTTATTTTTTAATATAATTTATTGTGAAATTGGCTGACATATAGTGTGTAAAATGTGCTCTTGGTTCCTGGGGTAAATTCCTGTGGTTCATCGCTTACATACAACATGTAGTGCTCATCCCAACAAGTGCCCTCAATGCCCATCATCACCCATTTTCCCCTCTCCCCCACCTCCCCATCCGCCTTCAATTTGTCCTCTGTATTTAAGAGTCTCTTATGGTTTACCTCCCTCCCTCTTTGTAACTATTTTTTCCCTTTCCCTTTCCCTTCCCCCATGGTTTTCTGTTAAGTTTCTCAAGATCCACATAGGAGTGAAAACATGTGATATCTGTCCTTCTTTGACTGACTTATTTCTCTCAGCATAATACCTTTCAGTTCCATCCACTTGCTGCAAATGGCATAATTTCACTCTTTACATAGCCAAGTAGTATTCCATTATATATAAAAACCACATCTTCTTTATCCATTCATCAGTTGATGGACAATTGGCTCTTTCCATAATTTGACTAGTGTTGAAAGTGATGCTATAAACATTGGTGTACATGTGCCCCTATGAATCAGCATGCCTGTACCCCTTGGGTAAATTCCTAGCAGTGCTACTGCTGGATTGTAGGGTGGTTGTGTTTTTAATTTTTTGAGGAACCTCCACACTATTTTCCAGAGCAGCAGCACCAGTTTGCATTCCCACCAACAGTGCAAGAGGGTTTGTGTTTCACCTCATCCTCTCCAGCATCTGTAGTTTCCTGAGTTGTTCATTTTAGCCATTCTGACCAGTATGAAGTGAAATCTCAGTGTGGCTTTGATTTGTATTTTCCTGATGATGACTGACATTGAGCATCGTTTCATGTGTTTGTTGGCCATCTGAATGTCTTTGAAAAAGTGTCTATTCATGTCTTCTGCCCATTTCTTCATAGGATTATTTTTTTTAGATGTAGATTGCTTGACATATATATACATAGAAAATCTACTTGAGGGAAAAGTAACATAGTTTTTCTATGCAATATTTATTGTTTCATTAAAATTTTGTAGTAAATAAATACTGTTTAACGTGAGCGAATACATCTAAATACCCAGATATTTTTTAACTTTTTTATTTTGTCTCATAAAAATGTGTTAATGTGAATACTACTGTGCCAGATTTAAGAATGCTACTAAGGTGTCGTTATTTTTTAGGATTTTCTTTTCAACTGCAAGATACATGATCCTTGTAAAGTCCAGTTGTTTACAGTGAGAGAAAAATAGTTTGAGTGTTTGTGTGAAGAACTTCTGCAGCACTTCAAGTTTGATTTCAAATATCCGACAACCACTTAATACTTTCCACGTAGCACCTCGTTTCATCAGGCATAATTCTAATTCTGATTCCTATGTTCCCACAGTCAAGGGAAGTTTTGTAAAGTAATGGAATCTGGAAGGATTTGTGGGAGTTATATAAGGTGTTACAAAAGTGTGAGAGTGTAAGAGAATGTGATAAGTCCAAAACCTGTGGAAGGATTTTGGGTTTTTTGGGTTCTTTTTAATATAATTTATTGTCAAGTTAGCTAACATACCGTGTATACAGTGTGCTCTTGGCTTTGGGAGTAGATTCCCATGATTCACCACTTACATACAACACCCAGTGCTCATCCCAACAAGTGCCCTCCTCAATGCCCGTCACCGATTTACCTCCTACCCCCCCGCACCCAATCAACCATCAGTTTTCCTGTATTTAAGAGTCCCTCATGGTTTGCTTCCCTTCTGTTTGTAACTCTTGTTTCCCCTTCCCTTTCCCCATAGTCTTCTGTTAAGTTTCTCAAGATCCACATATGAGTGAATATATGTGATATCTTTCTCTGACTGACTTATTTCACTTAGCATAATACTCTCCAGTTCTATCCATGTTATTCTAAATGGCAAGATTTCACTCTTTCCATAGCCAAGTAGTATTCCATTGTATATATAAACCACATCTTCTTTATCCATTCATCAGTTGATAGACATTTGGCTCTTTCCATAATTTGACTAGTGTTGAAAGTGGTGCTATAAACATTGGGGTACACCCGCCCTTATGTGTAGAAGGGTTTCAATAAGATTTAAGCATAAGCTACATGGAAGAGTCTACTGAGACAATGAGAGCACAGTTAAACAACAACAAACAATCATGAAGAGCCATGTACACTGAGGCAAGGAATTTAAATTTTATTTTAAAGGCACTGTAGAATTAGATCATGTAAGCAAAATGGTTGGCTTTCTGTGTTACAAAGATTGCCATATTAGAAATATAGTGTATTTAGAAAGAGGAAAGGACAATCTGGAGGTTAACATAGCCTCTGAGAATGACATTTGTGACATTAGTCTAAATTAGGGGTGTGAGGTGCGCCTGGGTGGCTCAGTGGGTTGGCTGAGCATCTGAGTCTTGATTGCAGTTCAAGTCATGATCTCAGGGTCTTGGGGTGAGTATGCATTAGGCTCTTTCTTCTTCTCCCCCTGCCCACCCTCCCATGTTACTTGTGCACTCTCTCTCTCTCTCTCTCTCAAAACAAACAAACAAACAAACAAATAAGAGGTGTGAAACTTAGCATGGAAAGGAGGGGCATATTTTATGAAGCACAAGCTCATACTGTAGCTATCATGTCTAAGAATGACTTCTTTTCCTTTTATTGACTAATAGCCACAAAATATTTTGTTCTCGGATATGTTAATGAATTTCTTAGTGATCTGTAAGAGTTTTGGCAATCCTAAATTAAGTTTAGGGGAACTACTTGTTGTTGAGAGTGTATTCATTTGTGAGGGTGTGTTTTTAGTGACAACTTGGATGAATTGTTTAGTGGATAAAAAGTAACCAGGGGCACCTGCGTGGCTCAGTCAGTTAAGTGTCCAACTTCAGCTCAGGTCATGATCTCGCAGTCCGTGGGTTCGAGCTCCACATCAGGCTCTGTGCTGCCAGCACAGAGCCTAGAGCCTGGTTCAGATGCCATGTCTCCCACTCTCTCTGCCCCTCCCCCACTCACTCTCTGTCTCTCAAAATAAAATAAAAACATAAAAATTTTTTAAAAAATAATCAGCACTGTGAGGCACTGGGAACTGTAGCTAATATACCTGCTACAAGGTACATGTATGTGGAAACCCTTATCCCATGACTGTCTGAAAATTGCCACTTGATAAATGTAACTTTCCTTCCATCCCTCTTTCTTTCCCTCTTCTACTCTTATTAGAATCTGCAAATGCCTAAATCTGCTGAATTACATTAAAAGGAAATAATGCTTCGGGTCATGGGTGGCTCATTTGGTTTAAGTGTCTGACTGTTGGTCTCAGGTCATGTCTCAGGGTTCAAACCCCATATTGGATTCCACACTGTGTGAAGCCCACCAAAAAACAAAAAAGAAAAAAAAAAAAAAAAACAGAGGTACCTGGGTGGCACAGTTGGTTAAGCATCCAACTCTTCATTTTGGCTCACGTCATGATCTCAGGGTTGGTAAGACTGAGCCCCACTCTGGGCTCTGTGTGCTGAAAGTGCGGAGTCTGCTTGGGATTCTCTCTCTCCCTCACTCACAGGCAAGTGCTTTCTCTCTCAAAACATTTTTAAAAAAGAAATAATACTCGAATTGTAAATAACTGTTTTCTATGAGTTAGGAATCTATTTTGTTTAATGTCTATCTGTTAGGGGGTTGCTTAGTTCTTGTCCCAGATGCAGCTGGAGACCCGAAATCAGAATGGGGAGATAGATTTTATGGAGTAGATAAGTATAGTACACTTTCAAGACTGAAAGCGGGCCACTGCCAGAGCAAGAGTGACAATGGCACCAGGAAGCTCTAGCTGCATCCTTTTAAGCCTGCTTTCTGCATGTGTAAATTTGGCTTTAATTGATTTTTTTGATTGGCAATTGATGGTTCTATAACATTTTGGTTTCTGCGCCATGCATCTACCCATGGTGCATTCTGTTATAATTGTATTTATTTATGTATTGTTTATTTATGAGTGTCTAATGAACTTTGGTTGTGACCTTAAAGGTATTTAAGGTCAACTTGCACTTTTTGTGCATGGACTCAGCTTTTAGAAGTCCGCGTGAGGGGCCTGAGCCAGCTCTGTGGCTCTGCATTTCCTGTTCTGGTAACCCTGGGCATTGGGGTGTGACTCTG
The DNA here is from genome assembly GCF_008692635.1 of Crocuta crocuta. NCBI lineage: Eukaryota > Metazoa > Chordata > Mammalia > Carnivora > Hyaenidae > Crocuta > Crocuta crocuta. The sequence continues at coordinate 209,926 of NW_027527973.1, forward strand.
AGGGTGTGGTGAGCACATGCTTTATCTCTCCTAGCTCTTCCCTAACTAACTGCCAAACACATCCATTTCAACTTCAGTTGTATTTTGTGAAGTGTGGGCCTGTAGCTATGTAGAAAGATAGAGTGATAAGAAGCAACAATATTTCTTCTCCACTGATACAAGCATTGTATTAAAAAAGTGCTGCTTTGGGGGCACCTGGGTGGCTCCGTCAGTAAAGCATCTGACTGGCTCAGGTCATGATCTCGTGGTTTGTAAGTTCCAGCCCCCTGTCTGGCTCTGTGCTGACAACTCAGAGCCTGGAGCCTGCCTCAGATTCTGTCTCCCCCTCTCTCTGCCCCTCCCATGCTCATGCTCAGTCTCTCTCTGTCTCTCAATAATAAATACATGGTAAAAAAATTTAAACAAAAATTTTAAAAGTGCTGTTTTAGTTAANCTGAGTTCCAGGCCCCTGTCTGGCTCTGTGCTGACAACTCAGAGCCTGGAGCCTGCCTCAGATTCTGTCTCCCCCTCTCTCTGCCCCTCCCATGCTCATGCTCAGTCTCTCTCTGTCTCTCAATAATAAATACATGGTAAAAAATTTTAAACAAAAATTTTAAAAGTGCTGTTTTAGATAACAAACTGAGGCACTTATACCTACTTGATTGTTAAAACAACACCTCATTCGAGGAGGGGCAAGATGGCAGAGAAGTAAGGAGCTCCGTACTTGCACTCGCGCCCATACATCACACAGAAAAGATCTGAAGCCATTGGAAACCTTACAAAACCTGAGAGATTGGGAGAAAAAGGACGCAGAATCCACTGAGAGAGCCTTCTAACGTGAGTGCGAACCGGGGAAGATAAAATCGGGCCGGGATCNGTGGGGATGAGCACTGGGTGTTATGTGGAAACGAATTTGACAATAAACTAGTAAAAAGAAAAAGAGAAAAGAAAAAAAACAACACCTCATTCTCATACTTGCCTTAAAAAACATAAAAATGTACAATATATTTTTTGCCAACCTATGCTATAGAAGCTCATTTATTCATCTAATCACTTATAGAAATATTGAAGAACTTTTTTCTAAACCTCTGATGAAAACTGTCTTTAGATCAATTTACTTGAAACATTGGTTAGGAAAGCTTACAGAAGCAGGTCACTTTGTAAATATAACATGCTTACCAGAAATACATTGTTTAAGGAGAAAATAAATACTGCATAAATTTTTAGGTTGTTCACCAAAGCAGCATTTGTCTAAGAAGGGGTAAATGGGTTTTCTAGTCAAAGGACTTTTCAACAAACACAGCAGAAAGGAGACCTTTCATTTATGATCGATAAAAGTCTACATAAAACAACACTTTGCTCTCTTAGTAGGAAAGACTATTTTCTTCTCAGGGACCAATACCTAACAAAGGTGGAAGATAAAGATGTATTGTTCAGACCAATTATACTGAAGAAGAACTTAAATAAAGGCTGTGGCTTTGTGTCAGTTTCAGACACATCTCTTGGACAAGAAACCTGAAACACTCTTGCTGTGAAACCTCAACAAAGGAAAGTAAAACATTTTTAAAAATAGCTATGTTAATCTGTTTTTCTTTTATGTTCCTATCTTGAATTTAAAGTTTAAGAATAAATAAATCAAAGCAATGCCATAAACTTAAAATGATATATCCTTTGAAAAGATCAAAAAGTTTATAACTGAAAGAACCACATAATATGATTTGGAATTTGCCTAATAAGTGTATTTTTTTAGTTGCATAAATAATTTCACTAAGCCATTTTATTTTTTTCATTTTTCCCTAACACACCTCATTGTAGCATTTTGCCTAAGATATTTGTTTCTTAAATCTGCTGTTTACTTTCCCTATATCTCTGTTTATCTCTCTGTATTAATCTAATCTGTATTTGGGCAGAAGGATTTTGCTGAATTTTTTTATCCTTATAATATTTCATGGTCTATTAACAGAACTTAGTGATTGTTAGGCATGTGAGAAGTCAGAGCTGATGTCTCAGTTCCTGCTGACATTATCACTTAGTGTGTCTCAGAACGACAAAGAAGAAGCTGGTTTTCCAGGGAAGTTAATGACTTCAATTTTGGAAACTTTGTTTCTGTGGTTCTTGAGGCTCTCTAATTGCAAATGTCGATTTATAGGTTAGAAAGCAATTTTTGGATTTCAAAGAAAAAATACAAACTAGAAATTACTGCATGAAGAATATCAAGTACAGGTATTGTGTTTCTGTGAAAATAAGTGAATAGATTATTTTATTTTATTTTATTTTATATTTTTTAATTTATTTCTGAGAGAGAGAGAGACAGCATGAGAAGGGGAGGGTCAGAAAGAGAGGGAGACACAGAATCTGAAACAGGCTCCACGCTCTGAGATAGCTGTCGGCACAGAGTCTGACCCAGGGCTCGAACCCATGAACTGTGAGATCATGACCTGAGCCAAAGTTGGCCACCCAACCTACTGAGCCACCCAGGCATCCCAGAGAATAAATTTTAAAATAAACTGCAGTTTTATTATCTCTATACATCTATATATTATTTTAATAGGCTTAATGAGCCCAGTTAAGTGACCTGCACCATGAAGAACTCACATATTTTGCTTATAAATTATTTCTCTATACTCTCATATAATATATTACAAAGTTAATAGTAATTAAAACAGTACAATTCTGGCATAAAGACAGAGATATAGATGAATGGAACAGAATAGAGACCAGAATTAAACCCAGGCATATATACAGTCAATTGATATTCAACAATCTAAATGTCCATTAACAGAGAAGTGGGAAAATATGTGGTATATGCATATAGTGGAATACTACACAGTCTTAAAAAATAAGGAAATCCTGACATTTTTTACAACATATATGAAACTGAAGGACATTACGCTGAATGAAATAGGCCAGACAGAAAGACAAATACTGCATGATTCCATTGACATTTGCTACCTAAAATAGTTAAACTCATAGAAGCAGAAAATACAGAATAGAATAGAATAGAATAGAATAGAATAGAATAGAATAGAATAGAATAGAACCATCTTATGGTTACCATATTTTAAGGCTGAAAGAAGGAAAAAATCAGGACTTGTTCAACTGGCATATAGTTTCAGAAATCTGCTATCTGGTACAATGACTGTAATAAACAACGCTGTATTATGCATTTAAAAATTTATTAAGAGAGTAGTTCTCATGTTAAATGTTCTTAACCACACACACAAAAAGGGACACATAAAATTTTTGGAAGTGTTGGGCGCATTTATTATCTAAACTGTGGTGATGGTTTCATATGTGTATGCCAATGTCCAAACTCATCAAATCATATATGTTAAATACGTGCAGATTTTTGTATATAAATTATAATGCAATTAATCTGTTTAAAAATTTAAAGAATATTGATAAATATATGCTGACTAAATAAACAGACTGAGAACTGAGTGTCAATGTTAAAATCTAGAAGTGGGTGATGCTATAAGGAATTACAGTAAAACCTTGGTTTGCGAGCATAATTCATGCTTGCAATCCAAAGCACATATACATCTAAGTGAATTTCCCCTTAAGAAATCATGGAAACTCAGATTATTCATCCCACAATCCAAACTATTCATATAAATATGATTACAATGGTGTATTATAATACAAAATAATAAAGAAAATGCAAAATGTAAAGAAAAACAAATTAACCTGCACTTACATTTGAAAACCTTTGTGGCTGTCGTGAGGGAGTTAAGAGAGAGGAGGGTATTGTATAGGATGACTCTCACTGTCACTAACGGAATCACTGCCATCTATTGGTTCAAAAGAATCTTTTTCTTTTCATGCAGCTTTAACAAGGAACCTATCCAATGACACTTGATTTTGACTTCTTTTAAGGATTTTGCAGAAATGTAACATTGGATTGTCATTAAACAGATTCATCACTTGCACTGCTATAGCCTTATTCGGGTGGTCCTTTGTACAAAATTTTGCATTGTTTCCCACATTTTACACATCCCCCCAATTTCATTTGCAGTGGGGATTCCTTTACCTTTTTCTCCTCCTCTTCTGCTGATGAGATGCAGACATACACTTCTTATAAAATGTTGCAATTTCAGCCACTCCTATACCTCCTTTGTACTACTCAATGATGATTTCCTTCTTAACTGCCACCATAATCATCTCCTTCTTACCACCTTTCCTTTCGATCTTTTTTCTGCATGGGGGCCATTGTACACACTTGCATGAATGTTGACTACAGCACAGTAGTAATAAACTCTTTTCATATACTGTATTTAATGTAACTGGCAACAAGGCAGCAGATGAAAGGGTCTATATATGTGCAGGCAGCCTGACCTAGAATGAAGCACCAAGCATTCCTAAACTTACTTTTGTATGGAAAAGCAAAGGACTGTCCATAGGTGCTTTGAAGTGACAAAAAATACACTAGTGCCAGTTTTGGGCACCTTCCAACATTCTGAAAATTATTTGTTTCTTCCAAACACCAACCACATCCTGAGACCAAGCATCTGAGCATGGGAGACAATCACCCACAATTCCAGGAGGGGAGAGAGGGAGAGAGAGAGGGGGAGAGAGAGACAGAGAGGAACAATTGGCTCAGTTATGATCATGTAACATCACATACTACTTGTATTGCAAGACATCCCTCAATTATCAAGTTAAAATTTATTAGAAATGTTTGCTCATCTTGCAGAATACTTGTAGAACAAGTTACTCACAATTCAAGGTTTTACGTATATTTTTTATCACTCATCACTAAAAGTTTATTTTGCTGGATATAAGACAAAAGACCTGACTCAGTATCAACATATTCTCATGTTCCTGTGTTGACCATTTTTTTATAGTAAAGCAATTTTTATAGGTTCATAAAATATATACTATTGTCTGTGGCTACCTACTGCCCATCCAGCCCAGTCCCAGAATTCATTGGCTGCTATTGCTTCTACTTGCTGAATCTACCGAACTGTTGTATTGCTGTTGTTGTTGAAAATATTACAGAAAAATATTACAGAAAATATTACAGAAACAGAAATCAGTTATATTGATAGATATTTGACACTTTTATCTGGGATATACTCCCCAAAATGGTGAGGTAAGTATGAAAATGTGATAGAGATTAATTAGGGTATATTTGTTTCTTATATTAAGTCTTTCTATAGACCTCAAATTAAAATAAAATTTTAGATGCAAAGGTTTTTATAAGATAAGGATTCCCGGTCATAGGAAACAAGTCATGAACTAACTCAGGGAACACTTGCTTATCTCTCCTTGAGAGTTCTTTAAGGAAATCTACAGGGATAATGCCATAGTTAATTTTATATCTGTAATCTATCTTTGTATCTTCTGCCATGATTGCTAAGAAGGCAGTCATATCAATTATGCAGATTTGTTTCATGATCTGGCTATTTCTACCTTAATAATTTGACTTTAGGATGAATTCCTTTCACATAGGCCGATAAACATTCAACAGTTCTAACCACAAAATATTGCATATGCCAGGGTTTTCAAAACTTTTCTAATACAATTTTTTTTTTAATCTAGGTGAAAGGAACAATAGTTTCTTTTGATGAATAATAACCTGACATTATTTGTAGGGCTTTTTAGGACTTTTATCACTGTCTTCCTGTTGGAAGAGAGTATATTTATTCATTTGTGATTTCATTACATAGAGAACATGTGAAACCATTAGAAAAGGAGCCATTTAAATGGTTCCCTTATTTATTTTTTTAATTCACATCCAAGTTAATTAACATATAGTGCAATAATGATTTCGAAGTTGAATCCAGTGACTCATCCCCAACATATAACACACAGTGCTCATCCCAACAAGTGTCTCCCTAATGCCCCTTGCCCATTTAGCCCATCCCCCCACTCACAACCCCTACAGCAACCCTCAGTTTGTTCTATATATTAAACAGTCTCTTATGTTTTGTCTCCCTCCCTGTTTTTATATTATTTTTGCTTCCCTTCCCTTATGTTCATCTGTTGTGTATCTTCAATTTCACATGAGTGAAGTCATATGCTATTTGTCCTTCTTAGCACTATTCCTTCTAGTTCTATCCACGTTGTTGCAAATGGCAAGTTAAAAAAAGAAGAAGAGGAAAGCTCATGACTGTAAAGCTATGTGATATTCTATTAGGCAGTATAGTGAGGCAGAATAATAAAATGTGGTTTAAGAGTGAAAAAAAGTAAATGGTTCCCTTAAATTGTTTATAAAAAGATAAAATTAAATTCAATAAGAATACATTAGTTGAATCAGGAAATAAAAGTTTAAATAAAATTTCCTAGGATAATATCTGGGCTCACAACTAAAATCATGGCATGATGAGTCAATAATATATTTCTATGTTTAGCAGATGTATAAATATTACTATATTTTGGAACTCAAATGAGCTGAAAGCGGTAGTGTAACACTGTGCTGAACTATCAATCCAGAATTCAAAGTTATATATAATTAACTATGTCCTTTGGCCTTGGAGATATTACTAAATTCACAGACTTAATTTCTTTCTCTGCACAATAGTTTAATCACAACAGGGATTTTGTGAGATGAATAACATTATTGCTGATTCAAGGTCAAGACAAAAGTGAGATTATATACTTAGTGTTTCAGCAAAGATATTTTCTGTACTTCTCAAGTATTATATGTTGGTGGATGGTTCAAAGTTAAACAAGTCTCTGGGGCGCCTGGGTGGCTTAGTCGGTTAAGCGTCCGACTTTCGCTTAGGTCATGATCTCGCGNACTAGTGATCTTGTTTTTTGGAGTAAGGAGTGGCTGGAAGAACAATAGAAATCCTCCCAAATAGACTAATGAGAGGCAGCAAAAAAAAAAGAAAAAAGGCGGGGGTTGGGGGGGGGAGTTTAATCTGCTTGAGGAAGTTTGATTGAGGGAGTTAATACTGAAGAAGTTTTCATGTGTAAGGTAGAATTTGAACTGGACTTTTGAAAGTTTAGTAAAAATTCAGTTATCAAGAGGTGAGGTGAATAGTAGTAATTCAATAAAAATACGATGAACCAAATGGTTTTGGAGTTCAGGCATGCAATGAACATGGTAAAAGAAAACATGAATGCCATGCTGGCATGATGGGACTTTTCCTATAAGCAATAAAAGATTCTATAAGGAATAGTATTTTTCGCTTTGCCATAGAACGTTAATGGACTGGAAGTAACAGAGTAAAAGAAACAAACCAAAAGATACAATAGGGGTCACAATCCTGGCCGCAAAGTTCTCACTGTGATTGTGATTGCTTTCCTTGGTGCTTCCTAAAATTCCTTCATGCCCTCTAAATCTAAACCCAGAAACATAATGTGTAGTAAAACTGCTACAAATTGTATGTGCTAGCTATTAAAATCTATTATAAATTTCTGTTCAGTGGGTATTGTTTAATTATTAAGAAAGTATAAAAGAAAATAATTTTATACTAACAAGAATATGGGAAAGCATATTAGGGTGAATCACAAAACATAGATGAACTTAGGTTTTGGTTCAGGCAAAGCTGGTACATCAGAGTTTTAATCCCAACTATGATTTCCACTTGCCATGTCACCTTGTACAAATCTCTTAAAGTGTTTTAGTCTTTTGTTGTTTTTTTTTCCTCCAGTGTAGAATTGGTTTCATAAAATTTATCAGAGACATTGATAAAAAAAATTAGACACTACATGGAAAGTGTTTAAAATAGAATATTCTTTAATTAAATTATTATTGTGATTCATGAGTCCACGAAAATATCTGTAGTATGGAGGGTGATTATAATTCTCTTTTAGAACTCTATGTAGTACAATCATAGGGCAATTATATTTCCCAGCTCCAGGAAACACCAAAAAAATTAAAAAGGTAAGATTTACAGCTATCTACAGAACTGAGTTTGACATCTTTCATCACATTTTTTACTGTTAGCTTTTATAGCAGAGACTTGTCAAGTGAATAATCCTAGAAATAGTAATTAGAAAATGCAACTGAAGTTATGTTACTAAAAGTAAACTATCAGAAAAGAGTGCCCATTAATATATTGAGCAACAAACCTATAAATGTTGAGAGAAAATATGAAACATGCTCAACAAATACTTTATTTTTTTTAACAAGCTTTGCATTTATTAAACACCTTTTCTGGTATTTGTTGGTTTTCCTTTTAACTTTACCCCTTTTCTTAAACCTTTATCTATTTCAGTATGTTCATTGCCCTCAAGAAACAGCCACTAGATTGATATCTTGGTTGAAATCCCCTTACCATATTTAAACAATATAAATAAACCTGCTTTTAAGATATTCACTAACTGGTAGGTTGCCTGGTGGCTCAGTCAGTTAAGCGACCAACTCTTGATTTCCACTCAAGTCATTATCTCATGGTTCATGAGTTTGAGCCCCGTGTCTTGCCCCGTGTCAGGCTCTGTGCTGACAACACAGAGCCTGCTTGGCATTCTCTCTCTTTGTCCCTCCCGTACTGGTGCATGCTCTCTCTCTCTCTCAAAATAAATAAATAAAAAAGAAAGATAAATGTACTCTTAATCCCCCTCAACTGTTTCACCCATGCCCCTACCCACCTCCTCTCTTGTAACCATCTGTTCTCTATAGTTAAGAGTCTGTCTTTTGATTTATGTATTTTTTCCTTTGTTCATTTGTTGTATTTCTTAAATTCCACATATGAGTGAAATAATATGATATTTGTCTTTCTCAGACTGACTTATTTTGCTCAACATTATATACTCTAGATCCATTCATGTTACTGCAAATGACAAGATTTCAACTCCTTTTTATGGCTTAATAATATTACATTGTACGTATATACACCACCTCTTTTTATCCATTCATATATCAGTAGACCTTTGGGCTGCTTCCTTAATTTGGCTATTGTAAATAATGCTACAGTAAACATAAGAGTGCATATATCTTGTCAAATTACTGTTTTTGTACTCTTTGGGTAAATTGTCAGTAGTGGGGTTACTAGATTATGTAGAATTTCTATTTTTAATTTTTTCAGGAGTCTCCGTGTTGCTTTACACAGTGGCTGCTCTAGCTTGCATTCCCACCAACAGTGTATAAGGTTCCTTCTTCTCTGCATCTTTGCCAACTGTTGTTGTTTCTTGTGTTTTTGATTTTACCCATTCTGGCAGTTGTGAGGGTATATCTCATTGTGGTTTTGATTTGCATTTCCCTGATGATGAGTGACGCTGAGCATCTTTTCATGTACTGGTTGACCATCTATATGTATGTCTTCTTTGGAGAAGTGTTTGCTCATGTCTTCCCATTTTAATTATATATATAGTATATATATATATACACACGCACACACATACACACACACATATAACATATGTATGTTATACATATATAATTATATATGTATATATTATATGCATTATCTTTATGTAATTAAGATGTAATTACATTAATATGTAATATATATATTTAATGTATTGAGTTCCACCAGTAATTTTTTAAAAATCCCTACCTCAAATATTTCCTCAATAGAACTATATTCCAGAAAAAATTTAAAAATTTGTCTCAAGATAATTAATAATATAGGAATATATGTTTTCAGCAAGAGACATTATAAAGTATATATGGGTAACATAACTGAGAGTCCTTCATTTTTCATTTTTGTTTTTCAAAAATATGCATTATATATATAAGCACACACTCACAAAACAGAGTGAGAGAGACATAGAGAGGCAGAGAGGGAGAAACAGAGACAGAGATACAGAGAGAGATGTCTATGATCTTGATTCTGTTATGAATAAAAGACTGGCAATTGTATTGCCAATACACTCCATTGTTTCCTTCCCTTTATGAAAAAAATAAATAATTATATTCATTTTAAGACCAGTTTTTTTTCAAGCTTTTACTTTCCTTGATGTTATTATCTTTGAAATTCACAGTCAGTACCCTGTAAACATTTTAAACAACATACCTTCTCTCTACCCCAATTTCTGTCCATTTTTGTTGTGGATTATAAATTTAATACCATATCTTAGTTCTTGATCTTGTTTCCAGTGACGACTCCTCCCCATGACTTCAGACACCCATTCACTGGGCATATCTTTTTATTATCTATAGCTTTTTTAGCTGGAAAATTAATCATGCAAATATTCATTGCATAACTACCCCACATCCCACCTTAAAACTAATTTGTTCAGCTACTCCTACTCTCTGATTTTTATCAGAAGCCCTAATTCATTAAACTTTATGCTATCTCCCATTTCAAAAATTCTTTCTTAGTGTGCCTTTTTCCCAGTTATGTTCTATGACTCATATTTTAATAACATTCTTTCATTATTCTGAAGCCCCATACTTTTTTCCTTTTCCATTACACTAATCTGGAGAACTAAGTTATCTGATTTCTGTCTACATAAAATATCAGTACATATTATTCCCAGTATGAAACGATCATCATAAAATTGAAATAATCCCTCATCACCTCAATTCTATTCAAGGTGTCTGGTCAATTAATCTTCATCCTATTTCACTCAACTCTTTCAAAAGTTGTTCATGCACTTCAAAATCTATTTCCATATTTTCTATTAGATACATATGCATTGCTTCCAAAACTCAAACACACACACCCATTATTTTACATCATTTGGATGCAGTGTATCCTGTTACAACAAAGTGGCCGTTTCTTCTATCTAATCTTTGTGTTGGATTACATTTCTTGTCTCTCAGGAAAATTATTCTATCAATCTCTCTCTCTCTCTCTCTCTCTCTCTCTTTCTCATTCTTTCTCCCTATTTAATTTCTTCCTTGGAAGCTTCCTGAGAAATACATTCCTTTTTTAGTTTTACATCCCCAGGATATAAGAAATATATTAGTTATAGGAAGACACATGCTGTTTTATTCAGGGATAAACTTCTTTTAAATTATTTCAAGGAAGATAATTAGCTGCTACAACTTAGGAACCTTTATGGGCACCTGGGGGGCTCAGTTGGTTAAGCATCTAATTCTTGATTTGGGTTCAGGTCATGATCTCATGGTTCGTGAGATCAAGCCCTACATTGGGCTTTGCACTGACAGTATGGGGCGTGCTTAGTATTCTCGCTCTGCCCCTTCCCTGCTCATGCTCTCTCTCTCTCTCAAAATAAATAAGTAAACATTTTAAAATAAATAAATTAGGAAACTTTAATTTTATGTTAATTTTAAGTGGTCAAATAATGCTCCCTTTCAAGAGATTCATGTAGTTATTTGCATATCACACGTGAATTTTATATACATATAACTTTTTTTGGAATTTCATTTTTTATTTTTATTGTGGTAAATATATATCAAATAAAATTTGCCATTCGGATCATTTTTAAGTGTGCAAATTATGGCATTAATTACATTCACAATTTTGTGAAATTATTACCACTATTTCCAAAGCTTTTTAGTCGCCACAAACAGAAACAAGCAGTAATTCTCTCTTTTCCCCAACATGAGCCCCTGGAAACCTCTAACCTACTTACTGTCTCTATGAACTTACCTATTCTAGGTATTTCATACAATGATATACTGTTTTTTCCATTTGCATTCTATTTTATGTGAAATTTTTCCATTTCACATAAAATAATATTTTCAGGGTTCATCTGTTATGTAACATGCATCAAAATTTCATTTTGTTCAATGGCTGAATAAACCTTCTATTGTATACATATATCACATTTCGTTCATCCATTCATCTGTTGTTGAACACTTGGGTTTTTTGTCTGTTGTGAAATATACCACAATGAGCAGTGGTGTACAGATAGCTGTTTAAGTGCTTGTATTCAATTCTTTGAGGTATATATCTAGGAAAAGAATATGGTAATTCAATCTTTAACTTTGGGGAACTGTTAACCTCAAAAAAAAAAGTGGCTGTATACCATTTACATTCCTACCAACAGCACACAGTTTTCCAATTTCTCCACGTAATTGCCTACGCTTGATATTTTATCTTTTTAAATTGAATTTGATTGTTTTAATTGTAGTCATCCTAGTAAGTATGAAGTGGTATCTCATTGTAGTGTTGATTTGTATTTCTTTAATGACTAATGATGTTGAACATCTTTTCATGTGCTTTTTGGCCGTTTGTATACCTTCTTTAGAGAAATGTCTGTTCAAGTCATTTGATTGATTTTAATTGTGTTGTATATTATTTTGTTGTAAATACCATTATGTGTGGAATTGCTTTTTATTTTTTCAATTTTCTACCAAGTTTATTTATTTTTGAGAGAGAGACAGAGTGAGGAAGGGGCAGAGAGAAAGGGAGACATAGAACGTGAAGCAGACTCTAGGCTCTGAGCTGTGAGCACATAACGTGACATAGGACTTAAACTCACAAACTATGAGATCATGACCTGAGCTGAAGTCAGACGCTCAACTAACTGAGCCATCCAGGTGCCCTGAATGGAATTGCTTTTTAAATTTTATTTCTACATTGTTCTTTAATGATGTATAGAAATATATCAAATTTGTGTGTTGATTTTTTAATCTGTGACTTTGCTGAGTTTGTTTTTAGATCCAGTATCTTTCTTATAGATATTTCAGAGGATTTTCTATATATAGGATTGTGTCATCTGCAAATGGATATAGTTTAACTTGTTCCTTTCCATTTGGGATGCCTTTTATTTATTTTCCCGATCTAATTGGTCTGGCTAGAACTTCTGGTATAATGGTGATCACCAGTGGTTAAAATGGGCTTCATTGTGTATTACTGATTTTAGTGGGAGATTATCTTTTTGACTTTTAGATACAATATATAGAAAAAATAGTAAAGAATAACAGATTATTTATTTTGTAACAAACTTTATTAAATATTTAACAAATCTTTATTTTTAAAAGAAAGCAAACAAATGCTGATTTTATATCATATAGGTATAGGAACCATTTACTGAAATACTGGAAATTTTATAAACATTAGAACAATTACTTGCAATCAAGTGTACTCAATATATGATTTTTAAATTCTGTGAATGTCAAAGTTTGTCAAATTTTCCTGCTTTGTTCCATATCTTATAAGATCTCATGTATCTCAGTGGAAATGCTTACAGTTAGAGAGTCCTTACTAGGATCTTAGCCTTTTTAGTTTTTGAGTGGTCTTTGACCCATGTTTCAAATGCCATTCCTTTATCACTTTTTATTTGTATACAAAGTTACCTTCACTTTATTGCTAAGCATTAAAATAACTTTGAAATTTTATCTAGGCCCTTATACTAAAGATAATCTTGTTCATAAATCAGTTTCGGAGTAAAAGCATATAAGCAAAATCCATATCATTTATCAATATTACATTTTCTTTAAAAGATTTATGGGTAGAAATGTAGATTTCTTATAAGGTTAATATTGATCTATCTTGTCTTAGGACCCATGCTGTTTTTACTCAGTCAAGCAGTGGGGCTTTCTGCCAGGAATATATGTGTTAATGGAGCAGACTTCCATCATAACTGAGTTTTGTATATTAACAAGTTGTTTTAATTGCTCTTCTTGAATATATTACAAACATATTATTAAACATATTTTACCATGCTAATTTCAATAATTTGACAAATGATTCTGTATTGTTTTAGCCATCAAAGCATTCCTCCAATTCCCTAAATAATCAAAAATACCTCAATGTATAGCTTTACTAGAAGCTTCATTAAGTATCTGACCCTCACTGAGAAGAACTGCACTGGGAATTGCATGTATTTCATCTCTAATAATACATACAAGATGCTGTATAATAAAAAATTCACAGGAGAATAATTTAGAATAGCTCACATTATTACCATGGCAAGGCAATCCCTCATTAATGCTTAGAGAATGCAAAAAGAAAGTGGAATTCTTTCATTTACATTTTAATGTTTAACAATTCTACATAAATAAGAGAACTTTTGTATGGTCCCAGAGAGAATGTAGCAGGTTGGGGTATACACTCAGCCAAATCTTTTAGATTCAGATAAATTTATCGTATTCTCAAAAGATTACCAATAGAGAGTTAATCCATTATAAAATTCACTTTTTTTTTTGGTATGTGTGTATGATTTTACATGCAAAGATTATCCTTGCCAATTAAAGATATTGTTTAATGTAAGAATTTAAAAAAATTGATCATTACAAATAATACAAACAATTATATTAACTATATAATCATGGTAAGTTCATGATCAAAACCATAATATAAGTTCTAGGCAACATGCTACATGCTTTATAAACTTTTCAGATAATCAAAAACCTTATGGTGCATAACACATTTTGCATATGATGATATATACTTCAGGTTAAGTATACCTTTTTTTTTTAATGTTTGTTTATTTTTGAGACAGAGAGAGACAGAGCTTGAGGTGGGGAGGGGCAGAGAGAGAGGGAGACACAGAATTGGAAGCAGGCTCCAGGCTCTGAGCTGGCAGTCAGCACAGAGCCCAACGCGGGGCTCGAACCCACGAGCTGTGAGACCATGACCTGAGCCGAAGTCGGACACCCAACCGACTGAGCCACCCAGGCACCCCTAAATATATTTTTTTTCAGGTTATAAAGCTATCTGGTGTTGGAATAGAGATTCCAATAGCAGTCTGATCCAAGAAATTATATAATAAATAAAAGTAACAAGAAGTTTTATAAAATTTTAAAGAAATGTATTTTTAAAAAATGCAGGCCATGATTTATTAATTCAGAAAATCAATTAAGATTTATCACCAGCATTGCATAAAAATATAATAAAATAAATATCAGAGTATATTATAATAGCAAGGATATAATTGCCTTACATACTTATTTTCAGTTTTACTCAGTCAATGAATTAAATACTCTACCAGAGTTTACAAAGTTGAGTTTATTAACAGCATCAAACAATATATACACAATTTAAAAATATTAGTCTGCAGAGGGCAAAGAGTCAGTTATTGAAGTGCTAGAAAGTGAGAGTTCATGAAGGTTGTGCTAATTAAGTATTAAAACTGGTACCCTGGAGAAGATAGAATAAGACCATTGATCTGTATGTAGTTGAATAAAATGAGTTCCATTGTTCATTGATCAGGAAAGGGTCTTCACTTTATATCAAGTAAGGGTTTGTAGTCTCAGAGTTGCTCAATAGACATGTTCTTTACAAGCTGCAGATGATTAATCCTGTGGCAAAAAACACAATAGTCTGTTTTGATATTTCCTAGGCAAGTACTGTTGTGAGCCGTTTGTTTAAAGTCAGCAAAATTTTCCTTACAGTCCTTTTCCTAAATCTCTCTTGGCTGAGATAATAGAATGATGACACCAATGACAGACAAATGATCAGATTTTTTGGTGAACATTTCTTTGTTTTAGCTTTTTAATGCATAATGTTGTGTTTGTGTAGTAAATACAGTCTCCTTTTCATGCACAACCATCTGATGTACAAATTTTACAAGATAGAAACTCATCTACAACATGTGAGATCCTAGTAACAGTACACTTGGCAACAGCAACAATGACTAATGTCCTTTCATTTAGTGACTGCTATACAACAAGAACCTGCCTGAGTTTTTGAGGTTCATGATACTTCTTCCAGAATATTTAATTGCTTGAAGCTTCTTGCAGGGACAATCAGCCAACAGTAAAATAAATAAATACATACATACATACATACATAAATAAATACATAAATAAATAAATAAATATAAAAACATGAAAAACAAAAACTGCCTATGGTTGTTAAAACTGAAAGAATCTAGTGAACTTGTAGTAATAAATAGTAACAGAGATTAGGAATGTAGAATCATCTATATGATACAAATCAGGTTATAGGGATTTGCTCACTAATCATCGTAGAGTAATAACTGACAGTGGAAGCACTGACAAATATTTAGTGTTTTTTTAAGGAAATTCAATTTTAATCTTTAAAAATTTTTTTAACATTTATTCATTTTTTGAGAGAGAGGGAAAGAGAGAGAAGGAGAGAAAACATGAGCAAGGGAGGAGCAGAGAGAGAGGGAGACATCAAATCTGAAGCAGGCTCCAAACTCTGAGCTATCAGCACAGACCTGGACATGGGGCTTGAACTCACGAACTATGAGATCATGACCTGAGATGAAGTCAGAGGCTTAACTAACTGAGCCACCTAAGCATTCCAGTGCCTTTAATTTCTATCATAAGTTATTTGTTCTCAACCAATAATAATATTTAGAGCTAGAAAACAAATTTGTCCTAAAAAACCCAATCTATAGACACTGTATCAGTATTTTTACAGGAATATGAGTATAATTTCTCAATATGGAAATAATGGATTCACTGAAACATTATATGACTATCAAGTTACTTCTAAATAATTAAGTTAGAAGGACTGTGTTTTCTTGGTTGATTCATTAATCAAAGTTACCATATAAAAATTAAAATAATGTTATAGAAATAACTATAATGATCATTAAGATTATTAGAATTCTTGTAGAGAAGGGTCCTTTCAGTTACACTGAAATGATTTAACAGCACAGAAAGAAGTGTATATGAAGAATACACTATATATACAAGTTCATAATTTCTTTTTAGTTATCAGTCCACTAATTTTTGTCATAATATTGTATATAAGTATATAAACACACACACATATATATACAATCTATATACAGTCTGTATACTGACTGTATGCACACATACACACACAGAGTTGTCCTGCACAATTTTGGAATAAAATTATAGAAATCTTCTCATTTCAAACTTAAATAGAATTAACTTCATTAAAATAATATATAAAAGTTACATAAATTCTACCATTTTGATTTAAGCTTTATATACCACCAATATGGTTAGGTAACATATAAGATTATTGTCAAAATATAATTAAAGATATAAGTACACCATTATAGAATATAAATACATAATGTAAAAATTATTGAAATATATTTCTTTCCATTCTTTGATAAATTTTGGTATTGTTAGAAATTTTCTTTAGTTATAAACACTTCTTTTTTTTTCCTTAGTAGTTTATTGTCAAGTTGGTTTCCATATAACACCCAGTGTTCATCCCAACAAGTGCCCTCCTCAATGCCCATCACTCACCTTCTCTTCTCCCCATCCCCCATCAGCCCTCAGTTTGTTCTCACTATTCAAGAGTCTCTCATGGTTTGCCTCCCTCCCTCTCCCCCACTATTTTTCCCCTTCTCCTGCATCGTCCTCCATTAACTTCCTCCTAATCCACCTATATGTGCAAACATATGGTATCTGTCCTTCTCTGCGTGACTTATTTTGCTCAGGATAACACCCTCAAGTTCCTTCCATGTTGCTACACAGGGCCAGATTTCAATTCTTTCTCATTGCCATGTAGTATTCCATCGTATAGATAAACCACATGTTCTTGATCCATTCGTCCATTGATGGACACTTAGGCTCTTTCCATGTTTTGGCTGTTGTTGAGAGTGCTGCTATGAACATTGGGGTACATGTGCTCCTATGCATCAGCACTTCTGGATCCCTTGGGTAAATTCCTAACAGTGTTATTGCTGGGTCATAGGGAAGTTCTAGTGTTAATTTTTTGAGGAACCTGCACACTGTTTTCCAGAGGGGTTGCGCCAGCTTACATTACCATCAACAGACTAGGAGGGTGCCCGTTTCTCCACATCCTCGCCAGCATCTAGAGTCCTCTGATTTGCTCATTTTAGCCACTCCGACTGGCATGAGGTGGTATCTCAGTATGGTTTTGATTTGTATTTCCCTGAGGAGGAGGGATGCTGAGCATCATTTCATGTGTCTGTTGGCCATCTGGATGTCCTCTTTGGAGAAGGGTCTGTTCATGTCTTCTGCCCATTTCTTCACTGGGTTGTTTGTTTTTTGGGTGTGNGAGGCTAAAGTCCGAGATTGTGATGCCTCCCATTTTGGTTTTCTTCTTCAATATTACTTTGGCTATCGGGGTCTTTTGTGGTTCCATATAAATCTTAGGATAGTTTGTTCAAGCTTTGAGAAAAATGCTGGTGCCCTTTTGATTGGGATTGCATTGAATGTGTAGATTGCTTTGGGTAGTAATGACATTTTAACAANCTTCCATTGGATGCTCTTCCCCGCTTTGTCTAAGATTAGTTGGCCATACATTTGTGGGTCCATTTCTGAGTTCTCAATTCTGTTCCATTGGTCTATGTGTCTGTTTTTGTGCCAATACCATACTGTCTTGATGATGACAGCTTTGTAGTAGAGGCTAAAGTCCGAGATTGTGATGCCTCCCATTTTGGTTTTCTTCTTCAATATTACTTTGGCTATTCGGGGTCTTTTGTGGTTCCATACAAATTTTAGGATAGTTTGTTCTAGTTTTGAGAAGAATGCTGGTGCAATTTTGATTGGGATTGCATTGAATGTGTAGATTGCTTTGGGTAGTAATGACATTTTAACAATATGTATTCTTCCGACCCATGAGCATGGAATGTTTTTCCATTTCTTTGTGTCTTCTTCAATTTCCTTCATAAGTTTTCTATAGTTTTCATCATACAGATCTCCTATATCTTTGGTTAGGTTTATTCCTAGGTATTTTATGGGTTTTTTTGTGCAATTGTGAATGAGATCAGTTCCTTGATTTCTCTTTCTGTTGCTTCCTTGTTGATGTACAAAAATGCAACCGATTTCTGTATGTTGATTTTATATCCTGCAACATTGCTGAATTCATGGATTAGTTCTAGTAGGGTTCTGGTGGAGTCTGTTGGGTTTTCTGTGTAGAGTATCATGTCGTCTGTGAAAAGGGAAAGTTTGACTTCTGTTCCAATTCTGATGCCTTTGATTTCCTTTTGTTGTCTGATGGCTGATGCTAGGACTTCCAGCACTATGTTAAACAACAGTGGTGAGAGTGGACATCCCTGTCGTGTTCCTGATCTCAGGGGGAAAGCTCGCAGTTTTTCCCATTGAGAATGATGTTAGCTGAGGGCTTCTCATAGATGGCTTTTATTATGTTTAGGTAAGTTCCTTCTATCCCAACTCTCTCTAGGGTCTTTATTAAGAAGAGATGCTGTATCTTGTCAAATGCTTTTCTGCACCTATCGACAGGATCATATGGTTTTTATCTTTTCTTTTGTTAATGTGATGTATCACATTGATTGATTTGCAAATATTTAACCAGCCATGTAACCCAGGAATGAATCCCACTTGATCATGGTGGATAATTCTTTTTAAGTGCTGATGAATTCGATTTGCAAGTATCTTATTGAGGATTTTTACATCTGTATTTATCAAGAATATTGGCCTGTAGTTGTCTTTTTTGGCTGGTTTTCTGTCTGGCTTGGGAATCAGAGTGATGCTGGCTTCATAAAATGAATCCGGAAGTTTTCCTTCGATTTCTATTTTTTGGAATAGCTTGAGAAGAATGAGTATTAATTCTGTTTTAAATGTCTGGTAGAATTCCGCAGGGAAGCCATCTGGCCCAGGGCTCTTATTTGTTGGGAGATTTTTGATAATTGATTCGATTTCCTCACTAGTTATGGGTCCGTTCAGATTTTCTATCTCTTCCTGTGTGAATTTTGGTAGTGAGTGTGTATTAGGAATTTGTCCATTTCTTCTAAGGTGTCTAGTTTGTTGGCATATAATTATTCATAGTATTCCCTGATATTTGCTTGTATTTCTGAGGGGTTGGTTGTAATAAGTCCATTTTCGTTCATGATTTTGTCTATTTGAGTGCTCTCTTTTCTCTATTTGAGAAGCTAATAGAGGTTTGTCAATTTTGTTTTTATTTTTCAAAAACCAAGTCTTGGTTTCATTGATCTGTTCAACTGTTTCCTTGGTTTCTATATTGTTTATTTCTGCCCTGATTTTTATTATTTCTTTTCTTCTACTAGGTTTGGGTGCTCTTGTTGCTCTCCCTCTAGTTGCTTTAGGTGCGGTGTTAGATTTTGGATTTGTGCTTTTTCTAATTTCTTGAAATAGGCCTGGAGTGCCATGTACTTTCCTCTTAGGAATGCTTTCGCCGCATCCCATAGAGTTTGGATTGTTGTATTCTCATTTTCATTTGTTTCCATATTTTTAAAAATTTCTTCTCTAATTGTCTGATTGACCCATTCATTCTTTAGTAGAGTGTTTTTTAGCCTGCATGTTTCTGGGTATTTTCCAGACTTCTTCCTGTGGTTGATTTCGAGTTTCATAGCATTGTGATCTGAAAGTGTACGTAGTATTATCTCAATTATTTTATATTTATTGAGGGCTGTTTTATGTCCCAGTATGTGATCTATCTTGGAGTATGTGCCTTGCACACTTGAGAAGAAAGTGAATTCCATGGCCTCAGGATGTGGAGTTCTAAATATATCTGTCAGATCCATCTGGTCCAATGTGTCATTCAAGTCCATTGTTTCTTTAGTGATTTTTTGTCTAGTTGATCTATCCATTGCAGTAAGTGGAATATTAGAGTCCCCTGCTATTAGCACATTCTTATCTATAAGCTTGTTTCTGTTTGTGATTAATTGTTTTAAATATTTAGGTGCTCCCATATTTGGTGCATAGATATTTATAATTCTTAGCTCTTCCCGATGGATAGACCCTTTAATTATTATATAATGCCCTTCTTCATCCCTTGTTACTGTTTTTACTTTGAAGTCCAGTTTGTCTGAGATAAGAATAGCTACTCCAGCTTTCTTTTGACTTCCTGTAGCATGATAGATATTTCCCCATCCCCTTACTTTCAATCTGAGGGTGTCCTCCTGTGTAAAATGAGTTTCTTGTAGACAGCAAATAGATGGATTTTGTTTTTTTTATCCATTCTGCTATCCTCTGTCTTTTGATTGGGGCATTTAGTCCATTTACATTCAGTGTTATTATTGAAATATATGGGTGTCGTTTGTGGGATTCATGCTTGCGGTGTGTCTCTAGCATCTTGCGTTCCTTGCAACATTTCCCTCATAGAGTCTTCCTCAGGATTTCTTGTAGAACTGGTTTAGTGGTGACAAATTTTTCAATTTTTATTTATTTGGAAAGACTTTTATCTCTCTTTCTATACTGAACAACAAGCTTGCTGAATAGAGGATTCTTGGCTGCATATTTTTTCCGTTCGTCACTTTGAAGATCTCTTGACATTCCTTTCTGGCCTGACAAGTTTCAGTAGATAGGTCTGTAACCACTCAGATAGGTTTCCCTTTGTATGTCAGGGCCCTTTTCTCCCTAGCTTCTTTCAAAATTCTCTTTGTCTTTACATTTTGCCAATTTTATTATGATATATCGTGCAGAAGATCGATTCAAGTTATGTCTGAGGGGAGTTCTCTGTGCCTCTTGAATTTCTATGTCTACTTCCCTTCCCAGATTGGGGAAGTTCTCTACTATAGTTTGTTCAAGGACTCCTTCAGCACCTTTCTCTCTTCCTCTTCTGGAATTCCTATGATATGGATATTGTTCCGTTTGATTTTATCACTGTGCTCTCAAATTATGTTCCTGGATCAGTTTATCCCTCTTGTTCTCAGCTTCCTCTTTTTCTATAATTGTGTCTTCTAAATCACTTATTCTCCTTTCTGCCTCTTCAATCCGTGCATTGGATGCCTCCATTTTATTATGTGTCTCATTTGTAGCATTTTTTAATTCATCACAACTATTTTTAAGCTCCATAGTCTTTGTAACAATAGTTTTTCTCTGATGTCTTCCATGCTTTTTTCAAGCCCAGCGATTAATTTTATGACTATTGTTCTAAATTCTTGTTCAGATATGTTGCTTACATCTGTTTTGAATAGTTCCTTAGCTGTCATTTCTTCCTGGAATTTCTTTGGAGGAGAGTTCTTCCGTTTCATCATTTTGGTTAGCTTTCTGTCTCTTGTTAATTTTAAAAGTTTGTTATGCACTCTGCCCCTGCGGGTGCTGCTGTATTAAAGAGGGCTCTTTGACTGTCCAGTGCCTGTCTGTTCAGGAAGTGTTCTTTGAATGGTGTCTCTTGATTTCTCTTGTTGAGACCTTCATTATTTTGTTTCCCTACTCTTAGTGGTATTTGGGACTCTCCACCATGCGTACTTTGGCTTGTTTCTTGAGGTAGCCCTGGAAAAGAAAACAGACAGACAACCACACAGGGAACAAAGGTACACAAGTGCACAGAAAAATCCAATAAACACACAAACTGAAAGGGAAATAGAAAAAGAAAAAAGGAAGGGACAAAGACCAAAACAATACAAAAAAAGAATAAAAGAGAGGAAGGAAGGAAGACAAATAATAAAAATAAAAATGATAATTAATAGAAAATTGAAAAAAGAAGAAAAGATAAGATGAAAGAAGAAACCCAAAAGACAAAGGACAGTCTAAAGGCATAAAACCAGAATTCCCAGCTATAAATAGAGAGCCAGATGTATGCAGTGCTTATGGAAGAGCATATACAAAGAGAGAAATGACAGGGTGGGGAAGAAGTGGAATTGGAAATGAAATGACCAGGCAGAGAGACTAAGAGGCTTGATTCAGAGGGAGAAATCGTAGAATATGTTTAGAGGAGATGAGAAAGAAAATGAAGATGTTACTCAGAGAAACTATATAGTCTGATTACTCCAGAGTGAGAGATAAAAAGGTAGCTGTGGAGGTGTAGAGTGTATATCTAGAGAATGGATTAAATGTGACTGTTTAAGCAAACCAATGACCAGAGTTCCCCAACTAGCAGAGTGGAGGGTTTTGAATGAGAGAATGAGAAAAGGGAGATTATATCTGAATAGAAAGAATTAGGTGGGGATGGGCGGGGTTTGGTGTAGACTGTTCTCGCCTCCACTTCATCCCGCTGGCCACTCCCTGAGGTCCCGCCTTGGTGGTTGTGGGGAGAAAACTGGTGGTGCCCGAGTCCCTTCTCAACCAAGCATTGCAAATCACTCCTTTGTGTCCAATTTCCCTGTGCTGCAGGCGTAGCCAAGATGGGCTGAGTTCTATGCCCCATGCCCCGTTTCGTTTCCAGGTCCCAGTCCCTGCGCTTTGTTTATACTGCCCTAAACAGTCCCAAATGTCACTGCCTCCCAGCTCCTGGGAGTTGAGTTGGGGGGACAGGAATGAGGTGTAGCAGCATCAGATCCGCAGGGGTCAAGCGGAGGTACAACCTGGGATCCGATGCCTCCTGGATGCTGGGGGCATGTCTGGGGAACTCAGCCTCGGCTGGCTGCCTCTGTGCTACTGCTGGGGATGGTGCTGGGAGCACAGCAGAGCGGTTTTTCCTGGTGCCCTCTGGGACGGGAGCACCTAGTTCAAAGTCAGCACCCCAGCCAGAACTAAAAAACACTCTTTCCAAGCCGAGGTTTTTCTCTTCTCCAGGGACGGTTCTATGAGCAGTTTCAGCTTCTATTTCTTTTCCCCTTGACTTGGCTCACTGTGGCTACCGCAAGTTGGGTTCCCTCCCCTCCCTCCATATCTCTGGTCCCATCCAGCTTTTATCTTCCCCAGTTCACTCTCACACACTTATGTGGTTTCCTTTAGAGTTTATTCTGTCTCTTTCTCTTCCCAAACTCCTGTGGCTCAGTGTCCTATAGCTTCAGGCCTTCTGTGTTTGAGAGATGGGTGCAAGCAAAATGCATGGAGTTCCCCACTTCTCCGCCATCTTGCCCTCCTCTAGTAACATACACTTCTTTAAAACCTTTCAAGATTTTGGGGCATCTGGGTGGATCTCTCAGGTAAATGTCTAACTTGATTTTGGCCCAGGTCATGATCTCATGGTTCATCGGGTCAAGCCCTGCATCTGGCTCTGCACTGTCAGTGCAGAGCCTGCTTGGCATTCTCTCTTTGCCCTTCCCCTGCTTTCTCTCTCTCTCTCTCTCTCTCTCTCTCTCAAAATAAAAATAAAAACAAAACAAAGAACAACCTTTCAATATTTTAAAATAAATTAGAGATTTCAGAAATTGAAGTTATCCTTAAAGAGTATGAGTATCACAGATTATTTTGTCATTGATTGTTATAATTTAGTTTACTTGAACATACTAAACATTTATTAAAGTAACATTTTTTCTCAGTATAAATTTAAGATGTTAATTTTATGTATGTTTTTGTCTGATACATCAAACCAAGTATTTCATAAACTAGAATATTGATTAAGCTGATATCCTTATACCATGATAATGGAGAAGTCAGAACGTTAAGTTTTAAAAATTCATCTTGATTAGATACCGTTTATGGAAATGTTCACATCTTTTTACATATATAGTACACAACAATTTATTTAATCATTTAATGTATTGCATCTCTTATTGTCTCTTAGCCAAGAGATAAGTCACCAACATGTTACCTTTACAGCTAAACTTTTTGTTTTGTTGTAGATTTTCCCCATAGTTGAAGACTCAACCAGGCAGTTTCCTAGAAGAAGCCAAACACTAAAATCAGTAATTAAATTTTGAAAGTTCTTTGGAAATGTTATGTTCTATATTTAAAGTACATGAGTATTTTACAACTTTCTATAAATTTACAGAATTTTCTATAAACTTATAATTAGCATCAGAACCACCATGAATTTTAAGAGATAAACAGTTCACTTAATTTCTTCTTCTACTTGGTGTGATTTAGGCTTGGACTAGATATTTCTAAAGTGTATGTATATATTGACAAATTTAAAAACCAATTAGAAAGGCAAACTGTTGTAGAATTGAAAGGAAAGGATGGTACGGATCAGGGTGCTGCTGTTTCAACATTGGAGTGCCTATGTTCACCACACACAAGACCAAGAAAATATTCCTTGATTGGCCAAAAGACAAACTCAAGAATGCCCTAGAAAACAATTACAGATAAAGGAAAACACTGAGCCTGAAAGCTCAGGGTCAGAGGAGTGATGGTCCAAATTATAAAATAAGTCATGAGCTATATTAATTAGGAGTTAGAATATGTCAAACAAGCTCAGTAGATGAAATAAGTGTAGGGAGGGTGCAAGAAAGACTCAAATCTCAGTCAGTCACTGCTGGACTTCTCCCCCACAGCACAAGCTCACTGAAGCCCCAAACTGAGCCTCAGAAGGCATATGTAAGCATTTGCTTCCATTTGCAAGCCCAGCAACACTGGCCTCAGTAAGTGAAGGCAACTAGGCAATTTGGGAAGACTCCTAGAGTGTCCAACAATAAAACAAAGACCAAGGATAAAATACTATGATGACTAGTACTGCTACTACTGTTACTATTGCTGCTACTATTACCAACAATAATAATCACAAAGCTTAATCTATTAACTTGCCAAGCAAGGGAACACATACCAGTTAAAAATTTTACTAAGTTGCTGAGATGGAGAATCAGGGGTTTTTAAGTAATTAAAAAGAGAGAGGGAGAGAGAGAGAAGGGTTCATGGTGGTTGTGCTAATTAAGTGCTGAAATGAGAACACTGAACAAAATGAAATGAGTTCATATATCTGCACTGTCCATTAGCCAGGAAAGTATCCTGAGTTTGGTCTAATAAGTGAGTGTTCATTCAGGTTACTCAAATCCATCGCATTTTGTCAGCTTCAGCTGTTTAGAGTCAGTGATAATGAAACACAACGTTCAGTTTTGTTATATCTTATGGAAGCGTTCTTGTATATATATTTAGGTATGTACTGACTTTTTAGTATGCATTTCTGTCCAAAAAGTTTGAGCACCACTGGTTTAGATATTGGCAAAATGATTTATTTGTCATGTATATATTGACTCTACTCTAGACTCTAAATGCCCAGAAACTTCACTATTTTAAAATCCCAGGTTTTTTAAAGAGATTAAAAGAAGAAAAACTACTGAGGGTTTTTGTGAAGAGCTATTTGCTAGAATTAGGTTAGTGTAAATGCAGTGTTTTCTTTCCCTTGCTGATCTGTTTGTATTAAAGAAGAGAGATATAAGAAAATGAGTTTCTCATAAATTATTTCATGAGCAAAATAAAGGAGAATGGCCAGATAACAGCTATCACTGTTGGACATGGTTAAAAGGAGCTTTACTAATCTTGGGATAAAAAAGATGTCCCAGGTGCTTATCATCAAATTCAATTACAAATGCAAAGCCAAGGAGAAGTTTATAACTGCAAAGCTAAAATCAGGTTTACATCATTTTGAGGTATCTGGGTTGCTTTTTCATGGGTCTATACCTAAGCTTGATGAGACAGGAGTAAAATGGAAATCATGTATTCATAGGTAAGGGTACATACATTAAAAATAATGAAAATGGTCTGCATGGAGTAGCTTAGCTAGCAGATTGTCACAGCATGCTCCCTCATTAGGATATGTCCTTGAAGCTTAAGATTGTTATCATAAGCAAGGCTGAAACATCCAGGTGATAGTGGCTAGACGTAGGGATTCATCTTCAAACCTAACTGTTCTTTGAGGAATGATGTGGTCCACAGAAATTCTAATACTTATGTATACTCTAAATATCAGTCCCAATAAATATTACCACAAACTTTAAATCAGCACAGTTTGCTCTAGCTTACTTACACTGAGCCTTTGAGAGTAGTTGTTTTCCCTTATGTGCAGATATTTGAATAAGCGATGTCTAAAGTACTCTTTACTTCTGGAAATTATTTTTGCTTTACTTAGATCTAATGTCTGGTTTTGCAGTCAAGAGATGCTCATATCAATATCATACTTGTAACAAATCTCGATGTCACAGAATTGACCATAGATCTCAAAATTCCTTTTCAGTCTTGAGTATTTCAGTATTTTTATGTTTTTGGAATACTTCAATAGAATTCAAGTAATACTGATCATTTTACTCTGCAAAATGTTATTTTCTAATATTAACACTTCGTCATTTTAAATCTAGAAAAACTTTTCACCCCCTTCCATTGGTTTTAGAGAATTTGATTTTAATTATTTTGTGCATCAGTTCACTTGGAAATTACTTACATTTTGATGTGGTAAGATCCATGTTAAATAATATCATAGAACTCTATTGGTATAAATGCTTTGTCTCTTCCTTTTGAAAAAATTTAGAATTTGCATGCTGGAAATCTGACATATACTTGTTATATTCCTTTTTCTGGCTGTTATTGACTTTTAAATTACATTTTATAATTGATTATTGTTTATATAGAACTTACTGATACTTTGTATATTTATTTATAACCACCTATCTTCACAAACTCTCATTGTGATCACTTGTTTCATTTAATGTTCATTTTTCACTGCTTTAACATTGGTTAAACCTTTGTTTTTTCAAGGCCTATACTAGAACAAAAATGACATTGACATCCTTATGTTTCCCTCAAATTTAATAGGATGGCTGTCACAATTAAACTCATAATGTTTACTGTTCAAAGTAAGTATTTTGAAATACATTTCTTCTTTAATAGAGTATGTATATTGACTTTTATTGAACAAAATATCCTGATGAAATTGTTTATGCATTGAAAAAATATACTTGATGGAATGCAGGATGGATGGAAAAACTTTTTCTCTTTTAGATTTGAATAAAAGACGATGGTTTAGGAAGAATAGTAAAGTTATGTCTTTATTTTTATATTTCCTTTGAATAGCAGACTCATAAACAAACTGCCTGGTCAGCATGACCTCAGAGATGCCTATGAGCCATCCAAAATGCCAGTTTGATGTCCTGATCATCTCTGAAATCCATGCCTATCTTTCTCAATTGTTAGAGATAACCCCATCATTCCTGTTGGTAAGGGTCAAATGTTAGTGTGTGTTACTTTTTCTCATATTATATTTTACTTTATAAAAAAAAAAAGCTGCTGGCTTTTTCAACAATTGGTCTAGAATCAGACCACTTGTCTCTATGTCTACTATTCACCATCACAGAGTCAGTACTGTGTCCTTCCTAGATTACTGTGAGATCTCCTTAACTGATTTCCTTTTTGCCATATTTGACTCCCCAAGTCTGTTCTCAGTTTGGCTGCCAAAGTGTCTTTCAAATGATGTTACATCATGTGACCACTCTGTTCAATACCCTCCGATAACTTCTCCACTCATTCAGAATGAAATTCAAAATCATCATGATGCTATGAAATATACCCTTATTCATTATTTATATTTATCTAACCTTACCTCTTGTTATTCACTCACTCAGCTTTTGCTCTTCCCTGAACCTGTTATTTTACTCTATCTCAGGACCATTCACTTAACGTTTTCTCGACCTACAGTGTTCTTCCTCACAACATGAACGTGGCTCATTCCCTCATCATAGTACTTTTTTGGTCAATAGTATCTTTTCATTGAGGTCTTACCTTACCATCCTATTTAAAATTGTAGCCATTAACACTCCTATTTCTCTTTTCTTATTTTCTTTTCATCTATTACACACATATCTAACATACTTTTATTATATTGATTGCCTCTCTTTCAATGTGAAAATACAAGCACCACAACGCCAAAGATAATGTTATTTGTATACTGTGAGTCATCCCAAGAGAGAATTATTACTAAAACTTTGTTGAATGAATAAAACATTGTAAACAAATGAATGATTAAATGATTTGACTGTTAGTGACCACCAAGACCAAGCGGATCAGTATGGAGAATCGAATGACATGGGCAGAAGAATAGTGTCCAATGTTGTTACAGCATTACAAATGCCACACTCGTCACCTACTCTGCCCCCAGATAGAGTCAGCCACAAAAGAGTAGAAAGGTGAAAAATCTGAATTACCAGCGGCTTAATTTGAAATTGCTGGGGAAAAAAATCTGATGTGACAAATTCTACAATAGGATAGAGTAAGTTCTTTTTACTTGAAAAAAACACATGCTAGAGACAGAAACCAAATCTTGTAAGGGAGAATAAAGAAAATTACATTTGTTGCACACCTTTGTTTTGTGATTTCAATGTATCATATTTACTATATGTGAGCATCATTTCTGATTTCAAAAAGTTTAAGAAATCTGAATATTTATATCATGGGAATATTTGAAAACCCAGGATTAAAACTAAAGGGTTTATCATATCAAGAGAATGTCTGTCTTATACACACAAGCACACTTAAACAATGTTAACTTGATTGTTGTGATCTTTACATAATGTATACATATATCAAAAGATCAACTTGTGTACCTTAAATATATACAATTTTTAGATGGCAAAGATATCTCAATAAAATTGTTAAGAAAAAGAAAGGCAGCTGTGAATGCTTATAAGAATTGACTACTTAGTGATATTGCTCTGCAAAGTAGTGTCCCAGTCAGAATTTACTGTACATTTCAGGAGAATAGATTTTGAGAGCATTGACTCTGAAAGTCTACTATTCTTGACTGCTTTAAATAGTTGTCAAGAGAGACTGCAAAAGGAAAGGAAAAGAATGCACTGTTTTAGAGTGGACAGATGAACCTAAAATTTTCAGTCTCGATAAGATACACAAAAAGCTATAAAAAGACGCATCTTTCCAGTTATTAAAAACACCCATAATTTTGATCTTTAATTTCCATACTAAGTGAACAGGGTCAAAGCAAATATTGTACTGGACATAGTTGAACAGGCACAAGAGACTTTATTCAGTGCTTTTGCAGTAGGAGGAAAAGACCAGAATTCAGTGCGATTCTACTGAAACAAGGGTCGGAGAGTTTATAAGAGCTTGGGTGGTGCAATCATAGACCATCTGGGTTTGATAATTGGCTTTACCCAAAGGGAAAGTAAACTTTCTTAGATCTTCATGACAGGAGGTAGTTTTTACAAGTTGACCCAAGGCAGCCCTACCATGGAAACCGGGAGATAGTTACATGAACTCTTACATTTCAAGAGGAAGGCTTCTGCATGCTTCAGAAAGATGCTCCTGGGTGGTAAAAGTGGCAAGAAGCTGGAGAAGATTTACATCTCAAAGGGGCAGAGGAAGAATTTACAATTGCAAGTATTCTAAAGTAAATAATCTAAGAAAAGGGAGGTCAGTGGCCTAGGGATAGGAAGAAGCCTGTGGAAGTTAGTCAAACTGAGGGGAACAGTAACAGTGTCTTGGTCAGCATTATAATGAAGAGGTAACATCAGCTTGTCCTTTAAGTCAGAGCAACCCTGCCAGCCCAGCAAACTGGCCTTGCCTTTATTAACTTGTGGTTTGTTATTGACTAGGAACCATATGCTATAAATATTTTATTTTTTCACAATAGTGACATCTCAGGGCGACAACTTTTACATTTTGAACATTTGTAGACAGTTTCCTTTGTTGATTTTTGCTTCCTCATGACACACTTTTTAGTAATTCAGTGGGATAAGAAATAACTGGACTGCAATGAATGACCCAAACCTGTTAACTCTAACCTTCATGTATGGTGGTGGGTGGGTTTGGAGGATATCAAGAAAGTAGAGAAGAAAAATATATTTGACCTTCTTATTTTCCCTTCACACTAATGACAGTCTATGTTAGAAGGGCCATCATCAAGAGAGTTTTTGTAATTCACTTCAAGCAATTGCCTGTGGTGGTTTTACATTTTATTAGATTGAACTCATCTTCTATCTAGACATCTTTCTTTAGTACATGGCCGAGAATTCCACAAGGTGGCTCTGTGTCTCACTGTTGGAGCTGAGTTAATTCCAATTTCCATGAAAGTTTTTCATTTGTTTACACCATTTATTTCTCACAGGAGAATAAAGCCAAATTTTTCTAATCAAGTTACAAGACATCAATTGAAAAGCCCATCGCTTTTTAACATGTCTGAAACTTAGCACATGGAATTAGGAAAAATTGTCACTTACTGAATTAAAATGGTAATACCTAAAAATAATAACTTTATAGTGCTTATTATGCACTAGGCATTCGCTAACTAATTTTATTCTTTACAGTAACACTAAGGGCAATTTAATTATTTTTGTTATTTTGAAAATGAGGAAACTGAGGCATAATATGTTAAGTAATTTCCCTAAAATCATACACTGAGTATTTGAACAGTTGATTTTTGATCCTAAGTTAACTGCAATTGATATATGAACCAAAGTCCATTGCTTGTTCTGCATTTCCTAAAATATAACTACTAAGAAAACTGTACATTGCAAATATGATTTGGACTATGTCATCCTGAGCGTCTAAGTCATAGCTAATATTCAGTACCAAAATGGAGTAGATTTTAATAACTATTTAATAACTTATTTTCCTTTTTGGTCACAGATGGTAAAAAAAATGCTATGAGACAGCACAGATTACATGCATTTAATCATTATCCCAAGACTTTTACCATTTAACATGTTAATACCATGTAGGATGCAATTAGTGGAAGTGTTTTTGTTTCAAATGCAATTATGTAAAACTTCTATGATATTCACATATTCATTTGAATTTGGGAGGAATCCAATGTTTTACAAACAGTAAAACCAAACTTCCTATCATTAGTGTGTTATACCCAGATCGCAGTATCCTCAACGACCAGAGACCACCGAGGAGACCGAGTCACGCATGCAAAAGCAAAGGGCTTTATTACGGGCTCAAGCTCGGGCTCACAGACTTTACCAGCGCAGTGGATCCGTGCTGTGAGCCCCGCGCAAAGGCAGAGTAGGGTTTTTATGGGGTTTGTGACGGGGGAGTTACAGGAGTTGTGGCATGGAAACAGTGATCCAGTCATAATTATACAACATCCTTGACAGCGGGTTTAACCATACACATTGTCTAGAGTATTCGTTACTTTTGGCGGGATCCAATTACAACGTTTAGAGTACCTTTAAATTCAACCAATCACAGAGCGAGCCTGGAGTCTTGTTCGGCGACTAACGGGTTAACTTTAACATTAGGTAACAGGGTCCTATCTATAGTTTCTATCTATAGGCCTCTCCCTTAGTAATATAGAGGGTGGTTGCTGGCCTTTCCTGATTGGGTGTTGCAAGGGTGGTTTCTCCTGTCTTGGGTAATGTGTAACTGCCTGATAGTTTTGGGGCAGCTGAAACTTAGGCCTTCTAGTTTAGAGGGGAAACTTAAAGCCTGTCACGGAGTCAGTTTAGTTTAGACTTGTGTCCTTACAAGTGGACACCCTAAATTCATATTTATAAACATCACTATTTTATTTTCGTTAATATACTGAATATAAAAGAAAGGACATGTCAAAAGATAAAGTAATATTTTAAAATATATACTTTAATTTGAAAACCGATAGGAAAGCTACACTTTAAATTCCTGTGACTTATAAAAACAATTCTCCAAGCTTTATTTTGATTGAAACTGACATATTATTTTAAAAATATAATTCTGCATATTTTAAAATATTTTATTTGTTTTTAAAAGCAATGCACAATCTCCGGTTTCTTTCTGTAGTTAATTTATTGCCTGATTACACATTACTACATGCTTCATTTATTGGCACGTCCTATATATGTGTCTACATGTATAAAGGTGGCTTGTGGTTTTGTTGTTGTTGTTTTATTTTACTTTAGGCTCTCTAGATTAATGGGAAAACCAAGTAGATTTGAATTTAAGGATCACGGTTTTCTGGTGTCTCTCCTAACAGTTGCCAAGGGGATTCTTCTTACTACAGAAATTTCACATTCAATCACAGCAAACTCTGGGGACATTTGTCATGATCTTGACAGGTTAGATAAATGGTTAGTTAAAATCATGGGTGAAGGTCAATAAGGACAAGTGTGAGGTGACTAAATTAAAAGCAAAATACCATTACAACTCTACTCATTATGGAAAGCCTAGCTAAGTTCAAATACAGCAGAGTTACTAATGTTAGGTTATAGAATTACAAAAGTAGATTTTTACTCTGCAGTAATAGGCAATTAAAATCAAAATTCTAGTTTCATACAGGGTTCTTTTCAGGACCTGTTGTCATCGTCCTATCATATTTATGGTAGATTGAACAGTATTAATAAATAAAATGAATTGAGGAAACAAAAACAAGGTACAAAATAAAATTGAAAGTAATATGAGTAAAGTAGTATGAGTAAATTCAAGGTGACTTTTTTTAACCTTTTAAGTACAGAAGTGTTAGTTGTTTTTTTTTTCTGACTTACACGTTTTAGGGGCAAGTAGAATATAATCAATCAAATAATACATATTATATTATTTAATATGTATTAATCACTTGTACTAAGAGCATGTAATAGTCTCTACATTCAGAAAATGTAGTCTACTGTGGGACACATTAATTCATCAATTAATTAAAAAATATTGTGTTATTTCAAAGTATTTCTATAGGGAAAATGGGAGACCAATTGTTAATAAATATACAAATAAATACATTTTATATAACAATTATAATTTTGAATAACATTTAAATATGGAGATATTATTTTCAAACACTGGAGTAGTGGGCAACATTGGATATGGTTCTTGGAGAAGGTCTTTCTGAGGAACTATATTACTACTGAGATCAAAATTATGAGAAAGATCCAGATATTTGAATAACTGGAAGGTAAGACGTTCAGACAGAAAGTTTATCCAGAGCAAAATGGCTCTAAGACAAGGATGAATTAGTGTTTAAAATGAACGTGCTACCTGGAAGTAGTAGTATTTAAGTTGTCCAGTGCTACAAAATGGGGTTCAGAAAAGTAGGCAAAAAAATTCAGTTAATCAAGAGTCATATAGACAATGGGAGAGTGTTTAGATTTTATTCTCAGTCAGAGACA
Source organism: Crocuta crocuta (assembly GCF_008692635.1). NCBI lineage: Eukaryota > Metazoa > Chordata > Mammalia > Carnivora > Hyaenidae > Crocuta > Crocuta crocuta. The sequence continues at coordinate 243,184 of NW_027527973.1, forward strand.
ATGTTCAAAAGGCACACAGATCATAAAGGGAAATTGCTCTGAAAGATCCTAGTTGTTTGGACCTAAGTAGAAGGTTGGTAAAATTTTCCTAATAAGAATACTTAAGTTGCTAATTTATGATAAACGGCCAATAATAAAGTGAGGGCCAAAGTTTTTGTCTGTTTTCTGAAAAGGATCAAATAGTACACGTTTCAGACGTTTAGGGCCGAGAAACAAAATTTAGGATGCTTCCATAACAAGGGAGATGACACATTTCTGCAGATTTTTTTGGCAAAACCCAAAATGTAATAATTGAGTAGACTTCTTTTGTAGTACAGGTCTACTAATGAGAACAATGAACTTCTTTATTGGGGAGTAACATTTTACATAAGTGTGATTCATAGTTTATTTTACCTATTATCAAAATTAATTGCAAATACTTGTATTACCTGTTAATACTCATCTGTAATGTGATTTTACATACTTCATCTTTGAAATGGTTTTTAACACAGAGATACTGCCAAATATTGATATCAGTTCACAAGCATGTTATTTTAATTGAGCATATGCAACACTTGGAAAGCATTTAAAGTGTTCTATTAGGCTTTTCTCTTGATATTTGCCTTTTAGGATATCATTATATTGCAGAATAATCACTCCCAAATGAAGGTTGGGTGGAAGATCTTCAACTGTACAATTAAATAGATTTTGAAATATGGAAATTTCCTTTAAGCTTACATAAATTAAAAAAAAAGCAGTACTGGAACTATAGTTTGAACTCAACAGAAAACTATTTCTGCTCCAAATTTGTATAGCAATGGAAAATATGCTTCTTTAACATATAACAGTGGAAGAAGTGTGTATGCAGCTTGACATTAGTTAAATAATTCAAAATTAGTTGTTGAAATAACATTACAGCAGTAGAAGTTTTGCATATAAGCACTTTCTTGCTTTGTAATTTTCAGATCAATTCACTTAGAAATGTTATCTGCAAAAATCAACAGCAAGAGCTAATTTCAGAGCCATTTAACGTAGGGGTTGAGGTTGGTTCTTGTTCAAAATAATTTCATACTCGGCTGTTGGCTCAAATAACTAGTACAATAAAACTTTATGGCTACTGAGTGAACCATTGTATGGTAGGTAAGGGTATTCAGCGTCTATTTCTGACAAACATTCATGGAATTCACAATGGTCATTCGTACGAGTGAATGAAATGAAATAAGGATATATACCAATATATACGCAATGGCAGATGAATGCACTAGACCCATGTGGTATTCACAGATAATACCCTAAGATGTATTTTTTCCTTCCCTGGGAGGGAACCTTAATTTTTAAAAAGGCAACAATGTACCCAGCTTAAAAGAGAAAACATATCTCTCAGCTTCTTTGCAGCTAAGAATAGCTAGGTGACACAGTTATGCCAATGAAATAGAAGTAAAACTCACTGGGTAAGGCTTTAAAGAGTCCTCTCTTAAATATGACAAAATTAACCGGCATATACCATTTTGAACTCCTTCAGTTCTGGAACACAGATGTAATGTTAAAGTGGAGGATCCTTGCTAAGACCATGAGGCAGCAAACTGCAGGGCAAAGGAGGGCTGAAAATAATTTTGTAAAGAGTCTCAGATTTTTGTAGTAAAAGGACTTCTCTAAATATCTTGGCCTACTTCCACCTGAGGAAAAAAACATGCCTACTTTATTTAAACCATGATTCACTCAGAGTAGGGTAGGGTGGAACTTTCCTCATGAGTAGGGTAGGATAGACCTGACTAAAATTGACACATGATCTGAATTCGGGTTAATTTTCCTATGTACTATTTCTGCCAACATCATTGTACTTTTTTTTATTTTAAAATACAGCTCTGATCAATTAATTCCATTTATAATGTAAAAAATTAAAGTTATGGAATTATTTACAAGAGGAAAGACTCTAAGATTTCATGATCTATGTAATTATGAAGCCACTGGACTATCTACAGAGAGAAAAAGTTGCCTGTTGGAGACCCAGTTACTGAAATATTCACGAAGTGGAAGTGCCATTTAAGTGCCACAATTCCAGGGGCACCTGGGTGGCTCAGTTGCTGAGGTATAAACTTTGGCTCAGGTCATGATCTCACAGTTCAAGACCTGTGTCAGGCTCTGTGCTGACAGCTCGGAGCCTGGAGCCTGGAGCCTGCTTAGGATTCTTGTGTCTCGCTCTCTCTCTGCCCCTCCCCCACTCACATTTGGTCTCTTTCTGTGTCTCAAAAATAAATAAATGTTAAAAAAAAATTTAAGTGCCACAGTTCCAGATAAATGATCCTTGGAGTATGAACACTGGTTTGTATTTCCTGTTTTAATGTCACAAGGCTTGCTGTGATACTGTACCGTAATTTTGCAAGATGTAACATTGGGGAAAACTGGGTTAAGGGGACATGGGAAATCTCTATGTTATTTCTTAAAACTGAATGTGAGTCTACAATTATCTCAAACTTAAAGTTTAATTTTAAAAGGAGGTTTTGAAAAATATTGCTTTAGTGAGAATTGGTTTGTCAGAGGCCAGCATGATGGGGGTAGATTTGCATGGGTCTTTGACTTTCTGTGATACCATAGTACTTGGCCAAGGAAAAGCTTCAAAAACTTTATTTTAACCTTAGTAACAGAAAGACAGCAATTTTTATCTTTCTAGACATCAGTTTTCAAAAAACAATGACTTCCTGACTGAATATTTACTTTTTTCTATTTCAGTGAATATTATATATTTATGTATGTCCCCCATTTTTATGTATATATAGATGTGCTTATCAAACTGTATTATATGTTAAAACATTATCTATTATCTAACTTATTTGAAGAATCATAAATCATATACTGCAAAATTTACCTAATCTCAGATGTTATAATGTATGCATGTAAGTACTAGGAATCATTTGTAATGTTATTTAACTAATTTCATTTCATTTCCAGAAAACAGACTCTACCTTTAAAAAAATAATAATTTATTTATTTTGAGAGAGAGAGAGAGAGAGCTCACAAGAGGGCCAGAGAGAGTGGGAGAGAAAGAATCTCAAGAAGACTATACACTGTCAGCACAGAGCCCCACATGGGGCTTGAACACAGGAACTGTAACCTCATAACATGAACCAAAACCAAGAGTCGGCAGCTTAGCTGACTGAGCCACTGAGGTGTGCCTCAGACCCTACTTTTTAATACTTGATCTCATTGAATTTCAGTTTTCACAGTAACTTTCATGGTCAGGCCCACCCTAAAAAATATCTTATATTTAGACTTTTTCACTATTAATTTTAATCCTAGGAGTTATATGAACTATTTTACCAGATCTATATATAGCTGTACTTATTTTATTAGGACATATGAGCTCCCTTATTCAATTAAATTTATCAGATTTATAGGGTGTGAATAATCATTTATTGTTCTGTTGTCAAATGTAGAAGAGTAGATTATGCCACCTTTTCATCAAAAGGCTTTGTTAAAACATTAATGATTATAACATTTTATAAAATATATTCATATTGTTTATTGTATAACCTAGCATATGAAGGCTTTTCAGAAAACTCAGGGCACCTGGGTGGCTCAGTTGGTTAAGTGTCAACCTTGGCTCAGCTCATGATCTCAAAGTTTGTGAGTTTTAGCCCCGTATCGGACTCTGTGCTGACGGCTCAGAGCCTGGAGCCTACTTTGAATTCTGTGTCTCTCTCTCTGCCCCTACCCTGCTTATGCTCTGTCTCTCTGTCTCAAAAATAAGTACACATTAAAAAATAACTATAATTGCTCTCATAATGCTTATCAGAGAACAATATCACAGATTGTGATTTGGATCCTAATTTATTTATCCATTAAATCTGCTTACAGTGTACTTAACAAGGCTTTGCTACAATTGATGAATCTACACCAAATACTTTGCTCACTGGATTTTTGTCATATGAAAGCTTTTTTTTTCTACCATTTTTGATTTCTTTCCATTACCAGTCAGGAGAAAAAATGTTGATATAACAGATGAAGGTCAAGAATATATAGTAGCCTATCTACTTCTATGCATCTATCTAATTTTATGATTGCTTGACCTTTTTTTTTTGTTTGTTTTGCTAGCATCTGGAATGTTAAGCACTTGAACTATTTCTTGCTAGAGTGGCATACCTTCCTTGAGGTGGAAAATCTAAGGCAAATATTGTTCTGGTACATATGAATATATAAATCTATTTTCTTTTTCCAGACTTATACTTTTCTTTGGTTTTATTTTTCTTCAACATGAAATGTTAAGATCTTGAGGCAGGGATTCAGTTATAGGCCTAAAAGGATGATATTACAAAATTAAACATATTCTAGATCATATACCTTCATACTCAAGCAAGAGAAGTCTTGACCTCACATTGCCAATGAACAAAAAAATACTAAGTTTGTCTATGTATCCCTTTCATTTGTCTATGATCACCTATCATACTTTCTAAGGAAGAGTTGTTCCGGTGCCTATATTTGCGAATAGTAAACTCATTTAGCCACAGCCTTATACACATAAAATATGAAAATAATAATATAGGAAAAAATGGACATATTGTCAAAGACTAAGGTAAACTCTGCTATATAGAACTTTGAGTCTAATACAAATCCAAGAAAGATAGATCATGCTGGAGGAGAAAATCTCTGTGTTGCTCACTGAGGGGGAATGATCAGTAATTTTAAGGTGGAGTTTGTAGTGGTTAAGCTCTTTATGGATTTAAAGCTGGACCTCTGCATTGACCAAAGTGAATCCATAGATTTATGCATGGGAGGTTAAAACTCTCCCATTGTTTATTGAACAGGGATGTTTGTATAAGCTTCAGCTAGTGAGAGAGAATGAGTTGTAATGAAAAACATCAGCAGTCAGGTTTCATATCTCCTAGGCAAGTGCAGTAAGTGAAAAACATTCCTTTTAAAATAGATGTCAGTTACTTCACTGGGTATAATGTTTGTCAAACAAGCAAATTTCTGAATACAGGTTTAAATTTAGATCAGACATTGACCTCCATAATTATTCACATATTTTGAAGGTATAATTCCAAATAGTTCCAAATATTCCAATGAATATTTTATTTTAGCATCATAAAGTCCCTTCAGTATTAATAACCATGACAACGTCTTGTGTTTCAAACTGCAGCATCCACATTTGGATTAAAAGTAATTTAATAAGATACGTAATCCTCATATAAATTAGATATTTCTCCTAGCTTCATATATTTCCTCTTATATTCAATAAAATGGCCATGATAGAATATTGTGTTTAGAAATGCAACAACATCCACACAGTCATTAAAATTATTTTATTGAAACCATCTTAAGCAATTCCGAAACAACAGCTAATTGTCTATGTAATTAATGTCCTTAATGAATCTACTTAGTCTTTAATTTTCAATAATGAATAACAAATTTTCAAACATTTGCTCATAATGAAAGTTATTCCCTTGAGTTTATGGCTTCCTGATGAAGGTAGCTAAATCTTTTTAATACATCCTCTGAGGAGAATAAGTAGTAAAGCTCTGGGGAGACTCACCTGCTAATGTGAATTACTTGTTTTGACACAATTCCACTTCTCAGCACTATTGTTCTGTAAATTCTCATTTATGATTTTTATTATCATGAAAAAGTAGTCATTGTAAGTCAGTACATTCAACATATTTAACCGACTACATAGCCATGCTGAAAACTAAGCTAAACAGAAGGTCAATGAATACCTTGATGCAAGTTAAATGTCACTTATTTTATGTTGGTGAATCTACTATATTATGTATTTATCTTGTTTTTGTTTTTACAAGATGCAATTCTCCCATTTAATCTACATAATATTAAAAATTTCTGTTCAATTACAACTATGTTTGAAGTATAGTTCTTGATAGTGTGAAGAAACAGGGGGCTTGTACCCCTAACTTGTATATTGTACTATAGAACATACTGTATTTTTTCACTTCAAAATGAGTTAATAAAGTGCTAATCTCTTGAAATAACCAATAATTCCATTCATGCCTTTGAAAAGTCTACAAGTTGTAATACCATGCTACTTATTCCAGGTCAATTAGTTCAACAATCCATAGGAAATTTTTGAGTAATACTTAAAAAAATCTGAGACTTTGCAACATGGGATGTATGTGCTTTATAAGTTGTTTATATAAAATTACTTTCCAATGTTCTTATTTGCAAACTATAAATATAATACTTTTTACAATTCTCTTGCTGAGATTGTGCCAACAGACAGAAGAGTTCATTCCATTCTACAGCTGCCAGGTAGAACTAGAGAAAGAAAATCAGAGTCTAGGTAGGAAGTCAAAATAAAACTAACAACAGTTTATAGAAGATGAAGTAAATAGTAACTGAAAGCATATGGGCTTATACATTAGCGGATAAATTGATGGACATTTTTTTCAAAATAATTTAGCTATTTTCAATGTGATTAACCACTTGAGAAAAAAATGTTTTTATATATCAGTTGTGAAATGAAAGTAATTTATAACTTTAAGCCAACCTAAGAGATTTTAAGATACTACTGGTGTTAAAAATTTTGTTCACTCAGATGTGTTTTACAGAAAACGCCTTACTCATAGTCTTAGAATAGGAGATCTGAAAAAGATTTGACTCCTACTCCTCGTGGAAAGCTTGTTGGATATTTGGCACAAGATGGAACAATTGATGTCAGTGTCATAAAAGTTTCGAATATGTGCACAAAGATGATTAACTGTGCAGCACTGAGCCAGAAAGTAAATTCTGCAGACTGAGATTGCCACTTAGGTGTGATCATAATAGACTTTGTTTAAGCCATCCAGTGAGCAAATAAACCAGTTTCCAGAGGAATAAAGATTAAATATTGGCATTTAGAAATAGACAAGTAACTAAAGAGAGAAATGAGATGGAGAGAAAGAAAGAAAAGTTTGACAGTGACTCTACAGCTGAGAATGGACTACTTCCTTCCATCCCCAAGGAAGTCCTCTTTATTTTTTAATGTAAATCTACATATTTATTTCCACATTAAGGACATCTCTGTGTCTTGCAAACTATAAATTCCGTTATAAAAATTTTTTCTGGGGTACCTGGGTGGCTCAGTTGGTTGAGTGTCCAACATCAGCTCAGGTCATGATCTCGAGGTTTATGAATTTAAGCCCCACATTGGGCTTGCTGGTGTCAGTGTGGAGGCTGCTTTGGATTCTCTGCTCCCCTCGCTGTACCTCCCCAACTTGTGCTCTCTCAAAGATAAACATTAAAGAAAGAAGAATTTTCCTATGAATATTAGATACATTATTGGGTTTCTCTCTGCATTTCTCACATCTATCAGTCTCTCTCTCTCTCTCTCTCTCTCAGATTACCAAAACCATCTAGATTTATTGATCAGCAGCAGGGTTTTACCTTGGTGTAATATATAAAAGTAGATATGAATTCCCATATTGGATATAACTTTTACTTATACTTTATTAATAGTTTACTGTTTTGATATTTAGAATTCATTTAGAATTGGGGACACGGATATGAGAAGGATCCCTTCAAAATCTATTTCTACTTTTATTTATTAGTAATTACTGGGATTTGAATTAATTCAAAAGTATAAAATAATATATAGATTTTAAATGAGCAAATTAACAGATATGGCCAACTTTACCATTTTTTAATGCTTCTTGAAAATTTGAAAGTGAAACAAATGGTGAAATACACATTTGCAAATGTGGATATTATGTATGTGAATGTTACACTTTGGACTCTGGATACTGATTCCATTAAACTTATATTGTGGTCAAAACAAAGTTACAAAATCTGAGAAAGACTACTGGAGGTGTAGAGGGAGTTTTTCTGGAAGAATCTTTAGGGTCCACATGCTATCATTTTATTCATAGTTCTTTGCTTCTGGAAATAAAAAAAGCCTTTACTTCAGTTTCTAATGTGCTGTAAAATTCCCATGAGAACATTACAAATAATAAATCAACGCTTTGCTAATTTTCTTTTTTTCCATCATAAGTTGGATAGTGTGCACACAGGAAGAAACTGCCTCCAAACAAAACACTTACAATATTTCTATAGTGTTTTTAGAAACCTTGTTTTTTAACTATTTGAACTAAAATTGATGAAGGACTGTCTCTCTATTTCCAAGAAGATTGTGTCTTTCCTTAGTTGGTAGTTTTTATTCAGATGATATTGCATTTTCATTTTGTCCACTTTTCCCAAAATGGGGATTGACTTTTACTTGGCTGAAAAAATAGCATATGATTCTAAAATATAACCTTAACTTGTTGTTTTCATATGAAGAAACCTTATGTTGCATAAGAGCTATTTTTTGTTGTTGCATCTATCCAGACACAATTTTTGTTACAGTAAAAATAGCCCAGGATAAAGCAAGTACAAAACATAGTTTATTTTTTCCCTAGAAGGTAAAGTGTTTATTAAGAAGGAAAAAAAAAAGATAAAAAGTTATTATTGAAATCTTACATACATACTTATGTTTATACCAATGTCCTTTAATTACAAGGTGCCTCAAATTACACAAAAAGACCTTTATTTTCAAAGGACATGTTAATGCAAAAGAAAGAAAAGAAAATCTTAGATTTACGTAGCTTAGTCACAGTAGTCATTTCATTCATTTATCCCTTATTCATTCAGTGAAGTTTTCATTGAATAACTATCATGTTCCTGGAAATATGGTAAATGCTGGAGATAGAGTACCATGAAATTACATCAAAACATATTGTATTAAATAGGGCCTCATTAAACAGACCAGACATTCAAGTTAACACTTGATTGAGGATTCTAAAAGCAAGAAGAAGAGAATAAAGGAGAATGAGTACTTCCTGTTCTATATATTCATTGGCAGGCATGGAGGCTGCATAACTTTTAGTTCATGATGCCTCTGTAACAACGACAAAAAAATACTAAGATGAAGCTAAGGACATTTGTGCTATAGAAAGAAGTGGGAATATTGCATCCCAGATGATTTAAAAAAAAAAAGGATGTTTTGGGGAATTATGTAATTACTTCAAAAATAGAAGACGTATTTTTTAAAATATTCAGTTTTACACAATAGAAATCCAGGAAGTCAAGAGTTAAAAAGTAAGACCTATTAACACTAGAAAATATTGATAATGTTACTTAGAAACAGTTGAACACATTAAACCACATTTAAAACACCATCAAAACTATATTTTTAAATAGTTTTATCAGGGATGGATTTCACATTCAGATATAGATAATGCTAAGTAAGATAAATATTTCAAAAGTTATTTTTATTTCCCTCCCTTCCCCCTTTTTCCCTTCTCCTCCCCTTCCCTTCTCCTGCTCCCCTCCCTTCCCCTACCATTCCCATCTTATCCTACTGTAATTTTGAGACTCAGCTAATCTTTCCATGCTATCACAATAGACATAGAGGTTGATTCTGAAATGGTAGTCAGATATTACTTCAGTGGTCATGGTCTAGAACTTTATGAGTAATGAAAACTAATCTGACTTTTATAACCTTAGAATATTTTAATGGATTTTGGTATCTTGCATTAATTTTTGAGTAGGATGTGTCATGCTTCAATATCAGATTAAAAGAGTACTCTTTGACAAATGCTACCAAAAAGTTCCCCTTTTTCAAATTATGTTATTTCCTTCCAAGGCTTCATAGCTTCATCATGACAATCCACAGCCAAAAATAAGTGGCAAGGGAAATGGCAAGAAACACTGGAAAAATGAGCTTGTCTATTGAGAGATGATTAAAGTTTCAACAAGGGCATCTTATTTTCTTGAAAGTCATTGACATTTAGTAACATATGACATAACGATATGCTCTCAAATAGGGTAAAATTTGCTAGATAAGTCTGGGTAATTGTGTCATCTTGTAGCCATGATATTTGCTCTAACCTAAGAATATTATAATTGGGATATACTATAAAGTAGGAGGTAATAAACTGTGAACTGTGTGCAGTGAGATCTAATTTTTAATTTTGAGGAATTGAATTCCCATTCCCATTATGAAATTTTGGTAATTAAACAAAATAATTTACTTATAAACATCAAGTGAAAAAACTTGCATGCCAGCATTAAAACTCTATCAAATATGGGGCAGCGGCTGGGTGGCTCAGTCAGTTAAGTGACCGACTTGGGCTCAGGTCAGGATCTCACAGTTCGTGGATTGGAGCCCCATCACTGGGCTCTGTGCTGACAGCTCAGAGCCTGGAGCCTGCTCTCCCTCTCTTTCTGTCCCTCCCCCACTCATGCCCTCTCTCTCTCTCTCTCAAAAATAAATAAACTTAAAAAAAATCCTGTGTCAAATATTATTAAATGTACACTTTGGATAAGATGTGTATTTAAAATAAACACATAAGTTTTCACAATTTTATGTTTTTGTAATACATTACATTTGTTTTGGAATTCACTAGTTTGACTCATTTTATATATGCTTCATTATTTTAAGAGGCAACTTCTTGAAACATTTTTATGGAAAGCAGGCTTATATACTAAATAGTATTAAAACAATGGTATGCTAGGAGAAAAAAATGTTATTTTTCTTTTATAAAGCAACATATTCTTTCACTTATATATCAAAACTCCCTGAGAATAGAGTGAAATAACATTCTTTAAAAGTAAAAAATAGCCCCTTAGTGTTGAATGGAATCTAAGTATTTTAGATTAGATTTACAACTGTATGAATGTTTTTCTTTATATATTGTCCATTTCTATAAATTAACATGCTCTCTTAATTTGGAAATTATGATATCCTTTTAATTATGTTTTATTATATAATACTTCTACAAATTCAATACAGTATAGAATGAATGGAAATTAATAAGGAAAAAAATACATCTTAGTTACAGATTTTACCAGCGATGGCTTAGAGGCTCAAATACTGATCAAAGACATATATTCCTCAAGAAGAACCTGCTTTATCCAATCTGCCTGAACTAACATTCATATGGTCTTCATTTCTCTCAAAGGGTTATTAACATTTTAGAGANTCCAAATATAAATAAAGTGAGCCTCTCAGACATATTGTAAAGTCTCATCTCTGTATCATGTGTCTTTAAGGAAGAGGAGAAGGTGTTTTAAACACAAAACACTACAGACTAAGTAGGAGTGTGATACTGACTCATTTGTAATCAGAAGACTAGATAAAATATGAACTTAATAAAAGAGACTGACTCTTCCCAAGGAAAACTTTTTTTAAAAGTCAAGTAAAGCGGTCACTTTCATGAGAGCACTTTTTAAAAAAATTTTTCTTAAATGTTTATTTTTGAGAGAGAGAGACAGAGCACCAGCAGGAAAGGGGCAGAGAGAGAGGGAGACACAGAAGCCAAAGTAAGCTCTAGGCTCTGAGCTGTCAGCACAGAGCCTGATGCAGGACTTGAACCCATGAACCATGAGATCATGACCTGAGCTAAGTCATAGGATTAACCCACCAAGCCATGCAGACCTCCCCACAAGCAATCTTTTAATAAAAACTATTTGGACATGAACATTTAGTTATGCCCTAAAGACACTACTGCCCACATTTCATTTATATTAAATGATTATTAAAATTGCATATAATAAGCATAAATAAGCAATTTCATACATTATTAATATATCCTTATGCAAATATTATGATGTTATACATTTATTATTTTAAAACAGGAGTATTTTTTGGACATTTTGAGATTTTATCACAGAAGATTAAAATGTTTTATTCTTTCTGGATTTACACAAAAATCATAAATATCATTATCAGTTCACATGATCCTTAATTTATAACCCATCTGTACTTGAAATTCTCAAAAATTTTTGTTTATTTGAAGGTTGTTATTTCATTAAAGAAAATCTTCATTGTATTCTTTTAGAGACCATATTGGTAAATGTTCTGAAATTTTTCACTATGAAATAGTTTTCCTTAGTTATCAATCCTACATTTAGAATTCTACAATATTACTACATTTAGTAATATTTGACATTTTTTCCCTCAAGCATAGAAATATACAGTTATTCATTTACATAAAGATAGTTATCCTGCATCACATCTCTCTAATTTTCATGTAAGCATAATTCCATGTTTTGAGCCAGTGTCTACATTAAAAGCAAGACTTACATCATCAGAAGAAAACACTCATGCCCAGTACTTCTCAGTCCTTAAGGTGAATTAAAAATAATTATCTAGACAGCAAAATACTTACTCTTTTGGAGGGGGGTTAAGAAACAAAACAGATAAACATAAAGGAAGGGAAAAAAGAAAGGAAAGCAAACCATTAAAGACTCTTAACTATAGAAAACAAATGGTGGGGTCCTGGAGGGGGTGGGGAGTGGAAGATGGGCTAAGTGGGTGATGGGTATTTGGAGAGCACTTGTACTGAGCTCTGGATCTTCTATGTAAGTGATGAATCACTAAATTCTACTCCTGAAGCCAATACTACACTATACATTAACCAACTAGAATTTAAATAAAAACTTGAAATAAAAGACATGTTCTGAGTACTTATGTATGATGCGATATGAAACATAAGACTGTTACTAATAAAAGGAACTGAATGACCTTTTTCTCATAAAAAATACTTTTAAATTGGAAAATACTGTTGGTCTGGAAAATGTTACTGACTCCTTCCATCAAAATTGATGTGGCTTCCTTCCTCACTTTGCTCAGTTCTGTTTTCAAATGCTTCTACTTTAGTGAGAACTTTTCTCACATTTGCACATAAAATATCCTTGTCCCATCACTTAGCACTTCCTTAATACACTTTATCTTTAATTCTTGAACGTTTTAATTGCCTCACAATTTGTACCATACTTATTTGTTCCTAGGAACTTTTTCTCTCTTGCTGATAGGAATGTAAACGCCACATAGTAAAGACATTGTGCGTATTCTGCATCTCCCTCCCTACTTAGGTGATGACTTATCACACAGCAAACAATCAGCTGACATATGTGAATGTATAAGTAGTTTAAGTGAATGTAGACAGAATGTAAACACTTTCTCATAAAATTTTAATAATCCAGTGACAGTAGTTTCAATTATCCTTAGAGTTTTAGCATCTTTATATGCTAAATTTATATATTGTAATATTTTCCAGGAGAAATTGACAAGCTGAATGTTAAGCATGTTTAATACGAGCTTCAAGAGGAACATCTGATTGGCAGTATCTACTATCATTTGGATGTATGAGTATGAATAAAAGGAATCACATTTATGCTAGTGAGACAGATTTGGAAATTACTATACTATAAAGGTTAATTGAAACTAAAGGAGTTGAGGGGCGCCTGGGTGGCTCAGGCGGTTAAGCATCCAACTCGTGATTTCAGCTCAGGTCATTGATCTCATGGCTTGTGGGATCCAGCCTTATGTCAGACTCTGTGCTGACAGAATGGAGATTCTCTCTCTCTCTCTCTCTCTCTCTTTCTGCCCACACCCTCAAAATAAATAAACAAATAAACAAATATGATTGCCATTGAGATTATATAAAATAAGAAGAAAGAATATAGACAAGTGTTAAAGAACACCAATCTGTGTGTTGTTCACGGAAGAGAAGGGAATGAGGGGTTGATTCAGCCTGTCCATTAGATTTTCTGCAGGATGGGAGCCCCCACCCTTTTTGTTAAGAGAATGTTCTCATGATGAAGACGATAAATATGAGCAAAAGTTTTGCAGTTAACCTAATCTATTTTGAGTTTTAAAAAATCACTCATCACCTGTATTCTTTATTCATTAACTGTTCTTTTTATACAGCAAAATTGTCATAGATTATAAATTAACTGTGCATATTGAATTATGTTATTTGCAGAAATGAGGTTCCCTTTTTCTTTTTAATGAGTCATGGTAAACCTATTTTCAAGTCATTTGTAGATGTGTGGTTTGCTTCTGATTTGCAACTGGGATGACAAAGCTAAGGTTTTTATTTTAAATGTTTTAGATATAGTACTCATTTTAGATTTTTACATTTTTTGTAATCTTCCAAATTTTGTTACTATAAATGGTGAACTGAGCAAATGTTTTAAGACCACTTTTGCTAACCCTACCAAAATGATACATTAATTTTGCAAAGGCTTTTATTTAGTGCAAGGAGATGCAAGCTTTAAAAAATGAGCTAGTTCGAAAGAAAAAAAGGGGAACCCAATGAGAGTGAGATTTACTGAAAATCAACTGGTTTTTCCCTCAGGAACTTTAGTGGTTTCATGATTATAAGAGCTAAATACCTTGAAAAGGGGAGTGTTAAAATAGCCTGAAATCAATGGATTATTGAAAATCTTTCAATGAAGCCCCTAGATTCTCTAGGTATCCTACTCTGGTCATGGAAAAGACTGGAAGTTTCTTTCCTGAAGAAGCTAAAAACATGGGAGTTCTGTACTACATTCTTTCATATTGCAGTATTTTGTTTGCTTTTGTCATTCAATTTTGTTTACTGGATTGAGGGTTTTTTTTTTAAGTTAGAGAATCTGGCTTGATCTTAATAGTTTTGAATCACTGTCATGGATAAAATATTATTTTCCCATTTATCTATCAAAATACATTTAGGTTAATTATAAGTCTTGTGTATTGTATATAATGTGCAAAGACCATGCGGATACAGATATCTCTTAGAGGTAGCAATTTCATTTTCTTTGAACATATACCCAGAAATTGGATTCCTGGATCATATGATAATGTATTTTTAATTTTTTGAGGAACCTCCCACTGTTTTTTATAGTGCCTGTACCAATTTACTTTTGCACCAACAGTGTACAAGAGTTTCCCTTTCTCTGTACCGTTGCCAGCATTTGTTACCTCTCATATTTTGCATAATACCCATCCTAATAGACGTGACCTGATAGCTCATTATTGCTTTGAGTTGCACTACCTTGATGATTAGGAAAATTGGTAAAATTTCATATACCTGTATGTTGGCCTTTTTATATGTCTTTGGAAAAATGTGTATTGAGGTCCTTTGCCGATTAAAATCAGGAACTAATTTTTGTATTTTCTTTTTTAGAGAGAGTGTATGAGTGACAGGGAGAGGCAGAGAGAGAGAGAGAGAGCGAGAGAGAGAGAGAGAGAATGTTAAGCTGGCTCCATGCTCAGCACAGAGCCTGATATAGGATTCAGTCCCACAACCCTGTGATCATGACCTGAGCCAAAATCAAGAGTCAGAAATTCAACTGACTAAGCCACAAGGAACCCCTAAATTCTGTATTTTGATACTGTATTTTGCTACATTACTGAATTCATATTCATCATCATTAGTTCTAAATTTTTGATGGAGTCTTTAGTTTTCTATATACAAGATCATGTCTTCTTTCCAAAGAAACAATTTAATTAATTCCTTTCTGATTTCAGTGACTTTTATTTATTTTTCTTGACTAATTGCTCTGGCTTGAACATACAGTATTATGTTGAATTGAAATGGTGAGAGTGAGTACACTTGTCTTGTTCTTGATCTTGGAGGAAAAGCTTTCAGCTTTTCACCATTGAGTATGATGTCAGCTTGGGTGTGTCACATATGGCATTTGTTTATTGGCACTTTTCAAAAATGTATTTCATAGTTGCCATGTATATGGAGCCATTGGTGACCTATCATAATATATGTAAAGAAAAGGGATAAAAAAGAAAAGACTCACAATAAGGCTCATCGTCATGAGAATTAAGAGGACTGAGGAAGAGAAGGTAGTAAAAGTTTGGAAGAAATAACAACTTTTAATATCAAAATTCCCACAGTAACTCTGGAATCTAGAAGGAAATATTTAACACAGCTATAATGGAGGAGGGTGAAGAAAAATAAATGGACATAGGCTTCTATGTATCATTTGAAATGGGCTGAGTGACAACAACTGTAGACCCTGCTTACTAGTGTATCTATTTGTATAGATTTTAAGTGGTTGTTCTGGGTATTATTGGATATCAACTAAATTAGTAATTAAATGAAAAGAAAATTAAAGCAAAGAAAGTTTAGGTAGTCCAAAAGAAGGTAGGTAAAAGATAACAGAGAAACAAAAAAATAGAATACACAGAAAAACAAGCAGACTTAAGGTCTAAAGTATTAATAATTACATGAAGCGTAATTTTATTAAATACAGCAATAGAAAGAGAGAGGCAAAGTGAATTTAAATACATACTCCAACTATCCATAAAATAAACTCACTTCAAATATGACANTGTAATTTTATTAAATACAGCAATAGAAAGAGAGAGAGAGGCAAAGTGAATTTAAATACATACTCCAACTATCCATAAAATAAACTCACTTCAAATATGACAGTATAATTGAATTGAAACTAAAATGATGGAAACAAAGTATAACATGTAAATATAAATTTTAAAAAAGCTTGAGAGATCTTCAAATAAAGCAGTCTTCAGAGCAAATAAAATTAACAGAGACATTAAGGGATATAATATTATGATGAAAGGAACAACCCTTCAAGAAGACATAGCTTTCTATATATGCACCAAGCATTCAAGCTGGAAAATACAAAGCAGTTTTATGTGTATTCAGCTGCTGGTTATGTACAATTTCATATAGACAATTAAGAATTTATAATATAATTATTGATTGTATCCAGATATTCAAATATTTATACAATTTCCCTCATGCATTAATTATGTGATAGTGTTGTTGTGTTATTCTGGGTACTTGATTTTTTGAAAAATAAAATGAAAGCAAAATGCTTTCAAAGATCTCTAGTGTTAAGCTGTCACCTGATTTACAGTAGTTGCAGAATTCCTGGACAGTTAGAAAGCTTTTTCAGTAAAGGTATCAACTTCAGAAAATGATACGAAATAAGTGCTTTTAAGAGCTAAAAGCAGCAGCCACATGGAACAAAGGAATGAATGGTGAGGGTTCTGTATGATGTTCATATTGAAGTTCTATTCTTTTATAGTTCAACAGATCAAACGTGATGAGCCACTTGTTACTAAATAAAAGGACATGGGGCTTTCACATTCACAAAGCCAAAGAATCCAATTGGTCTTTCTTTTATAAGTACTACGAGGGATTAAATGTTTGGATTGAAAAAAGAAAGAAAAAAGCGACATCCTAACTTCTGCCACCAGCTATGGGTTGTGAGCTACTAATGCCCTACATAAAATAAACGGCACCTAAACGTGCTACATTATTGTAACATCCCATTTTGTCACCAAAGACTGAAAGAGATGAAGTTGTCTTACATAAAATCTGAATTTTTTCCATTATCTTCTGATTCTGAATTTGTCAACTGAGTAAGGCATATTACAATTTCCATTATTATCTATGTGAGATTAAATTTTCTTAACTGTAATAGTTTATTCTTCTACATTCAAGTTTTGAAATCTTAGAATTAATGGTCTATATATTATCCTTTATAAAATATATAATAAATATTACCGAGTATCTTTGTAAAATATCAGTGTTTTTGCTTTCTTTATTCCTCTGTCTGGCATCCTCTCTGACCTCCTTGCTGATTCTTGAACACATCTTGTACCCTGAATACAAGGAAATATCACTCTACTTCCAATACTCTATAATTGTAACTTTCTCGTCTTCCCAGTATTCCTGAACTCACTTTTTTTGCATCTTGTCCTGCAAAGACACTTACCATTTTCAATATAATATTTTATAATATATTTTTTAAATTTTTTAATGTTTTATTATTTATTTTGGAGGGGGGTGAGGGGCAGAGAGAGAGGGAGACACAGAATCCAAAGCAGGCTTCAGGCTCTTAGACTTCAGCATAGAGCCTGATGCAGGGCTCGAACTCATGAACCAGGAGATCATGACCTGAACTGAAGTCGGATGCCTAACCAATTGAGCCACCCATGTGCCCCATCTTCAATATAATATTTTATTTATTATGTCCATTTTGCTTATTGCATATTTCTGAGTAGTGGAAGGTAAGTTACTTGAAGGCAGGTGTGTTCATCTATCTTTATTACAGATACAGTCTAAGTCTTCTCTATAGGTCCTGGCATATGATGGGTACTCATGAAATACATTTGAATGAATGAAGTAAAATATAATATACTCATTTGAATGGATTATAGGAAAGGGTTTCACTCAGAGTCCCACTTCTTATTTTGTATAAACTGCATCTGTCATGTCTTCTGTAAATAATAATGTGTTTAGTGTCTTCTCATTTTACTTAATATTTTTGTTACTTCCCATAAACTGCAAAAGAACAAATGACAAATATAGCTNNNTCATAACTTCAAAAGTAGTTTAAAATGATAGAGCTATACTGTATATTTTAAGATCATTTGCAGATGTAAGGTTTGTAATCATTTATATGTAATGTAAATACTAATAATCTATTATATATAATTATATAAATATATACTTATAATTTTGATTAAAATACCTATTAAAATATCTTTATAAGAGAACTGTTTCATCCATAGCATTGTACTGGGTATCTATTTGAGAAGAAATATTTAAGTATGCTTCTATTAATAAACTCAGCATACATGTATTAAGTACCTACAAAGTGCTAAGCATTGGACGATGGTACAGAAGAATACAAGACAGGCAAGATTGCTATCCTCATGAAACTTTTATTTGGAGGGATTAAAATAAAAATATTTGGAAGTAAAATAAAAATAAATGGAAATATCATTATAATCATATAAAATACAAATACAAAAATCTTTCTTTCCAAAGCAGAAATGGCTAAAACTATATGTCTAAGGAGATATACTATTAATAGACGAATATTTGAAAGATAATATAATGTATATGCACATTTTATTAGAGTAAAATGACACAGTGTTTTTGCTTCTTTACAGATAGTGTTGTGGTTATTTAACCACTTTAAAACTTCTTTTTGAGACTGCAATATTGTGCTGCCTCCTGTCTAATGCCTAAAAGAAATTGCTTCATATATTTTGTTCAGTTTCATTTTTGATTATACATCGAGGGTTACTGAAGTACCAATTATTCCATCATAGCCAGAAGAAGAGGTATCTACTTTTTCATAAAATAAAATTTTATGTGATATTGCCTTTGTAGGAAAAAAGTGTACAGTTTTTGAAATATATTTAAAAACGACTGAGTAGACATGAAGAACCTGTGTGATTCTGAAAAAAAAAAAGCCATGTGAACTACATATAGTTTCATAGAAAGGTGACCTGGGGAAGGACAGATCTAGTAACAGGCCATTTGAGAAGCTGTTGAAGTTATATAGACAAGCAATGATTAGGTTGTGAAAAAGGGCAGTAGTTGTAGGAATGAAAAGTAATAGAATGTTCAATATTGTGATATAAAAATGTAATCTAATTTGTCACTTCCAGTATATTTCAGCATTTGCGATATACAAAACTATGGTGATTTAGAAATGCCTGGAGCAGGGACTGTGTTGTCATAAGACTATTTATATTAACATAGACCATGGGACTTTAAACCCAACCCTTAACAGTGATAGTTTTAAAGTCCCTTTGGGTTCCCAAATTGTTAAAAATGTTTCCTCTGTTCTTATGCTATTCAACAAATCTACATATTGCAATTTCTTTTTATAGGCTAATTAGAGACGTAAGATTTACAAAGGATCAGAGGTCAGATCAATCCAGTAAAACACTATAATTTGTTAAATGGGTGAGTTGTGATCCAGAGTGAGAAAATTATGGTTGAAACTATTTTTGATGACAGATTAACACTCAGAGTATTAGAACTTTAGATACGATACTCTGCTAAAGTAAGCAAGTGACAGACAGATCATTGAACAGTACATAATTAAGGTTGTAAGCTACAGGTATTGACAAATGAAGATATGAGCCCACTAGTTTCTGCGAAATTACAGATCCAAGGCTCATGGCTTTTACTCCAGAGAGTATCACGATGCCCAATTCATAGTTGGAATGCAGTACATTTTTGCTCACTATCAAATGAATGCCCTTCTTCTAAAAAACAGAACAAAACAAAAAAACCAAAAACGTCTAATGAGGAATGCAAATCACATTGCTAGAAAAGGTTCACATCGTCCTAATAGCTGTTCCACTAACTGGATATTCTTGTAACAAGTATTAGGTCAATTGGATTCTATTTGGGATCACTCAACTTATTCATGTGACTTGGTGATAGCCATTCTCAGTTAAAATGATGATAAGGTTGTGTGTCTCTTGGAATGAAAAGGTCCCTTCTTGGAATAGCTATTAAGCCTGGAAGTACAAGATCAGTGAATTCATGGTCGTGAGCCCATTCCTGCAAATCTTTTTTTTTTCTATAAAGTAGGCCCCCTGTGCAATTTAAGTATGATCTGATGCCAATAGGTCAAATAAATCTTTGGATGTACTGAGGCTGTACAGGTAGTAAACATATGCATATACCCAGGGATCTAATCCTTGAGATTAGTGGTCCTTTATCAAGCCGTTATTGGTTTCCTCAAGAGATGATGCCATAGCCTGCTACTGGTTTACACTGGGCTTAGCTGTAGTGAGACTAGCAGTGGTAATATGAGAGCATGAGCCAATGCTGTTGGACCCTGGCATTGCCTTCATGGCTGCCACTATGGCCACTTCATTCATGTGCCTGCTATGCCAGGCTGGCAGGTGGCAATTACAAAGACATGCAAAAGCCCCTTTGCTGGGTCATTTTGGCTTTTTAGTGGGTTGGCCCTTTTTCTGAGGTGGATGCATTCTAGATGAACAAAATATGTGACATATTTTTACATCATTTGCCTGTATATCAGACTTTTTTTTCCCCTCAGAATTGCAATACTGAATAACCCCTCAGATATTTGCTATTATCTGTGGATCTATTTTTATTCTCTCCTGGGGCCGCTACTGTCCATGTAGAGTGGAGGCACAGTCTGTTCACAGTCTGAAGTTATGCCCATTGAGATTTTCCTTTGTCACAATTTTTCAAGGCTAACCATTAGAGTAGCATAATTCAATTGTCATGGATTTCGACTTGCACCCTCATACTTAGACAAACCATCAATAAACCAAACTAAGGATTTCTTATCCCCTTTTATCCAGTCATAAGAGAGCCCCAAAGACATGAGATGAAGAAAGGACACTGGTGCAACACTGGTGGGTATCATGGACATGTAGGCTTCCTGCACATGTGTCTGACTTATGTACTCTACTGCTCATTGAAATGCGTTCCACATACACCACTCATGTGTCAGTGCTTCATTGATGTTTATGGACTATGCAGACAGTTTATATCTCTTCTGACTAAATGATGACTAAGATGGAAGAGCTAACATAGCACTGGAACAAAACAGTGACTATAAGTTTCATTTATTCTATGTGGATGTGAACTGGTTTTAATTATCTTTTCTTAGAGGGATAGAAAAGAGTACATTTTTCAGATCAGCCACACATCCTACAACTGAGGCTATATTAAATTTTAGCAAAGGAATTTGAGATTTGGGCTACAATTAGGTTGAACTTGCCAGTAGTATACAGTCATCATCCAACACCCATCCAGCACCAATCAGACATGTGAATCAAAGGAGATATCAGAACCACCATTCTTGCCCCCTTTTAAATTATTCAGGGTAACTTTAGTGTTTTCTAAGCCACATGGAATGCAATATAAATTTTTTAATTACTTCCTTACCCAGGAAAGGGTAGTTTCTGAAGACTTCCTCTAAAATTTCCTTCCAAGATAATTCTTCTTCTTCGGATTAAAGAAACATAGTGATAAATGGCAACCAGATCATCAAGATAAGGTTTCTAGCCAGCCCTCGGCCAGGATCTATTTATTACCTCCCGTCTCCACATATATACCAAATATGCTCCATATGTAATAGAGAAGGGACACAATGACATAATGCTTTAGGTTTCCCAGTGTTAGTGTCAATACAGACCCTATTTCTAACATGTCTCAACCTGTCTAGCAATCTACTCTCCAGTCACCATTTACCAGAGGAAATGACTAAGGGTTTCTTTAGTGAAGGGCTAGTGTATCCATTTTGTATAAAATAGATATGGTTTTGCATGGTCCTTTCTCCTGTGTACCTGACTGTCTCTTCCAGCAATGAATTCTATCTCTGATAACTGGCTTAACTCTAGAATCTTGGCAAGGGGTCATGACTCTTAAATGGAACAAACGTTTTCAGCTCCCTGATCTTCCACCCTTGATTACTTCTGTTAGCACAAATTGAATAGTATCTTGTTGGCTGCCCACCTGTCTTTTCCCTGGGGAAGTTGTTTTCCATCGTCATATGGTTGTGAACTGTATTGATTATCCTTTTCATGCTACATCCTCTTGGCCACCACTTAAACTTTGCCAGTCATCATTATGGTTGGTTGGGACCACTTCTCTTCTGGCGGTGAAACACTTATGCCTGGCCTCTGTTTTCTTGCTATTAGTGAGACAAGTTCTTTTTTCTTTTCTTTCCTTTTTCTTTTTCCTTTCCCTTCCGTATTTTTTTCCTTTCTGTTACCTTTGCCCTTCCCTTTTCTCATCTCTTCTTGCCCCTTTTTCACTTGGACAGCCACTCTCCTCCAAGAACATGGTTTTCAGAGGCACAGGGAGAGGGCAACAGACAGGGCAGCAACATGTGTTGTGGGTCCAGCTCTGGCCGGCGAACCAAATTCTATAACAGTCTCTATAACTTTCATCCCTGGTATGAGAAAGAGTGGCCTCTTACCACTGCAGAGGTTTTTTTATGTTTCTATTCTACTTTCTTTCTTTTTTTTTTTTAAATATTTTTATTTATTTCTAGGAGAGAGAGACGGCGTGAGCAGGGGAGGGGCAGAGAGAGAGGGAGATACAGACTGAAACAGGCCCCAGGCTCCCAGCTGGCAGTCAGCACAGAGCCCGACGCGGGGCTCGAACTCACGAACCGCGAGATCATGACCTAAGCGAAAGTCGGACGCTTAACCGACTACGCCACCCAGGCGCCCCCCTCTATTCTACTTTCAAAATCTCCTTACTGGCTTGTTCATTAAATCTATCGCATTACTATTTCAGCAGTATGTTGACTTGCTTCTTGCTGTTCTTTTCCTGCGGTCTTTATTCCAGCGTGGCTGGAGCGGAGTTCCTTTTTAGCGACCTTGGTGGCGATGCCTACGTGGTGCTGTTCTTCGTAGGGGTTGAGAGGAGTGCAGCAGCGAGGGGACAAAGAGGCAAGGTGAAGAGGGGACGAGCGGCTCGTCCTCGGCCATTCTCACGCGTGTGCGTATTGGCTCCGCCTCCTCCCAGCGCTGGCTGCGCGCGCAGCCCTCCAGGCCAGCCGAGCGGAGAGAGGCGCCCTGTGCCCCCAGCCCGATTCCTGCGTTGGGAGGTTTGGCGGCCAGGGGACCGCTGGCCTGGGTGTGGCTGCTCCCCTCACTCCCCGCTACCTGGCCGCTTTTCCTCTCCTTCGAACCATCTCCTCCTCACAGCAGCAGCGAGGGGTCTTATGTTATCTTAAAGTAGGTATTATTTTTCTTAATTTTGAAAAATTGGGTGTTTTTATCGGAGTAAGAAAACTTAACGTGAGGTCCACCCCTGAACAAATTTTAAAGTGTACAGGACAGTATTGTTAATTGTAGGCATAACATTGTGCAGTATATTTCTAGAACTTAGGTATCTTGAATAAGTGAAACTTTATACCCTTGGAACAGCAACTTCCCATAATCCTTCTTCCAGCCCCTAGGATCCACCATTTGTTTGTTTCTGAGTTTGGCTGTTTTACTACTTGATACAAATGGAATCATTTCTGATTTACTTCCCTGTGACTAGCTTATTCCACTTAGCATAATGGCCTATAGGTTCATGCATGTTGTTGCAAATGGCAGGTTTTCATTTTTGTTTAAGCCCGAAGATGATTATTTTGCCTGTAAATGCCACATTTTCTTTACCCATCAATCCTTCCATGGTGTCAAAAGTTAAGAAACAGCAGAAGTAAAACCAGTGAATCACCAAAGTGGTAATTTGTTGAAGTTTATTGTGCCTGCACCAAAAAGATAGTTTGTGAATTGAGAGCTCTCAAGCCAAAACAAAGAATAAAACTCAGGGGTATGTTGTTATAAAGCAGTTTATATAGTGAGAAGGCATTAAATGTTTATTCTTTACAGAGATAGGTTATAATATTGTAATTTCCCAAAATGATAGGTAATTGGTCAGTAATTACCTCATACTAACCTTGGGAGACAGTGTAAGTTTTGCCTATGATTTCCAGAGGCATAAACAAGAAATGAGCCAGGTCAAGCTAGTTTTGCAAAGTAAGTTAAATTATACTTTGCATGACTAAAGTGGCTTTATCTGCTCCTAGGGTTTTCAAGGCTGATCCGAATTTGCTTTGATTTTAACAGTAGATATTTGGGTTGTTTTCATACCTTGGCTATTGTGAGTAATGCTTCAGTGACCATGGGAATGCGCGTCTTGAATTCCATTCTTTTGGGTACATACCCAGAAATAGGACTGTTAGAGCAATGATAGTTCTATTTTTAATTTTTTTCAGAAAGCACCATACTGTTTCCCATAGCGGCTTTACCATTTTACAATCCACGAGCAATATACATAGTTACAATCTCTCTACATTCTCCCCAACACTTGTTATTTTTTATTTTTATAATAGCTGTCCTAACAAATGTGGAGTGACATCTCATTATATTGTTGGTTGCTATTTCTCTGATGATTAGTAATACATAGCTTCTTTGTATATACTTGTTGACCATTTGCATATCTTCTGCAGAGGAATGTCTATTAAAATTCTTTGCTTATTTTTTGATCAGCCTGTTTGGCTTGTTTTTGTTTGTTGTTTTGGGAGGTTTCTTCTGATTTTTGTTTGTTTTTGTTTTTGCTATTGACTTGAGGTCTTTATGTGTTTTGAACATTAACCCCATATAAGATATATGGTTTACTAGTATTTTCTTCCATTCCATCAGTTGTCCTTTCCTTGTGTTTATGGTTTTCTTTTCTTTGTAGAAGCTTTTTGCCTTCATATAGTTTCATTTGTCTATTTTTGCTTCCAATGTCTACTCTTTTAGTGTCATATCCAAGAGATCATTGCCAACAAGATTAATGCCATAAAGCCTTTGCTTATGTTTTCTTCTAGAAGTTTTATACTTACGGGTTTTCTGCTTAAGTCTTTAATTCATTTTAGGGTGCCTGGGTGGCTCAGTCAGTTGAGCATCTGAGCGTGGCTCAGGTCACAATCTCTCTGCTCATGACCGGAGCCGAAGTCAGGATGCTCAACAGACTGAGCCACTTATGTACCCTGGATTTTTTCTTAAATTTTAAACATTTTCATAATTTCTGAATTTTCAGGTAGTTGGTTTTAATGCATAGAAATGTAACTGATTTTTGTATGTTGATATGGTATCCTGTAACTTTCCTGAATTAATTTATTGATTCTAACACTGTTTTTAGTGAAGTCTTTAGGGTTCTCTAAATCATGTCGTCTGCAAACCGAGGTAATTTTACTTCTTTCCAAATTAGGTATCATTTATTTTTTTCTCTTGCCTAGTTGCTCTAGCTAGGATTTCCAGTACTGTGTGATACAGAATTTGTGAGAAGGGATACCTTTCCTTTGTTTTTGATTTTAGAGGAAAAGCCTTCAAGTTTTCAACATCAGTATGATATTAGCTATTAAGTTTTCATATATGGCCTTTATTATTTTGTTTTAATTCCTAGTTTGTTTAGAAGTTTTATAATAAGTGTGTTGAATTTTTTTCTGTCAAATTTTTTTTTGCATCTATGGAAATCATGTGATTTTTAACCTTCATTCTGGTATAGCATTTGCACATTTTTAAATTTGCATTTTGAAACATCTTTGCATCCCAGAGATAAATCCTATTTGGTCATGGTGTATGATCCTTATAATAATGTCAGTGAATTGTTTGCTAATATTTTGGTGAAGATTTTTTGCATCTGTGCTTATTAGGGATGTTGGGTTTTGCCTGCCTGCCTGCCTGCCTGCCTTCCTTCCTTACTTTCTTCCTTCCTTCCTTCCTTCTAGTGTCTTTCTCTGGATTTGGTATCAAGGTAAATCTCTTGATAATATTTCCTTCTCCTCAGTTTTTTGGCCAACTTTGAGAAAGATTGGCATAGAATATAGCAGTGAGGCTTTTCTTAGTAGGGAGGTTTAATTACTGATTCATTCTCCTTACTCATTATTGATCTGCACAGGTTTTTTATTTCTTCACAATTCAGTGTTGGTAGGTTGTGTGTTCCTAGGAATTTATCCACTTCAACTAAGTTGTCCAATTTGTCAGTATACAGTTCATAGCAGTCTCGTTTTTATTTCTATGGCATCAGCTGTAGTGTCTCTTATGTCCAATATCATTTGAGTTTTCACCCTTTTTTCTCAGTTTGGACAAAAATTTGTCTGTTTTTTTAAATCAACTTTGTAAGCCTGATATTTTCCTATTTTTTTTTGCTGCTTTATGTCTGCTCTAATGTGTATAATTTTCTTCTTTCTATTAATTTTCAGTTTCTTGTTCTTTTAGTTCCTTCAGGTATAAAGTTAGGTTNTGTCCAATATCATTTGAGTTTTCACCCTTTTTTCTCAGTTTGGACAAAAATTTGTCTGTTTTTTTAAATCAACTTGTAAGCTTGATATTTTCCTATTTTTTTTGCTGCTTTATGTCTGCTCTAATGTGTATAATTTTCTTCTTTCTATTAATTTTCAGTTTCTTGTTCTTTTAGTTCCTTCAGGTATAAAGTTAGGTTGTTTATTTGAGATTTTTTTAATGTGGACATTTATCACTGTAAACTTCCCTTTTAGTACTGCTTATACTGCATCCCATACATTTTGATGTGTAATGTTTTGTTTTCATTTGTCTCACAATTATTTTCTAATTTGCCTTGTGACTTCTTCTTTGAGCTCTTAGTTTTTCAAGAGTGTGTGGTTTAATTCTTACATATTTTGGATTTTCATGTTTTCTTCTGCTGTTGATTTCTAGCTTCATTTGAAGGTAGTTGGGAAAAGATTCCTACTGTGATTTCAGTCTTCATAAACTTGTTAAGACTGTTTTTAACCTAACATGTGATCAGTAGTGAAGAATGTTCCATGTGTGGTTGAAAAGAATATGTATGCCCCTGGCATACATATGGGTAGAATGTTCACTGAGTATATCTGTTAGGTCCATTTGATCTATAATGTTGTTCAAGTCCTCTATGCCCTTATTGACATTCTGTCTGGATGTTCTATACATTATTGAAAGTAGTATATTGAAGTCTCCTACTATTACTGTGTGGCTGTTGCTCTTTTCATTTCTGGTAATGTCTGCTTTATATATTTAGGCACTCTGATGTTGGGTGCATATATATTTATAATTGTTTCATGCTAAATTGACCTTTTTATCATTATGTAATGTTCTTTGTCTCTTGTGGCAGTTTTTGACTTAAAATAATTATTTTTCTGATAGAGGTATAGCCACTGCTGCTCTCATTTGTTTGCAGTATTGATTTAATTATTTATAAGTGTTGAATTTAACATATTTCTACCCTTGGGTTTTGGAAAATGTCAAGCTAAGGCAGAAATCACAAGGAAAAAAGATATTAAGTAGATTGAGACAATGTGATAAATTAAGGATTAGAGAAATATCAAGTTGAGTGGAATAGGCAAAATAATCATGATGGAAGAGATCATAGGCAGCATACAAGAGAAGAATACTACTTTATAGACGAAAGGATAAAACAGGTCAATGGGGAAATGCATTAAAATTCTATTATCATTTTTATTAAAAAGCCTACCTATTTATCTTTTCTTTCGCTATTTACCCTGACATTTAATTTAGCATAAGTTTAAAAAAGTAATACCAATATGGAAACTGACAGCTACTTTTTTGCCTATATTGTCAGAATCTGAAAAGCTTTGTTGTGAAATATCATGTAGTATCCCCTTGGAGAATTCTGTCTTCATATGGCTTATTTATGTTTGTGCATGCTTTGAGTTACAAATGTTCAGTACACACACATGCACTGAATAAATGTGTTCTCATAAAACAGCAAAACTATTTTTACTCACAGATAGAATTGACTTCTTGTTGTTACTGTTGTCAGATGGATACTATGCAAACCTTTGTAATAGCTCCTTTGATAATTTAGTAAACTTACTTATTTGAATACATTTATGCACCCAACTATCTTAAAGTATATACATTTTTCTGGAGGGAAAGACCTACGTTGCATCATTATTGTATTCTTAGAAATGTCAGCATATTGCTAAATCAATGAATGCTTATTAAATACATGAAAATAAAGAATGTGTGAAATTTTAGCTGTGACACAAAAATTTTGCCTTTTGAAATTTTCTTAAACTTTCCAATAATGCATGTAAACCCATAAGTGGGTTTTACACTATAATGATAATCATTTAGCCTGTGTAAGAAAAATATACAAGTACAGTCCAAAGTAGAAGGAAATTAAATATTCATTTCACACCTATAATATTAGTTGGGTTGTCAGACTGGTAGTATTCAAATGGGAAAACACAGCATTTTCCTTAGGTATTCTCCAAAATATCTCCACTGTGTTTTTTTAATGTTTATTTATTTTGGGAGGAGGGAGAGGAGTATTGGGGGGAGGGACAGAGAAAGTGTGAGACAGAAAGAATCCCCAGCAGACTCTGTGCTATCAACACAGAGCTGGATAGAGGACTAGATCCCACAAACCATGAGATCATGACCTAAGCTGAAATCAAGAGCTAGATGCTTAACTGATTGAGTCACCCAGGTGCCCAAAATATGTACACTTTTCTAATTTACTTTTCTACTATCTCTTTTTTTCTGTATACTAACCTAGAGCAATATATTCTCATTGGCTGAATTGATATTTATAGTTTTTAATAATTTAGGAAACAGAGAGGTGGACTATATGACATTTTAAGCTGCTCCTTTATCATATTTCCAAGAATGAAAGAGAAAAATTATGGAAACTGATAAAGACAAAATAAAACTTTTGAAATATTTTCAGATTTTCATGTACTCTTATATTTTTAGAAAAGAAACATGAATTTTTATGTTGAAATAAAACTGCAGTACTATTACAATATTTGAAATAGACCAGATGTTTATTTGGTTGGTTTATTAAAGTTTGATTACTCACAGATATTATCACTGGACAATTTGGCTTTCTATCCTATGAAAAAATAATTTAAATGAACTGCAAAGTTTTCATTGAGCTTTGCAAGTTGTTGGGACTTGGCTTTGATCTAGTAGACCTTGTTTTATCATAGCGCATCAACTGAGAGTGTGGATATCCAATACACGGAACTCTGCAACCACATAGCCTCAGCAGTTCTAGGTCCAGGACAAACGGTTAGAGAAATGGAGGTAGAATCTAGAGAGTGGAATGGGATATCTCTTGGCAAAGGACACATCACTCAGTTTACTCAAATACTTTAAAAAATACATTCAATGATAAATGTAAAGGATATGTAGTTTTATAATTTCATGTAAACTTATGTTTTAGTTAAGAGAAATAAATTTTATGTTGAAATGGAACTGCAGTACTATTACAACATTTGAAATAGAACAGATATTTATTTTGTTGGTTTTATTAAAGTACCCAAACTTGAGGAAATTACACAACACACTCGTAAAAAATCAGTGGGTCTAAGACGATATCACAAAAGAAATTAGAAAAGACACATGAAAGTGAGAGCACAGCAACCCCAAACTTATGGGACGTAGAAAATGCAATTCCAAAGAGGAAATATATAGCTATAAACGCTTGCGTTAAAAAAAGAAGACAGGTCTTGGGGCGTCTGGGTGGCTCAGTCGGTTAAGCGTCTGACTCTTAGTTTAGGTTCAGGTCATGATCTCATGCTTCATGGGTTTGAGCCCCACATAGAGCTTCATGGTGACAGTGTAGAGCATGCTTGGGGTTCTCTCCCTCTCCTTCTCTCTGCCCCTCTCCTACTTGCTCTGTCCTCAAAATAAATAAAATTTAAAAGAAGTAAATAACATTTAAAAAGACAGGTCTTAAATCAATAAACTATCTTTGTAACTTGTGGAAGTAAAGGAAGTGGAATAAACTAAATACAAAGCTAGATAGATAAAAAGGAGGGATTAATAAAAATCAGATTAATATAGAGACAACAGTAGAGAAAATCAACAAAACCAAAAATTAGTTCTTCAGAAATATCAACAAAATCGACAAATCTTTACCTAGATTGACTAAGAAAAAAAAGAACACTTAAATTACTAAAATCGGAAGTAAAAGTAGAGATATTACTATCAATTTTACAAAAATAAAAATATACATAAGAGATTATTTTGAATAATTGTGTGCTGACAAATTGGATGACCTTGATGAAATGGACAAATTTCTGTAGATACGAAAGCAAGAAAGCCTGAGGGCTCACACTTTATTTTAAAATTTAATACAAAGCTATGGTAATCAAAGCAATGTGGTACTTAGCCCAAAATTAACTTTGCATATATGGCTAAATGATTTTTGACAAGAGTACCAAGACAACTCAGTGGAGAAAAGACAGTCTCTTCAACAAATGATGGTGGGGAAACCTGGATATCCACATCATAGGAGAAAGAAGTTGGATCTTTACTTAAAGCTACATATCAAATCAACTTAAAATGAATCCTAAGGTCTTTTTGTAACACCTAAAACTATAAAAATCTTAGAATAAAACATTGGGGAAAAGATTCACAACATTGGATTTAGCAGTGATTTCTTGGATCTGATACCAAAGGCAAAGACAACACAAGAAAAATTAGGCAAATAAGATTAATGAAAATTTAAAACAGATACTATCAACAGAATAAAAGCCAACCTACAGAATGGGAGGGAATATTTGCAAAGTAATGGGAATATTTGCAGCATAATAATAGTAGGTAATATTTGCAAATATTACTATCCCCAAAATACAGAAACCCCTAAAACTCAAAACCAAACACCTGCATTAAAAAAAATTGGCAAAGTACTTGGCTATATATTTCTCTGAAGAAGATACACAAATAGACAGTAAACACAAGAAAAGATGCTCAATGTCACTAATTACTACAGAAATGATAATGAAGACTATAATGAGATACCTCTTCGTACTCATTAGGATCAGTACTATGAAAAACAGAAAATAAGAGTTGGCAAGGATTTGGAGAAATTGAAAATCCTGTGCCCTGTTTCTAAGAATCTAAAATGATACAGCTGCTGTGGAAAACATTTTGCTCCTCAAAAAATTAAAAATAGATTTACAGAATGATTAAGTGATCCCACTTCTGGTATAAACTCAAAAATTGAGAGCAGGGTGTCAGAGATATCTGTGCTTTGATGTTTATAGCAGGCTTATTAACTATAGTTAAAGTGTGGAAGTTAAGTGTCTGTAGGTAAATAAGCAAACTGTGATGTATCTGTACAATGGAATATTGTATAATATATAAATATATATATAATATAAATATAATATATAAAGCAGGCTTTACAAAAAGGAAATTCTGACACACTACAACATGGAGAAACCTGGAGAAAAAAAAAGACAAATACTTATATGAGGTACTTAGGATAATCAAAATCATAGAGTCAGAAAGTAGAATGATGGTTGCCAGAGGCTGAGGAGAAGAGCGAATGCGGAGTCATTGTTTAATCAGTATAGATTTTCAGTTTCTTGAGATGAAAGTAGTTTTAGAGGTGGATGGTAATTGATGTTTGTACTATAGTATGAATCTACCTAATATCACTGAACTATAGAAATGCTTTAATGATAAATTTTATGTTTTTATATTTTACCACAGTTTTTTTAATTGAAAGAAAAAAGTGATTAGGGAAATTTGAATAGGGAATGTTTATTAAGTGAAATCTATAAATTAATCATTTTGTTAGGAATTTGATAATATTTTGGATATGTTAGAAACTATTATGTTTTAATGATGACTACTGAAGTATTTAGGAATGAAATGTCTTGGTATCTTTAATATACTTCCTGAACTGCAATGAAATAAAATATTGTGTTATAATGCCAGCAACTATTAAATCTAAATGGTGTGTACAGATATTTATTATACTGTGTTATTTTTTGTTTAAACATTTCCATAATAAAATTTTTAAAAATATTCCATTAAGTGAGAGAAATGAATTCTATTTCTTATCACTCAAAGACAATTCTTGCTAGTACTTTAACATATATCTTTAAATTTTTTCTATGCTTATTTCATTTGGTTATGAACAAATCAATATTTTTGTGGCAAAAACTTTGTAAATATGATTATTATGTTTCATTAAACTTCCTTGTAAATATTTTTTGGTATATGGATAGAGAAATTCCCTGGGGTGGTTTTGTGGTTTAAAGATTATACATGTTTGTAATTGTAATTGACGGCGCAGATATATTCGTAAGAATGTTATAACACTACATGTATTAGTTCTTGATTTTTAAGGATGCAAATATTACATAGTCTTGGTATTCACACACATAATTTGCAGTGAAAACATTTCAGTATATATAAGACAGTACACATAACTGTTGCTGCCTGTAACAGATGCTGGTGCATTGCCGAGATGCCGTTTACCAGGCTAGGACACTAATTTCCCAGCAGTAACAAGCTGTTGGCTGTTACTAGCTCACATCTTACCCTCCTCTAGAGGATGGTATTGGGCTGATAAGACCTATATTACTCCGAGATGCTTGAAAGATAGACTACTCTAGCAACCTCCTTGGGTCATGGGCTCCATGGTCAATAACCAACCCAGAGGATTATAGCGGTGCCAAACACTATTTTCTAGATATGATGGCTTTACATAATTCGCATAGGAGAATTGTCCCTGGATTTAGAGTGATGCTGGATATCTCCTAAAGTCACATTTTTGTCTAATTCAAGGTGGGTAAACTTTATCTGTATAGAGAAAAATAGTAAATATTTTAGGCTCTTCAAGCTCTGTGATCACAAGCTATGGTTATTATAACAAAGTAATAGTGGCATAGAAACAGACGTATAGACTAGTGGATAGAATAGAGATCTACTATGCCTATATGGTCAATTGATCTTCAGTAAAGTTGCCAAAATACACAATGGGGAAAGGATAGTTTCTTCAAAAAATGATTCTGGGAAAACTGGATACCCTCTTGCAAAAGAATGAAATTGGATCCTTTCTTAATTCCAGACACAAAAATCAACTAAATGGATTAGAGACCTAAAAATAAGACCTAAAATTGAAACACCCAGAAGAAAACATAGGAACATAGGCAAAAGCTTTATGATACTGTTCTTGACACAGGTTTTTTTGGATAAAACACCAAAATCAGACAACAAAGGCAAAAATAGTCTACAGCCATACCACCCTGAACATGCCTGATCTTGTCTGAAAAAAAAAAAACCCAAAAATAATCAGTGTTAGGATATGGAGAAATTTAAACCCTTATATACCTTGATGAGAATATAACATGGTGCAGCTACTATGGAAATTTGTGTGGAAGTTCCTGAAAAAATAAAAAAAATAGAACTACCATGTGATCTTGTAATTCCATTACGAAGTACATATCCAAAGGAATTAAAACCAGAATCTGGAAGATATATCTGCACTTCTGTGTTCACTTTACCATTTTTCACAACAGCCCAGATATGGAAACAACCTGAATGTCTGTCAGCAGACTAATAGATACAGAAAATGTGATACACACATGTACACATGGGTGCACACACATGCGCGCACACACACACAGTGGAATAATATTTACCTTTGAAAAATAAGGAAATCCTACCATTTTCAATAACATACATGAACCTGTAGGATGTTATTCTACGTAAAATAATCCAGCTATAGAGGGACAAGTACTGTACGCCTCCACTCAGATGAGGTATCTAAAATAGTCAAACTCAGACACAGGAGGAGACAAAGATAAGGAGTTTCTCAGTAATGATAGACAGTTTTAGCAGAAGTGGAAAACATTTTTGTCTATATTTGATTATAAATCTCTTATTTTCCAATGTGAACAGTCACATGTTCAAATAAACAAAAATTATTTATTTGGATTTATATCTTAAAATATATGTATGTGATTTTTCTTGTTATACTGAAGTGTGTAAGGAGATGACAGTTGCTCTCCACAAAAAGAGACTGAAGTGTGGATGACATCACTACCGTCTTCATGAGTTTTTGATGTAGCATGAGAATGTACACACAGTTTAATGAAATGCCATTCCATATATCTTGTATATTCTACAGGCACATATTATATTTTTGTGAGATTAGTTTAGCTCAACAAACCAGCACTTTTCCTTTTAAAAAATGTTGAACATAGCTGCTGAGATAAATTAATATTCTTTGCTATTACAAGAATTTGGCGGTAAATGTCAGGTTGTTGGACCGCTACTAAGTAGCTCACTTACTCAAGATACTCCATTATATCACATTACAAAACTTCTGGAGAAAGGGAACTTGTCTCATGTTTACAAGAAGGCTGCTACAGCTCCAGTCATCATATCACACATTCCATCTTGAAGGTCTAGGCAAAAATGGATTTTTCTTTTTACATAGAACTAGTCTCCTGTGTTTTCATCTTTTTATCTTGAATGAAATCTGTCCCAGAATTTTTCTATAGAATTATTCTTAAGACTCATCTAACTTAGTCATACACATCTATCACTTGTGATTAAAATATATCAAATTATAGTGAACTAATAAGATGGATTCAGACTGAAAATGCCTCTTCCTCATTTAGAAGAAAAGGTTAACATGTTATTTTAAATATTAAATTGAAAACAAAAGGACTAGAATAAAATTGAGACAGGCATTTTATAGTTGATAAATTTTGAATCCAGAGACTTAATTATTCTTCCCACCTACATCCCCTCAAAGACTTTAATCTTAGTATCAGGTAAATATAAATAATTAATTAGACATCTAACACTTTCAGAAATATTTCTATTTAACATCATAGTTTATCAGGATAAATAATTTTGATGTCATCTTACTGCCACATGGCAATATATTGAATTGTTACATACAGAGGTAAACAGATTGACAAAAGTCTTCCAACTTAAACATTAATGAAAATTAGAGAATAAAGCATGAACTCTAATTCCTTAATACAATCCCATATAATTCATGAATAAATAAAGCTCAACAATGGCTTTTTGAAGCAGGCATAAGTTCATTAAAATATTCTTCTATAAAACACTATCTGTGCCAAGGCACATATCAGGGATTAACTTTAGTTAAAGCAATTTCCCAAAGAATTATTTGCTTTCCTACACAATATTTTGTATTTTAATAGAGGCACATTGCACAGAGAGATGGAGTTAGAGAAATTTCAGTAACTTAAAGTCACGAATGGGTAGTACAGCTGATGTTAAGATCTAGGCATGACTCATTCATTATTTTCTGAGTTTAAATTAGAATCTTCTATTTTTATCAATTTATTAACAATAAAAGTTGTTTTTTTCATTAACTCTAAAGTAAAATAGCTATTTATACCTGTTAAACAGCAGCTCCTCATGAGTTTGAGATTAAGTGTGATACTCATTCAGTGCAAATGTGTTTTTGTGAAACAACCTGTGCTAGACAAAAGTCACTAACAATTTCTTCTATGTTTGACAGGGTAGAAGCCTAGGCAAACCTGTGTAAACACCCATAAACTTGGTATTGATTGGTACTGATTGTGTGAATAAATGATCCTTAAAGAACTCAATCATATAAGTAGAGCTCCACAGTGCTTCTCTGGCTTTCACTTACGATATCCAGAATGCCACTAGGGACATACCAGGACATATTTTGCTTGGATACTTAGTGTAATAATTTTCCTTAGAAACTCCCTCTGGTTTAGAAAGTGTGACTG
The DNA here is from genome assembly GCF_008692635.1 of Crocuta crocuta. Lineage (NCBI taxonomy): Eukaryota > Metazoa > Chordata > Mammalia > Carnivora > Hyaenidae > Crocuta > Crocuta crocuta. The sequence continues at coordinate 278,725 of NW_027527973.1, forward strand.
GCACAATGCCTGATGGTATATAGGTATGAAAGAGACATCTATGATGTTAATTCATTTCAGGCAGCTTGGAATAAGTAAAATTGGCTGGTGACAAAAATATAATAGAACATAATAAGACTATTGTAAAAGTGAACTGGGGAGGGGCGCCTGGGTGGCTTAGTCGGTTAAGTGTCCGACTTTCGCTTCAGTCATGATCTCGCGGTTCGTGGGTTCGAGCCCCACATCGGGCTCTGTGCTGACTGCCAGCTCAGAGCCTGGAGCCTGTTTCACAGTCTGTGTCTCCCTCTCTCTCTGATCCTCCCCTGCTCGCGCTGTCTCTCTCTCTTTCTCTAAAAAAAAAAAAAAGTGAACTGGGGACTGTTTTATGTACATGTAGAGAAAAGTAGCTTCATTCATCACTGTATATATGAAACTATTCTAAAAATATTTGCTAGTTGATTATTTTTAACTGAATATTTGTTTTGTTTTGATAAGCTGGTGTTCCTCAAACAACTAAAGATAATTAAGAAAATAAGATAACATTTTTGGTTGTAATGCTTTGTATCATCTTTAACAGCATTAAAGATTAATGAACATTAACTGAAGTTAAGGTTGAATAAACATTTGAGCATGTTTTATTTACAGATAAGCTTGAATAGACTAATTCATAAAAAAAAGCCTCTTTATTCCTTATAATTGTAAACTCATGTGTCACTTATTCTTTGAGAGGCACTATAAATTCCCAATTGTGATAGCAGCATTGTTTTTTAAGCATGTGAAGTTGGCTGATACTTTTATTTTGTGAATTAAAAAAATTTTTTTTACTGTTGTTTATTTACTTATGAGAGAGAGAGAGAGAGACAGTGTGAGCACTGGAGGGTCAGAGGCAGAGGGAGACACAGAATCTGAAGCAGGCACCAGGCTCTGTGCTAGCTTTCAGCACAGAGTCCGATGTGGGGCTCAAACCCACGAACCATGAAATCATGACCTAAGCCAAAATCGGATGCTTAACCGACTGAGCCACCCAGGCGCCCCTATTTTGTTAATTTTAAGGCAACTATTACTTCCCTCTATCACCTAAAATTTCTCTCACTGTGCTCTAAATGCATGAAGTTTTCAATTGCATTACCTTCTTTAATAATAATTTAAAAAACCTGATAGCTCCCCTAAAGGTAAATATGTAAAATAAGGAATAAACATGTATCTAAATTGTTGAAGGATTATAGGAAAGCATCTCTTGAGTTCATATTGTGGTAATGGAAAGAATAAAAACAATATCCTGGAAATGGACACTGTATGGAATAAAGGAGTGATTTCAATTTCAAATACTTAACTCTAGAGTGTACTTCAAACACTCAGTATTAGTCACCCCATACATTAAATTAGAGTGAGAATAGGACCTCTCGGAATTTTTCTAATTATACAATTCAGAATAAATAATATGAATTACTGAATCCTGGTAGCTGTTCAAATTTGCCACTTTCATGAGCATCATTTATATCAAGGTTTGGCAAACTTTTTCTGAAAAGGATTAGGTAACAAATATCTTTGGTTTTGTGAGCCATACCATATCTTCACAACTCTGACCACTCATACAGAAAAGGAGGCATGGACAAAATGTAATTGATAAGTCTGGCTGTGTTTCAGTAAAATTTTATTATGAAAACCAGTGTTGGGCCAGATTTGACTTGTGGCCTTTAATTTGTTGACATTCAAACTACAGGTTGAAGTGATAACCACTTGGTAAATTGTTATTAATGGAAAATGAACACTAGGGAGTTGGCATTAACTTTTAATGAAATCTCTAGTAGCTATTGCATGCCAGGAGTTTGGATCTCTCTCATGAAATAATTTCTATCATAGATAATTTTTCCACTGCTGGCATAGTCATAAAACTTGTATATTTAATGAAGCTGGAATAAGAATTAAAACACTGAAGAAATATACATGTTTCTATATATATTTATATTGTATTTATGTATCATAATTATATGATGTAATGTATTATACTATGTAATATAAAATAATTACATATTATACCTTATATGACATAAAACATAACATTATATATAACATGTAGAATATACACATTTACCCTATATATTACATGTTTTATACAATTATATGTTAAGTAATGTTATATGTATTACATATAAGTGTGTGTGTGTGTGTGTGTGTGTAAAGGAAGAGTTGAATGTGTTAACCAGAATCTTACACTCAGTAAGTTGGAATGATAATACACATTTATTATTAAACTATATAGATAATATAAAAACGAATACATGGTTAATATAACTGTGTAGGTAGAGGAAAAAGGGAAGTATGACTTACAAGAGCTTTTATGAAAAAGTACATATAGTCTTATATAATTGCTAAAATAATGAATTTTGGATGAGGACTAAAGAAAGAATATTAGAAGCCCTGTTCTGTAATTTGGGATCTACTGCTTCAGCAAACATTTCATTTGTCTGAGACTGTTTCCTTATCTATAAAATTAACTTGAGACACCTGTTTCATTGTGCATTAACTGATATGTCACCTTTTCTTTTTACATAGCAAACGTTTATCTTGATTAAAACTCATGATTATTTCTATCTGATTAAAAAATATAAAATTTATATATTGGTTTCTTGATTATTCCTATTCATGTACATCTCACAAAGACATGTACAATTGTTTGTATATAACATCAGTGTGTTATAATTTTTAGTGTATAGGTGTTTCACCTCCTTGGTTAAGTTTATTCCTAAGTTTTTTATTCTTTTTTGATACTATGGTAAATGGGAGTTTGCTGTATTTCTTTTAGATAGTTAATTGTTATGTATAGAAACATAACTGATACTTGTATGTTGGTTTTGTATACTGCAACTTCACTGAATTCATTTATACTTTTTTTGTTTTTAATTAGTGTCATTTCTTTTCAGCGTAAAGAGGTCTATTTAATATTTTTGTAAGATTGTAAGACGTAATATTTTGTAAGTTCTTTTTTCTTTTAGCACTTTGAGTATGTTATGTCACTCCTTTAGGCTTGCAAAGTTTGTGTTGAGAACTCTGCTGATAGCCTTATGGGATTTCCTAAATACATAAAACTTAATTTTTCTCTTACTGCTTTTAAGATTCTTCTTTTATTGGGGCACCTGGGTGGCTCAGTCAGTTAATCATCCGACTTCAGCTCAGGTCATGATCTCACAGTTCATGGGTTTGAGCCCTGCGTCGGGCTCTGTGCTGATAGCTAGCTCAGAACCTGGAGACTGTTTCAGATTCTATATCTCCCTCTCTCTCTGACTCTCCCCTGCTCACGCTGTCTCTCTCTCTCTCTCTCTCAGAAATAAATAAAAAATTAAAAACAAAAAGATTCTTCTTTAATCTTTCACTTTAAAACTGACATTTTAATTGTAATGTATCTTACCGTGGCTGTCTTTGGATTTATCTTATTTCAGATTCCTAGATCTGGATATCTCTTCCCTTCCCCTAGTTAGGCAAGTTTGTAGTCATTGTTTCTTCAAATATGGTTTCTTTCCATTTTTCTCTCACCTTCTTTTCGGACCCCAGTGATGTGAATGTTAATCTGCTTGATGCTGTCTCAGAGGCCCTTAAGTTATCTTCACTTTTTAAAATTCTTTTTTCCCTTTTGCTTTCTATATGTGAGTTCCATTACTTTATCTTCCTGTTTGCTCCTTTCCTTCTACTTTATCCAGCCCAGTGTTGAACAATTAGTGTATTTTTCAGTTCAGTTAATGTATTCTTAAACTGTTTGAGTTCTGTTTGGTACTTTCTTTTGTTTCTCTTTCTTTGTGATGTTCTCATTGTTTTGATCCGTTTTTCTTCTGATCTTAATGAGTGTCTTTATGACCATTACTTTGAACTCTTTATCAAATATATTACTTATCTCCATGTCATTGAGGTCTTCTACTGAGGTCTTGTCTTATTCTTTTATTTGGAACATATTTGTTTCTTCAGGTTGATTTTTTTTTTAATTTCTGTGTATTAGGTGAAACAGCTGTGTCTCTCAGTTTAGAAGGAAGGGCGTTATGTAGATAATGATCCTTCTCTTTCAACCTTGCTTTGGCTCTTGGTTGTCTCTTGAACATTTATGATTATCTAAACCACCTGATATATTCTTGTTATAACCTTGTTGAGGATATACCAAGACCTTTCTGTGATCTAAGGGGAATAATCTCATTTTACACTTAATGTCATGATGTTTGGAAACTAGATCATAAGGCAGTAGTTTTTAAAGTATGAAAAATAATATATATATTACATATATATATATACATATACATATACATATATATATGTATATAGTCTTGTAGATCCTTCCTGGCCACCATACCATGAGATCTATAGGTATTCCCTTAGAGATAATTTCAAACATTGAGGCTCCAGGTGAGTTTATAAGCTCCTTTCTGAGAAGTCTCATTAAGATGTAGCTAGCCCAGGGGGGTGCACAAGGATGGTGTCTCCCTTCCTATGTTCTCCAGGAGTGCCTCCTTAGTCTTGAAGCCTGTTCCTCAGGCTGAATCTTCAAATTAAGTAAAAATAGGCCTTTGTCATAGGAAGCCTGGGGTTGTGTTTCATTCTACTCTCTGTGCAGTGCCCTGTGGGTGGTGGGTGGCCAAGAACTGTCTTCCCAATTGTTACAGGTCTCTGGAGCTCAGGAACACCAGCGCTCATGGTCACCAGGACCCCCCTCAGCATTCTTGCTGGCTTTAGTAAAGCAGTGGGAGAGCATAGTGGGCAGGACACATTCCCCAATTTTAGAAAGGCATTAGGGAAAATGTCTTGACTTTGCACATTGGTGGGCTTCATCAGTGCAGCTAGAGAATTCTTTGTTGCATGCATGGCCTTTAAGCTTTAGGGGATTGTGGGGGAGTATCATAATTACCCACTTGTGCCCAGACTTTAGCTAGGGAGCAGGAGAGCTCTGCAACCATTTGGACTCAGCCACTGCAGCCAGAAAGTGGGAGAGTGCTGCAAATGCCCGTAGTCTCATGCCTTGGCAAGTGCTACCACTGCTCCCTCTTGCACATCCCAGCAGAGCAGCAAGAAGATGCCATATGCAATCTTCCCCGCCTGTGTCTGCAGGCTGTGTGGAGATTCCCATCCCTCTAGCTGATGTACCCAGATCAGCAACTGAATCTCCCTCACAGATAGTCTTGGTGATTTTCAAACTGCTGTTTTGTTTTGTTTTTTTCACTGTGTCTCAGGGCAAGTGTGACCGCACACAAACCCTCCAAAGGGGAACCCTCAGTTTCCTCTAACACTTTGGGACTCTTAGATGTCAGTCTCATTGGTTTTCTAAGCCAGCATTCTGGGGGCTGGTCTCTCTGGTGCAGATCTCAGGGGCGTCGGTGCCCAATGTGGAGCATCAACCTCTCTTTCTTCTGGATGAAGTACCTGGCTAATGAGATCCCTCCCTATTTTTGTCTTAACATAATGGGGATGGGCTTTTTGTGAGACTGTGTCCTACCCATCTCAGTGTGGTTCTTTTGTTATTTGTTGTGGAGGAGCTGTTTACTAGTTTTCACGTCTTTTTTAGGTGGAAATGATTTATATAGCTCTAGATTTGGTATGTCTATGGGAGAAGGTGAGTTTAGGATCTGACTATACCTTCAACTTGGAACCTTCTCTTTCATGAATTACTGATTTTCTGTAGTAGCATGCTTTGGTTTATCGTTTGGGTGTCTTTGGTGGTTTTTGATTTGTTGTTACCATGAGGCTTATATAAAACATTTTATAGGTGTAACAGGCTAATTTGACCTGTTAGATTGCAACTTAGATTGCACACAGAAAGCGTATCTTTTACCTCCCCAAAGCCATTTTATGTTTTTGATATCATAATTTCCCTCTTTTTGAATTATGTATAATTAACAAATTATTGTAGCTAATAGTTATATTAACATTTTTGTCCTTTAACCTTTAGAGTTAAGTTGTTAAGCACCACCATATTGCCTTACTAGTATACTCTCAATATCACTGTATACTTAGTTTTATCATTGTCTTTTATATTTTCCTGTGTTTTCATGTTACCAATCAGCTTCCTTTTATTTCAATTTGATCAACTCTTCTTGGCATTTCTTATAAGGTGAGTCTCGTGGTGATGAACTCTGTCAACTTCTATTTGAAAAAAATTTATTTCTCTTTCACTTCTGAAGGACAGCTTTGATGGGCAAAGCGTTCTTGGATGTCATTTTATTTCCGCACTTTATATCTTCCCCCTTCTATCTGGCCTCCAAGGCTTCTGCTGAGAAAGCTAGTGGTAGTCTCATGGGGGTTCCCTTGTATGTGAATTCTTTGTCTCTTGCTATTTTAAAATTCCCTTTGTACTTGATTTTAAACTGTTTTATTAAAATGTGTCTTGAAGAAAAATATTTGGTGTTAAAATAGATTTGGGAAGTTCTCAGCCATAATATCTTTAAATAAGCTGACCCCCCTTCCTTCTTCTTTTTCTTCTTAAGGGACTTAATGCATAGATCATTTGTTTCGGTGATATTCCATACTTCATGTAAGCTTTCTTCATTCTTTTATATTAATTTTCATTATTCTTTTCTGATTGGATAATTTCAAATAACATGTTTTCTACTTTTTGGATAATTTTTTCTGTTCAAATCTTCTTTGATGTTCTCTATTGTATTTTACTATTTATTCATTGCTTTCTTTAGCTTCAGAATTTTTGTTTATTTATTATTTTTATCTAAATTTCTCAAGTTTGTTCATGTTTTGTTTTCTTGATTTCAATGAAATGTCTTTCTGTGTTTTCTTGTTGCTTCCAGAAGCAACTATTTTTGTGTATTTATCAGGCAAATCACATATCTCCATGTTTTGGTGTTGGTTACTAGAAACTTTTCTCTTTTTTCTTTTTCTTTCTTTTTTTTTTTTTTTTGGTTTTTCTTTGGTGATGTTCTGTTTCCATTATTTTTCATAAGTTTTGACACTTGCATTACTGTCTTTACATTGAAAAAGCAGTTGCCACCTCCAGTCTTAACTGACTGGCTTCAGGAGAGAGTCCTTCCTTCAGCCCTGTCAGAGATTCTGAAGCATTCTCAGACCTTTTCTCTGGATGTGTCTGCTCCAGACTTCTTATTTCTTCCTGGGGAGGAATTCTGAAGAGTGTGTGCCTGCAAAACCAGGTTGGTTGCTGACAGTCTCTCATTAGTTTTCCCCAGTCCTGTAGATCTGAGTTAGCTTTCTGTGTGTGCTCATTAACTGTCTGCAAAGTCCTGTTCTCAGTACTGTGGGGGACATGCACATGGAGCTGGCCACAGGGTAGGAGTATGTGTGGGGGAAGCATGTGGAGTATTGGGATTCCTGTTGACCACTTTAGGGGGCAGATATGGCATACCCAGTAGTCCATGGTCTGGCTTCCTGATATAGTTGTGAAGCAGTAAGTAGGGCCTGTGTCCCTCTGGTATACCTTATTTCAGCCCCTGGATACTGTACTCCAAGCTATTCACCGACCCCAGTCATACAGCTTAGGACTCATTCACAGTGGGATGAGAAAGAAATGGGCCTTTTCTTCAGCTTTATGCACAGCTGGAGAAGCTGGCTGCTCACTCACATGCTTTTTCTTTCCCTGTGAGAGAAATTGTGCTGAGATGGTCAGTCTTGCACTGAGCTGTGCCACCTTTGGGGAGGGATGGTGCGAGTGATGTGAAACTCTGCATTCAGTCTCAGAATTTTTTGCTCCAGCTATGTGATAGAACTTCTCTATGAACTCACGGACCACCACAGAGGCGCTCTCATCCTTGAGTAATTGTCAGAATTGCTGTTCTTTGAGGGGAAAATGATGAAAACTCCTGTACCACCATTTTGATGATTTCAGTTCTCTACTTGCTTTTGACTTTATAAATTTAACACTGGAAGTATACTCACCAGTTGTTACTGTTACCCATGGCAATGGAGAAGAAAAGATGTGTTAGTGGTGTGGACATGAGTGAGTAGAAGGGGATAGGGAATATTTCTAATAGTAAATGTTGAACAAATACATAGTTAAAGGAAACTAAACAGAACAAAAACACTAAAATCTTAGGTGTAAAGGACCGTAAGCAAGAGGTATCCTGACACAAATTGATGTCTGTCCAAGAATGTTTCCCTTTGCCAAATTAGGAATATAACCAGTTTCTTAGTGGAGAAGATTCAGAAACTAATACTTATACAAAATTATATTAAAATATGTTTACAAAATTTATATAATTGTAATTAATAATATCTATGTTTCATTCTCATGCTATTTCATAATATATACATGCTATGATAAACATATTTCCAAAATTTATTGCTATATTATGGTTTGTGTAACAGTATATTAAAAGTTAATTTGTAAATATGTATTAGGAATAGTTTAATATTTGACATTTATTTCGATTGAATATCATTTTAAATTAATAATATCAGGTATAGTATAATTGGTTCCAACACAATTGACTAAAATTTCTGCAGTTTTGCTGTTAAACAAAAAAGGATCCATAATCAATGTATATCACAGTTAAACTCTCCAGTGCTAAGTTGCTTTTTAAGGGTACTATGATTTGAAAGCTTACTCTGGTTAATTAATAAAAACTCTTAACAGCTGTGCAATAAAATAAAGAAAATATTTGTATTTGAACAGTAATAGGAAGGTAATACGAGATTTACATTTTAGTACCTAAGGAACATTTTAAAAGCATAAGAAAACTAAAATTCCACTTAAAAGCTACTAAAATTTACATTCTTTTTACTTGTATGTTATTTTGTTCTTCAAGTTGTTAACCTTAGTTTAAAAAGCTACAAATCATTTTCCTAATACAGACAACTTGATTTAAGCAGCATACCTACAGACACTGCAGCTTTTCTGTGAGAAATAACCAAATAAATGTCGAAATTTAAAAAATCCATAAAACTCAGAAGTCTTCGTTATTGACATTACACCTCGATTGCTGACTCATTTATTGCACTATTTCATGCTGAGTAGTTACTCTGAAGTTTGTGCCAGCTCAGTTGTTCTCCGTCTTAGTAATGAGTTCTGCTAAAATCATTTCCTTATTGAGAATAAATTGTCCTATTCAGAAGCGTCAGTCATGAATATAAAATTTAAAGTACACTTAAAAATACAGTGGAACTAGCAAAGATAGGTAATTAACGTGGTGCACTTGTAATAATCAATTTATATTAAACCTGAACTTCTTTGTAAAACATACATGATCATTAAGGATGATGGTGGGAGATTAAAATAAACTGGTTTTAAATTCTAAGAAACAGCTCATTAAATATTCTGGTTATTAGGGCTAAAATCCTTTGAGATTATAGTTTTTAAATATAGGTAATTTTTATCTGAGCTCAAAGAAGATAAAAATATGTGTATCAGTCTCTTTTGTACAAACTACGTTAAAGTGATATCCTTCTCTACCTCTTATTAAGTTATTAATATATTTAATTAGTATTAGAAGTACAGTTAAATTTTCTGTCTGATAGCATCTTGATACTGTTTAAGAGGCTGTTACTACTGGACTTCTATTTCTTAAGTTATCCTTATTTCCTTTATTCAAATGAGCAGCTAATTAATAACCTTACTTTATATTTGAAGGGGAAACTCATTAACTGAAAGATTCCTGTTTGAAATATTGGTCTTTGAAAATATTTACTTTGGCCACATTTTTCAAATTAATTTCACACTTTCTTTCCTCTACTATCCTTCCCCCACTCAGCCACATGTGTGCATGCACGCGCACGTGTGCGTGTGTGCGCGCGTGCGCACACACACACACCATTCTGCCTTTATACCTTTACATCCCTCATATAACTCTATGGCTCCTTATTATTCTTTCAGGGAGTGCAATGTTCCAGATTTTCACCAGTGTTCTCATTTACCATCTAGAATGGTACAGAAAGTATATTCATGACTAGAAGGGAGAAATCTCACACACACACACACACACACACACACACACACACACACANCCTTTATACCTTTACATCCCTCATATAACTCTATGGCTCCCCTCTTTATTATTCTTTCAGGGAGTGCAGTGTTCCAGATTTTCACTAGTGTTCTCATTTACCATCTAGAATGGTACAGAAAGTATATTCATGACTAGAAGGGAGAAATCACACACACACACACACACACACACACACACACACACACACATTTATTTTCTGCTCTACAAAGAAGGCACAGAGCTTCTATCCACAGTCCAGCAGTTTTTACTTCATGTCTCTACTCATGGCTATCTCTGCTCTATTTTGCTAACATACTCTCTAACTGGTCCCCCGTTTCCATCCTCACTCCCTATTGGAGGCTGAATGTATTCCTCTAAAAGATAGATTCAAGCCCTAACTGCAGGTCTGGGTATGTATAAATATGACTGCATTTAGAAGCAGTGTCTTTGTAGATGATAATCAAGTTAAGATGAACTCAACCTCGCTTCAGGTAATCCCTAATGTAATGCTTGGTATCCTTATCTGGAAGAAAGAGTTTGAATAGAGAGACCACTACATGAGCGGTAACAGAGACTGGAGCAGTGCACCAACAAACCAAGGAACTATAAGGATATCCAGCAACCACCAAAAGCTAGGAAAAAGCAAGGAAGGATCTTCCCCTAAGAATTTCAGAGAAAACATGCTCAACACCTTGATTTCAGACTTCAATTCTTCAGAACTGAGATAGAAAAAATATATTTTCATCCCCCAGAGTATGATATTTGTCTTGGTGGCCCTCATATACTACTACATCTACTTTCAGTTCAATCTCAACAGAATAGCAGGAAGATCCTTTGTCCCCGTAACATATCCTTAAGAACTCAGTGATATTTAACAATACATACCAAATCTTATCCCTTCTGTGCTCAGAATGCTCTCCTATCTCTACAGTTCTCTTACAGTAAAAGCCATTACATTTTATTTCTGTTGGGCTATATTTGATCAAGTCCAAATTGGGTCTCTTGTCTTAATTTCTAGACTTTCTGCCTTGCTCACTGTGCTTTAAAAACTGGCCTTTTTCTTTTTCCTAAAATATAGCTAGAATTTCATTTTTAGGCATTAGCATTGTGGAATTTTGTGGTTGACATATTTTTTGCTCAGAAATTTATGTCTTAACTCTTTACTTCCATTCTTTGTTTTTGCAGTTGCCATTACCTCTACCTATACTGTTTAAACTGGATTTTTGTCTTCCAAAATTCTGTAAACTTTAATAAATTGTTTTTATTATTTGATATCTTTCCCTGCTACAATGTATTTAAAAATCCCCTCAATTTTCCATTTTATAACTACTCCATCCAATACAGTAGCCACTATCCACATGTAGGTATTGAGCTTTTTAATATTCATATTTAACATGTGCTGTAAATGTGAAGTGCACACAGGTTTCAAAAACCTAATATAAAAAAATACTGTAAACTATGTTAGTAATGTTTATATATTAATTCCATTTTGAAATAATATTTTAGATATATAGGGTTAAATAAAATAGAAAATTTCAATGTTTTCAACTTTTTAAAATGTGGCCTCTAGAGGGGCGCCTGGGTGGCTTAGTCGGTTAAGCGTCCGACTAATAAATAAAATGTGGCCTCTAAAAAATTTTAAATTGCATGTTTCTTTCACAGTTCTGGTCTGCCTTAAATTTTTATTGAAAGAGTGGTGATCTGGATGAAGTTGATCTTTAAAGGTTGGGAAGGGAGGTTAGGGACGAATGAGTGCTAAAGTGCTCATGCTTCTTGAGAAGCGCATTTATGGTTCATGAAGGAATTTCTGAATGCACTTTCTTAAAGAGTACATTATTTTATAGTAATATTGGTGACAATGTGAGGTCAATTGGGGACACATTTTAAAGAGGTCTCAAATTAGAAACTACTTATTTTGTGAGCTCAGTTTTATGAATTGAAATAGAACAAGTATGTAAAAATAGATGCATTGAAAATGTTATGTTACTCAAAACAGAATGCATAGCTTTTAATTGCATCTTAATTTCAAGAGTGATGTTTTTAATGTTTCTTATTTGTAAAACCTTGGATTATACCATAAATCTAGCATGTACAATGCTTCTGAAAGAGCTTTTGATCAGCTGAAAAGGTAGAATATTAGTAGTCGTCTGAAAAATATTAGGGATCAGAGGTTAGTTTTTTAAATGGACAGAAAGAAGAAAAAAGACATCTAAGTGTTATTTTTAATTTTTTAATGCTTTATTTATTTTTGAGAGAGAGAGAGACAGACAGACAGACAGACAGACAGTGTGAACAGGGGAGGGTCAGAGAGAGAGGGAAACACAGAGTCTGAAACAGGCTCCAGGCTCTGAGCTGGCAGTCAGCACAGAGCCTGATGTGGCGCTCAAACCCATGAACCATGAGATCATGACCTGAGCCGAAGTTGGAGGCTTAACCGACTGAGCCACCCAGGCGCCCCCCAAGTGTTATTTTTAAACTGTGGATATCAGAACAATGTCATTTCATCCTTACATTTCCTAAACTAATGCATGGTGATAAAGAGTATATTAATTTTGGTGCACTGGTGGTGCATGGAGTTGTTCAGTGACACATAAAGAAGCGCATATGGACATACCAGCAAGAAGTGAAGTCTGTTGGCCATTGACCAAAATCTATTCCTCACTTGTTCTATTATAACTGAAGATACGGCCATCTAACAGTGACTGTATTTCATCTCACAGCAAAAGATGTGGCCTATGATCAAGCTCTTGACAGTGAAAAGTGAGCTAAATTATATATGACAATTTTGGGTCTATCCAGTGTTGAAAACATTAGTTATTGTCTATACTTTTTAATAACCTTGAAAGTGGTTAATAGGAAATCCAGTTTGATTCCACAAACAAAACCAATGACCTTTGGGATAGCAGAGGAACATGGTAAAGATCTTGGTTGCTGAGTGAATCCATGGGGCAGAATTGTCTTACCAACTTGCACCTCTTATCTCGGGACTGATAAGGAAGATTAATTACTATATTGCTTAACCTACAATATATTTGGGGGGTACCTCTCTGTTCTACAGCTTAGCCTTTAACTGACTTAATAAAATGTTGCATCTAGAAAATTTCTCAAAGAACAAAGAAGATAGTAGTTTTTATAGTAGTTTACTATGAATAATATGCCATTTCACATATATTTGCATAAGGGACAGATTATCTTAATTCCATTAGCATTATACTACCTTTCTGAAAACTATTCACCCACTCCCAATTACTGTAGTGCAGTCAAATTACTCAGCATGTACACCTGTAAAAGATTCTCACATTCCATTGAGAACTAAATGTGGTGATTTGTTTGAATGTTCTATACCCATGAAATTCAATACAGTGTGTTCTAAATTTAAGCCTATTTGTTCAAGAGCTTTTATGAGAGTTTCTTGGTTCAATAAAACCCAATTTACCAAGTCCTCCTTCTTTTTTTAAAAATTATTTTTAGTGTTTATTTATTTGTAAGAGAGCAAGAGCGCGCAAGCGCTCAAGCAAGGGAGGGGCAGAGAGAGAGGGAGACACAGAATCAGAAGCAGGCTCCAGGCTCTGAGATCTCAGTACAGAGCCTGACATGAGGTTCAAACCTACAAACCATGAGATCATGGCCTGAGCTGAAGTCGAACACTTAACGGACTGAGCCACCCAGGGCACCCCTACAGAGTCCTCTTTCTTTGCACTTGTAACACTGATTAGGCAATATACTGTTGGAGGGGCAACATATCATAAAGGTCAGAAATGGAGTTTGACAGTCCTGAAGTTCTGGCCTCAAGTTCTATGCTCTGTCCTTGGGCAAGTCCTTTTCCTTCTTACATGGAAATGAGAATATCACTTGCACCTGACCCACAGATTGTCTGGATATTTGACACTTTAATATGTATAATTTGTTAAACATAGTGGCAGGTGCATAACAAATTAATTTACTTGTTATATTTTATATATTTCCAAAAATGTTACCATTTTCTGTTAAATTGCTTTTTAACCCAGTGAAATGTTACAAATTCTTGATAAAGTATCTTTTCATGTGCTTCCTTGCCATTGCTGGTTTTTTTTAAATCTTTTGGCCACTTAAAATTTTTTGTTATATTTTTTGTTCATTTAAAAAATATTTAAGGGACTCGTGGATGACTCAGTTGGTTAGGTGTTTGACTTTTAATTTGGGGCTCAGGTCGTGATCTCTCAGTTCCTTGAGCTCGAGCCCCAGATCTGGCTCTGTGCTAACAGCACAGAGCCTTCTTGGTATTCTCTCTCTCTCTCTCTCTCTCTCCCTCCCCTTCTCTCTCTCAAAATAAATAAACATTAAAAATTATTTTATTTTACTTTATAGCTTGTTGTATGCTTTCTTTATATATTATGGACATCTGTCATTTCTCAGATAAGGGTTTGGATTTTTCTCCAGTGTATGGCCTGCTTATTCATTTCCTTAACAATGCTTTTGAAGAGAAGATTTTTTGTTTGTTTTTTCATGAAGTATAATTTATTATTATTTTCTTTTACAGTTTGCACTCTTTGTCCTACCTACAAAATCTTTAATCCAAGCTAAAAAGGTTTTCTCCTACCGCTTTTAAAAATCTTCCTTTTTCAGATGAATATATGTGTGGGTATATTTCTACTACGTATTTTGTTTTATCTGTCAGCTAATTCTTACACTAGTTTCACAGTGTCTTTATTGGGATAGTTTTCAAAACTTAACCTCCGTTAGTGACTCTGTGCATTTTTTGGAATTTATAGTCATCATGATGTCTACATATAGACAGTTATGTTTCTTTTCAACCTCTATGCTTTTTTTTCTTGTTTCACTGGGTAACACCTCTAAAAAGTACTAAAGAGGAGTGATGATTGGATATCCTTTCCTTGATCCCAATCATAGTAGGAAATCAGTCTTTCACTGTTAAGTAAGATGTTAAATGTAGGTTTCTTATAGATGGACTTTGTTAGATTGGGGAAGTTCCCTTTTATTCCTTATTGTCTGATAGAAGTTTGCAGTTAAATTTTATATTTGATTTGCTAATACCTTAAATAATTGTTTTCTATATTCTTAATAAACAGTTTTTTAATAGTATCTTTATGATTTTGGTTTGTGCATATTTCTAGTCTCATAAGTTAACTTAGGAAGAGTTCTTGACTGTCACTTTTTAGGAAGATTGTACAAAATTGACCACATTTCTTTATTACTTTTGATATAATTCACAGTGAAGTAACATAATCATAGAAGTTTATTTGTGGGACGACTTTTATCTTCATGTTTAACTTAAATAACTCAGATCTGGCTATTAAAATTTGTATATATATTTAAATACAATACATATATTTTGTATATATTATATATATCAGATGAGAGAGGAAAGAGATTGCAAGATTTATTGTAATTTTTTCATATGTAATTCATATATTTTCACGTTTTTCATATATGTGTTGGAGTGTCATCAGTTTCTAACAAGTTTCACAAATAATGTAAGATAAATAGTATTATAATCCTAGTACATACCTTTTATCTTTAAGATTTTAGGATTTCAAAATAGTAAATTCTTCATGATTTTAAATATATAATATTTTTTCAAAATCTTTGTCATCCTTGTAAGTATTAATGGACAAAAATATTCTGTTTCAACTAGGTTGGCGTTAGGTATATATGACTTTATTCTGGGACTATTATAATAAAAAATAAAATTTGAAAAATCTTTAGGAAGTTAATGTACACATTTTTAACAGAAAATACGGTGAAAATGCTTAGTATCTTAAGTGTTGAGATATCATAGGTTAC
Source organism: Crocuta crocuta (assembly GCF_008692635.1). Lineage (NCBI taxonomy): Eukaryota > Metazoa > Chordata > Mammalia > Carnivora > Hyaenidae > Crocuta > Crocuta crocuta. The sequence goes on from NW_027527973.1 coordinate 294,408, forward strand.
TTAAAATTTCCTTTTATTTTGCATTAGATTTCTATTGCTGCTACAACAAATTACCACAGACTCAGTGACTAAAGAAAACACAAGTGTATTATCTTAGAGTTTTGTAAGTCAGAAGTTTTCTGTGGATTTTCTGGGGCTAAAATCAAGTTATCAGAAGAACTGAGTCACTTTTTGCAGATTCTAGAGGGAAATTTGTTTCCTTTTCTTTTCCAGCTTCCAGAGGCCTTTGCTTTTCTAGGCTTATGACTGTGTTTCTGGGCTTAAGATGTGTTCTTACATCTTCAGGGCCAGCACCACTGGGCAGAGTCCTCATACTCGCAGTTCCTGCCTGACTCTCTTCCTATTTCCTCTTCCACTTTTAACAATCCTCGTGATTACACTGGGCCCACCTGATAATCCATGATACTCTCCCTATTTTAAGATCAGCTGATTAGCAATGTTACTTCTGTCTGCACCCTTAATTTTCCTTTGCAATGTAGACGAAAATATTTTAGATTTTATGAATTAGGATACAGACACATTATGGGGGACATTATTCTTCCTACCACAACTTTTCGATATAAAAGAAAAATAATTTAAACATAAAGTGATCATCACAGATGTTATAAAAAGGACCTAACTGAAATTTCAAAGCAGTAAGAATGAAAGCGTACTATAAATGGAAGAAGAATAGAAGATGTGAGTCTCTGAGGAGCATAAAACAGAATGGGAAGCACCTTTCCCTCTCAGCATTATGGTAGACTGATAACACTTCAAATTCTGTTACAGTATATGTGACAGATTGAATGCTCTGAAGATTGAATATGTATGAACACATTTTTGTAATTACCTTTCCATGATGTTTAGGAATAGCTACAGATGTAAGGAAGAGAGGTGACCCAGTAGACTCTTATTTAAATTTATTTTCTTCTTATTTCATAATTATCACATTTCTTCAATTATATTTCCATTTTTAGCATTCTGTATATTTGCATGCTGTTGGCACTCTGACTCTAATTTTACAGATTTTTTGTCTCTTCCTTTTCACATTCCATGAAAGCAGAATAAAAGGAATGTGTTTCCTAAAACTTTTTCAAAAGCCATTTGTACATTCAGGCAGAAGAAACAGCATTCTGGAATATATCCTCAAAATTATAGAACTTGAACAAATCACTTAAATTTTTCAAGTTCCTTCTATCATATTTGTGAATGGGAGTATCATAGTAAATTATCCTGGAATCCAACAAGGCTATATAGCAGGAGATGTCAAACATACTCAAATAGGATAATTTAAAGAAAGTTTAATGAATTGAATAGTTGTGGAGTAGATGGAAACTAAAAGTATCCCATGACAAGTTAATTGGGGGGGGCGTAGAGAAATAAGTAAGTAGGGGAATCTTTGTTCTTAAAGCTAAGTTTAAAGAGACCAGATAACTTAGCATATCTACACATGGGCAGGTCTGTGGGCAGAGAGGGGCACCCAAAAGAAATTCAGAAATGAAAGTTCAGCCATCTCTCAGTAGATGGGGAACCAGTAAAATACATAGCCCCAGTTCTTTCTCAGCCTCCTCTCTGCTGCCTGCAGGTGCTCACCAGCTTCAACACTGAATGGTATGTGACCTGAGCAATTTAGTTAGCCTTTCTGAGGTATAAGTTCTTTATAGTAAGTTTATTGTAAGTTTTAAATATCAAGTACTGATTGCAGTTATTAGAAGTATAATCATCACGTGCTTGTTGCATGTGGGGAATTCATTCAGAAATGAATAATAAAATTGACATAACAGGGTATCAGTTTGAAAAAGGAAAGGTAAAGAATTAGAAATAAATTAGTTTGTTCAGTATTGAGTGGGGATGTATGTCAGGAACTTTTCTAGAAATTGTGAATAGTCCATGGCACTGGATATATTTTAAAGTTAAAAATCAAGATGGTATAATGCAGGATTGAATTTTGAACAAAAGCAGTTAAACAAATGTAAAATAATCAATTTTGTATTTTTCTTGGATAGCTGCAGAAGCAGCATATGTGATGAATGTAATGAAGGGGAAAGTGACTTAGAAAATTCAGTTAGCAAAATGTATGACAGTCAAATCACATTCCTTTTTAACAAGAAGACAAATCATTGGCTATCACCAGTCTGAGAGCCAACATCTGAAAGAAAGCATCAGAAAAAATTTAATCAAAGCAAAAGTGTCATTCATTTTTTAAGTACAGTTCTTCCTTCAGAATTATTAAATCTGCTCTGTTGCCTTGAGAATTCCACACAAAATGAATTCATAAGAAGAGTAAGATACAATCCTTGGTTTCTTTTGTGAGCTCTATTGATGGGGAGGATACAGTCATATGGACATTGCATTATTTTACAAATGTGTCTTTAACATTTCAAGTAGAATGCCAAGTTTAAATTAAATATATTGTTACTTGAAATGAGTTTGAGTAATGTATGTCTTCTTTATAGTTATGAAAGATCTGTACAGTTTTGTACAAGAAAGTCTGTCCTTGAGCAAACAGAAAAAAAGCGTTACCAAGTAGAGAAAAGTTTTCCCAGGCTCACCCTTCCCTTGGCTCCTGCCGTTTGTGCACAAAAACTGTCTCTCATGCACATCTATGACACAGGATTTACAAAGGAATACATCCTGGAAAGACTTTTGTTTGGAAGCTGGATGTGTTTATTCTTCAAATGTCATGATGCCTTTAAAGAGAAATACATTAGATGGCAAATTAGTATTAATGCAGTATGGAATAGTGAACAAAGAAGGTAGCTTGGATATAGTCAAGGGTTTTAGTCATCTCTGGGATTCTGGGCTTTAACATAGTGGCTTAAAAATGTGAATCCTAAAGTTGAGGCAGTGAAATTTGAATAATGGCTCCACAAATTGCAGCCTATGCATGACCAGCTTGAGCAAGTCACTCATCTGGCTGTACCATAGGTTTCTTCATCACTAAAATTGGAGCTGTGGCCAGGTTTTAATATAAAACACATATAAGAGCATTTTTTAATATTTAATAAGTGTCTTCTATGGTTGCTGTTAAAGTTATACTATCCTACTAGGGCACCTGGGTGGCTCAATTGGTTAAGTATCTGACTCTTGACTCTTGGTTTCAGCTCAGGTCATGATCTCATGATTTCAGCCCCACATTGGACTCTATGCTGATGGCGTGAGGCTGCTTGGGATTTTCTCTCTCTCTTTCTCTCTCTCTCTCTCTCCAAGTAAATAAACAAACTTAAAAAAAAGTTATACTGTTCTATTTAGAAATCAGAGTACTAAACCTTAAAGAATGTTTCTTCATTTGTAAAGCATATATAAAGATAATATTTAGTATCCTTCCAACCTTCAAAATCTCTAATGATTATAAGCTAAAATAAAATAGATTATTTATTCTCAGAATTCATGTTATTTTGAGAATAACTCTGAAGAAGGTGTAAATCCAGAAAGTTATCTAAATGCTCACTGAAGTTGGCAAATCCACTGGGATTTGACTTTCTGCTCAAACTAAAGTCTGATAATCTGGCTATTTGTGACATGTTCTTCATCTGCAGATGTATGACCCAGTGTTTAAATGGCAATGCCATTACACACACATACACACACACACACCACGAATCACAATTGTTTTGTCATTGCTGACTTAGGTTTTATAGAATTTTTTATAATGAACCTGCAGTATTAAAACTGAGAAGTTAAAGGTAAAATGTAACAGTTTGTCACAATTATGTTTCATATTGACAGGTGTTCTGAACTTTCTGTTTGATAACTAGACATATAAATTTCAGTTCTTAAAGCTTTGCAGCCAATTTAAGGGCTCATTTATTTCACTGACAGCAAGATGTATGTGCAGCCTGGCATACTGGATGTCTGGGGCCAAAATCGGCACTTTGTTGCTTGCGTGTTTCACAGGGAGTAAATAGTAGCAATTTTTCAGCATAGGCATACTAGCACAAGGTGTTTAGCAAATAAATGAGCATAAGATGACCTGTGGTGTCCTGAAATTACTAAAATTCATGAATAATAAAATGATCTATAGATTGTTAGCAGAGGGCTACAGCACAGGCTAATTTGCAGCCAGTGAAGCTTTGCAGGATAATTTATAACTTTTGAAAATTTAATGACTTCATCAATTTTTACCTATTTTTTACCAATATAATCTCCTGAATACCACTTTCAGCTATGATTTCCTTGTAAGAAAATATCTAAGACACTTACATGATTAGGGTATTAAAATAACACTCCTTTATTTAGATTCCTTGATTGTTTTATATAATTCAGAAAATAATTGAGGGGAAAACTTTAGTATTTGTATGTGTTTTATTTTAGTAAGACAATTTTGTGAAAATAACCTTGATATATATGATTATCTGTGTAGTTTGATAGTTTTCTTTCAGGGGCATATCATTTCACTTTTGACAATTAAGTTTTCACTTAAATCTAAGTATTGACACTAACTCAATTTTTTCTTTACAAACATCATATGAAAAAATCATTAAACAAATATAAAAATATATATCCTTATTTATACTCTAATTACTTGGGGAATATTTTTAAGTAATTCTTTCAAAGCAATTAATAAACAGTGCTTGACATTTAGTTTTATGTTCTCCCACAAAAGACAATTTCTTTAAATGTCCATAATGAATGTGTATGCATGTTTTTTCTTTTATGGTTATATCTTATAGTTAATATGATTCGATTGGTTATTCAATTGTATTTGGGCTATGACTTTAGGATACTTACCTGTTTTCTGAATTTTTCTGGTAGTTGAAGTTAAGAACTTTATATCATGGTCTCTTATATATGAATGACAACTTTTTTATAGACAGATACACTTCTCGGTATTGTAGAATTTGTTCATTGAGGATGGTCTGGTTATTGCCAAAAAACAAACGTTTCCTGACAGCGTCTAAACAAGTTAGTAAGATGGAATATAGGTATTACTAAAATTGGTTGTGGATTTAAGACAATAAAACTATTTTCACCTGTGAATAGTTAAACAAATTGTATATTTATCTAAATATTTTCTATTTGAAGGGGTTATTTTTAAGAATCAATATTTCTATTAAAATAATTAAAATTATTCATAGTCATTTAATGTTTTATTTCTTTTATTAAATAGGATCTGTAGAATCCATTGCACAATAAAATTCAATAACTATTAATTTTTACCTATTGTATATTATTGATATATTTATTAGTACTAATATTAGTTACACAAATGAAGTAGCCTTAACAGTAGATAGCTGCTATGACATAAGAACATAGTCATATGACTTACTTGCAAATTATTTTACTATTATAAATATTATTATACATATTATATACATACACAATAGAATATTATATGTACACATATTATATGCATTTATTATATGTATTACATACATATACTATAAAATATATACATATTTTATTAACTCCTCATGACCTTGTAATATATGAATTAATACTGCAATGTATATGCCAGCTAATTGAGGCTATAATATGTGAAAGCAGTCTTTTCAAAGTCCTGGGTATTTTGAATGAAAGAACCAACATTCAAATTCAGTATATGGATATCTAAGTTGCATATTCTTTCCAAAAAAACCGCGAGTTGTCCTGAGATCCCTCTGAAATAAATATGCACTTATATTCAGTGTTGTTTTATGATTTGTGTTAAAAATTGTGACACTTTTTTGAAATTTAATATATTCAAAACTTATTTTGGTGACCTACTTTTTATACTTATTTTTCAAGACACTTTGTATTTACCCCAGTCATTTCTAGTATGCATTTTCCCAAATTTTGAAGTTCTGCTATCTTAGGTGCTCTCATCTGATATAGCGGAAGGAAGATAAGGAATAAAGTAGTCCAGTAATCTTGTTTACATTCTTGCTAGTTAATTCCCTAGGCTTTAGTTTTTCATCCATAACCGTGACAAACTAATAAAATTCATCATAGCAATCTTGGCATTGCCGAATACCATATATTGCGTGTGATAGCCCTAACACACTCTAATTATAATTCCCATGAAATGAAGAGACTACTCAGTGAGAACTAGAACATCTAAAAATAATTATGTTGCGGGGCACCTGGGTGGCTCAGTTGGTTAAGCGTCCGACTTCAGCTCAGGTCACCATCTCACAGTATGTGAGTTCGAGCCCCATGTCAGGGTCTGTGCTGACAGCTCAGAGCCTGGAGCCTGTTTCAGATTCTGTGTCTCCCCGTCTGTCTGCCCCTCCCCCACTAATGCTCTGTCTCTGACTCAAAAATAAATAAACTATAAAAATTTTTTCAAAATATAATTACGTTGCAAAGAATGTTAATAAATTACTAAACAGAGGGAGAGAAAGAGATCCAGGGAGGGAGGCAGGGAGGAGCCTATTTAGAAGTAAAACCATTTCAGATTGAGTTACTCTAGATTATTTTTAGTAACTTATTTTGCCAGTTGCCAGAAGTTAAGCAGTGTAAATGTGGCTTGTCAGAACTGAATTTCAGAGCGAAGAGGATCGGAGTAAGTTATCAGTAGTCAACAACTTCAGTTTGGATATTTATTTGCTCTTAGCTCATTTTTGTCATGCTCTGAGTTGAGATGGACAAATGAGTGAGGAATGTAATTGAGCACATAATACATATCGTGCACTCTATTCTCCAAGAAGAATGGGGATATACTTAAATGAGAATGTTTAGTGAAAAAAGTACTATCACAATCAATTCGACAGTATAAGATGATAAGATAAGAACCCTTACCTAAAATTTTCACCTGCTTTTCGGTCAGTAATTTTCATTGCCACTCTTTTTATTGATTCATTAGTAAAGTATCTTTTTATACTTTCTTTCGTTATTATCTAAAACATTTCTGAACAGTGAAAAAATAAACATTGAAATTTTCCTAAAAAATTGAGAGTTGCAAAGTGTGTGCGCATAAACATTAATTTTTGGCTTGGAAGGTTTGGTGAATGTCTTGATGTCTGGGCAGGATCTTGGTTCAGCTGGCAGAGGTGGAGGCTCCCATGTGTAAGTGCCATGTAAATTCTGCCTTCCCTAGAAGAGGAGAAAATAAGTCAGCTATTCAACAGGCGCAGTCTCAAATTTGTAACATGATGTTTTCCCGGCTCTCATAAATTTTGTTGTGAACTTTGATTATTTAATTCTCTTTAACAGCCTAGGCCTTGGTTACATCAGCCTTGACAAGAATGCTCTTAAAAGCTCGATATTTGTAAGAATTGAAAATTAACTGATTACACACAGAAAACATAACATTCTTAAGATCATTCCTAGGAACATTCATTTGTTTTCATGCTAGCCAACCATGTTAATGACATACAGGTAAAAAAAATTCTTTTTGAAGTTTTCATCTTATTTGAAAGTGAGTAAATAAATGAAGTTCAAAATGATGATGATCAACTCTTCCTTAGCCACTGGTTTTGATGATCCACCCCACACAAAATGGTTTTGTGTACCTTTGTCTAACAGATGATCATAATCATGGTATTTGTGTGTGTGTGTGTGTGTGTGTGTGTGTGTGTGTGTATTGATTTGTATTAGAATTCATACCTGATGTCTGGGAAACACAGAAGTTTGTCCTCTCTTTGATTAGGTGTTGTTCCTTCTCTGTGCAGCTACCTCTCTTTGTTCTGGCACAGGGCCAAAACCTCCAAACATAAGCTTTTCCTTTTTAATCCTCTTGACACAGGAGTTTCCTTATATTTATAAATTCTTATATTCTCATAACTGAAGTCTCCGTGTGGTTGCTCTCGCTAGGCTTGAAATAAAGCAGGGGTATCATCCTTCACTTGCGTTGAAGGGCAGTGAACAACTGTGCTGATAACTCTTAAAAATAATTGCACTTTCCTCACATCTTCAACCATCATCTTTCTATAGTCAGTTAGTCAAGAGAAAGGATGATAATTAATATAGGAGGAAAGAAAACATGTCAATCTCTTACTGTGCCCTGATGATTATAGTACTTTCTTTTGGAATGAGAAGACACTTGGTACCTATTTTTCTCAGTGCTTTCACCTTAGGTAAAGTGAGACTGAAATTGTTACACCTGTAAACTGATAGATTATACCATATGCCTTAAGATGCTATTAATGTTTTTAGTGGCAATTTAGTGAATTGTATGTGGTGTTAGAAAATTCTCACAGTACTACCTCCTTTCTCAAATTTGTCATTTCTCATTTACCTAAGATCTTTGAGATCACTCAACTATGTTCACAGAACTGAAAACAGTGCAGCTAACAGCTCATTCTTGGAGAGGCCTGTATCCAGTTATTCTCTGATTCAGGAATGTAACAGCCTGGCCTGCCTGCCCCAACTCAAGACAATACTAAGAGGGCACTCTACCCTCAGAATCTAAAGTCCGTTTTGAGATGTTATCACAGTACATGCTCTGCCCAATTCTGATTCTTTTCTTTTTTGTCCTTAGAGGAAGATCCTAAATACCTTTTCTAATAAACATCTTACATGGTAGCCTTTATCTCAGGGTCTGCATTCTTGACAACCCAGACACAGCAATTAGTGGCCACAGAATACAAACACTGAGGTTTTCTTCCTGCAATTCATTCTGTAACTTTTGTTGGCATTTTACTATAAAGAAACCCCACCCACATTTTTAGATTTTATTATTCCTTAATTTGCAGGACTATGAAAACATATATTTCCATTTGTAATGATTTATAATCTACCTTATTATTAATGATCAAAATGTCTAAATAAGAGCTGGATTCTGTGTATTTTGACCTGTCCATAACTTTTTATTTTTGTTGCTTAGATAGTCTACAGTTACCTTGCTCTCTTATTACCCAACCCTGAAATTAGTCATAACTAGACAGGTATTCTTAGTGCTTCAAGACATTCTCTATGGACAATGCCTGAGAGTTTTTATATCTGTTATATGCTTCTCTTTGTATGTATGTGTGTTTGCATGAGTGTGTGTGCACGCCTCTATCCTTTCTCACTCTTTTATCTATATAGATATCTTTGTAATCTATTTATAAAAACTGTAAGTCCATTTTGTTTCCATCAAATTATGGTTCAACTCTTTAAGGTTTATTTTAGTCTCCCTTTTCCCTTCTTTGTAACTTCTTTTTTCAACAAGAGACCGGTCTTCCATTTTCTAACATATATTCATTATATGCCCAATTCTACGATATACAAAAAGTAGATTTAGAATTGCCGATCCATACTACTGTGGAAACCAAACATACTTACTTTAGTTTAATAAATGTACTTTCTTTTTCTCCTTAGCTTGAAGCTACGAAGTCAGAGTACTGTACTTTACAGTTACATGGGATTTTATTTCCCCAGTTTTGCATGGTTATTGCTATTTATCTGAAATGCAATTATGTTTAGCTTTATTACTATAATACGGTATGATTTACTTTCCCTTTATGTTTTATTTATCCCATTTCATTCATTGCTTTAATTTTGTAAAAATGTAACATAGTTCCAAAATTAAAATTATACAAGTTATATTCATAGATATATCACTGATTCACCATTCATTTTATCCCAAAACCAACCCATTCTCTGTATGTAACCAATCTCAGAAGTTGTTGTTTGTTTACATTTTTTTGGAAAAATTGCAAATCTCTGTATATGTTTTTATTTCCCCATTATACAAAATATTATAGACTTTCCGTTTTCATATAACAAAGTATATCAGCTCACAAATATCTTTCTTATTCTTTTACAAAGTGGTATATATAGCTGCATATATCCATTATGTGGATATAATAATGTAGAGTTAACCAATCTTCTATAGATGGACAATTTTTATTCCAGGTTTTTATTTAAATTCCAGTTAGTTAACATACAGTGTACTATTAGTTTCAGGTGTAGGATTTAGTGATTCATCACTTACATACAACACCCAGTGCTCATCACACAAAGTGCCCTTCTTAATTCCCATCACCTATTTAACCCATCCTCCCCTGCCCACCTCCCCTCCAGCAAACCCGTTTGTTCTTTATAATTAAGAATCTATTTTAAGGTTTGCCTGTCTCCTTTCCCCCCAATGTTCATCTGGTTTTTGTTTTTAAATCTTTATGTATGTTTGAGAGAGAGACAGAGGCAGAGACAGATACTGAGTGAGGGAGGGGCAGAGACAGAGGGAGACACAGGATCTGAAGCAGGCTCCAGGCTCCAGGCTGTTAGCACAGAGCCTGATGTGGGGCTCCAACTCAGGAATCTCAAGATCTTGACTTAAGCTGAAGCTGGATGCTCAACTGATTGAGCCACCCAGGAGCCCCTATCTGTTTTGTTATTTAAATTCCACATGTGACTGAAATTACATTGTATTTGTCTTCACTGACTGATAATTTCACTTAGCATAGTTTACTCTAACTCCATTCACGTCTTTGCAGATGCCAAGATTTCATTCTTTTTTGCGACTGAATAATAAATATGAACATTTAGATTTTTACCAATACACTGCAAAAAATGTTTTAATGAGTGACTTTAAGACTGTATATTTTCATTTGGTCAATATGTATCATCAAGTTAAATTACTAAAATTGGAATAGCTAAATCACAAGTTAAATATTTACATAGATTGTTAGATATTTCTGAATTTCCTTTCTTATGAGCTGATCCTGTTTGCATTTCTACTGGCAGTTGATTACAGTACCATTTCTTCAAAGTTCCTATTAATTAAATGTTTTCAGAAATTTAAATTTCTGCCAATTTGAACTAAGAAATATTATCTTAGTGTAGTAGTGATTTACATTTCTCTTAGTGTATCTGATATTAAATATATTTTCATATGTTTAAGGACCATTTTCATATATTTTTGAAATATTCATGTATTTTATACATTTTGTTGGGATTTATGTATATATATTTCCTCTTGTATTTGTGTGGTTTCTTTCAAAGTTATATCTCTGATTTATTTGAATTTTATTATTTTGTTTTTTTGTGTTTGATATATATTTAAAATTATCATTCCCTAAATGTTTATACAGTTGCTATCATACCATTTATTAAAAAGCCCATCATTGCTGTACTTATCTGAAATGCTACTATTGTCATATTATTAATTATCTATAAATTGGAGACAGTTTCTAGACTATACTTTATTCTACAAAATGTCTTATGTCTTATGCAGCTATATTCCATTTTATTTAGTTAAAAAAGTTTTAAAGTCCATTTTGAATGTTCTGTATATTAGTCAGCTGTCATAACTTTTCTGTTCAGTGTTTGTCAATTTAAAGTTTCAATGGGAATTCAAGATAGTTCTTCTAAATTTGGTTGTAATTTCCTGGTTGTATTGAAGTTTGTGGTCATTAGTTTCTACTGTTTATACATGAATAAGTAAGTTTTACATGAGTTTAATTGTTCTTGTTAGATGTATTTATTTTGGCGACTGTTTAGAGTGATGAGGATTTAGATGTGACAGTTTTTCTCAGGTTATAAAAAATATAAAAGAAGAAAGGAAACTTTTTTTTACTTTTTTTTTATTATGTTTACTTATTTTGAGGGAGAGAGTGCGCACGAGTGAGTGCGAGCAGGGGAGGGGCAGAGAGAGAGGGAGACACAGAATGCAAAACAGGATCCAGGCTTTGAGCTGTCCGCATAGAACCGGATATGGGGCTCTAACCCACAAGCCATGAGATCATGACCTGAGCCGAAGTTGGACACCTAACCAACTGCAGAGTGGGGAAACTGAACAAATCAGGAGACCAGGTGCTGGTGAGGATGTGGAGAAATGGGCACCCTCCTACACTGTTGGTGGGAATGTAAACTGGTACAGCCCCTCTGGACAACAGTATGGAGGTTCCTCAAAAAAATAACATAGAACTCCCCTATGACCCAGCAATAGCACTGCTAGGAATTTACCCAAGGGATACAGAAATGCTGCTGCATAGGAGCACATGTACCCCAATGTTCATAGCAGCACTCTCCACAATAGCCAAAACATGGAAAGAGCCTAAGTGTCCATCAATGGATGAATGGATCAAGAAGATGTGGTTTATCTATACATGGAATACTACATGGCAATGGGGAAAAAAAAATGAAATCTGGCCATTTGTAGCAATGTGGATGGAACTTGAGGGTGATATGCCGAGCGAAATAAGTCAGGCAGAGAAAGACAGATACTATATGTTTTCACTTATAGGTGGATTAGGAGAAACTTAACCATTCGGAGGAACATGGGGGAGAAGGGGAAAAATAGTTTGGGAGAGGGAGGGAGGCTAACCATGAGAGACTCTTGAATACTGAGAACAAACTGAGGGCTATGGGAATGGGGAAAGGGGGAGGGAGGTGGTGGTCATAGAGGAAGGCACTTGTGATGAGCACTGGGTGTTATATGGAAACCAACTAGACAATAAACTATGAAAGAAAAAATAATAAAATAAAAAGAATTGGTTTCTTAGATATGACTCCAAAGCATAAGCAAAAAAAATGATAAACTGGACTTCCAAATTCAAACTTTTTTGTGTTTCAGAGGACATGATCAAGAAAGAAAAAAGACAATCCATATGATGGGCAATGATATTTGCAAATTATATTTGATAAAGGTCTAATATCCACAAAGTATAAAATAATTTTATAACTAAAATTAAAAAGACAAATTATATAATTTTAAAATTGGGCAAGATTTCAAATAGACATTTCACCAAGGAAGATATACAGATTATCAATAAATATATTAAAATCTACCCACCAATGCTCACTAGTCATTAGGGAAATCTAACTGTGACAATGTATCACTTCAGACACACTAAGATGGCTATAATACTGAAAAAAACTATAGACAATAGCAAGTATTCTTGAGATTGTGGAGAAATTCACGCTCTTATACATTGCTGGCAGGAATGTCAAATACTATAACTGCTTTGGGAAAAGTGTTAGGCAGTTCTCAAAATAATAAGCTTAGAGTTACCAGATAATCCTACAATTCTGCTTCTAGGGTCTTATTCAAGATAATTGAAAACCTGCTATCCTGACAGTTTTATATGGATGTTCACAGCAGCATTAGTCCTGTAACTCAAAACTGAAAAACAAAAAAACCCAAATGTATATCAACAGATAAATATATTAATCATATATGTTGTATCCATAGGATGACATATTTTTTCAGCTATAGAAAGGAATGAAATACTGATAGATGCTACACTACAAATGAATCCCAAGACATTATGCTAAGTGAAAAAAGCAGCCCAAAAGAACCTGCCACTGAGAATCCCTAGGTTAAGGATATTAGGAGCATTATAGGTAGACTAGAGTTTTTATTAACTTTCAAATTTACCTTTATTATTATTATTATTATTATTAAATGTTTTTATTTTTGAGAGAAAGAGTGCACAGGGGTGGGGCAGAGAGACAAGGGGACAGAGGATTTGAAATGGGCTCTGCCCTGACAGCAAGGAGCCCGAATCAGGGCTCAAACTCATGGACCTTGAGATTATGACCTAAACTGAAGTCAACTGACTGAGCCATCCAGGTGCCCCTCAAATTTACTTTTAAGAAAGGTGTAATTTTAAATACAGATGTCAGGGGAGGTCTCACTAGAAATACACATTTGAATAAATTCCTACAGGTCACGATGGGGGAAGACATGTAGCCTTGGAAGGAAAGATATAGGAATAAGGATAGAAATGCTTTGAGGAAGGAGCATACCTCTAATATATTATAGGATTTTGGAATTAAAAGCAGATTCTATTTTTTACAAACTGGTTTTAATGTGAAGAATATTAATTATTTTTTAAAGTACTACTTATATTTCTTGTTCCTACTTAGGTTAATCTGCAGTTTGGGATGCATTAGATATAGATGCATATATATAGATTGGTATATCATTAGATATACCTTTTTCAGTGAACATAATTTTTGGAAGAAATGTGAAGATTACCGTATGAAATTTTACACAGTCAGGTATGTTTAATTTCCACATATTCAGTTTCTCTAAGAGTTAATGATTGTTGAATGCCTAGGTAATTTCTCATAGGTTTTCTCACTCAGCATGTGCCTTGTCTGTCTGTCAGTCTGTCTCTCTTCTGACAGAGGAGTGAAAAATACATTATGTTATCAACTTTGCTCTGTGTCTACACTACAGTCATGGTGTTTAGGTTTATAATTTACCCTGTCGTCAAATAATAGGATTACACAAAATGATTTAAAAATGAGCATCATTTATATATTCATATTGAAATGTAAGCAGTTCATAATATGTTAATTAAATGTATTACATTAGTAATTTTATTAATCCAACCAGCATATTATTTGTTTGTGCTTGCATCCTTCATGATTCAGTGTAACTTAATATAAAAAACCATGATAAGAATATAAGGATAATGCTGTTTTCATCTATTATTTCTCCTCTGGTGTTCAATAATAACAACATTAAGCCCCCACAATTGTGATGGCTATAAAAGGATGTGGTTAGCTTATCTTTAGCAAGCTGCAAAGGTAAACATGGTAAAGTAATTTGCTATCATGGAATGTTTTTTAAGTCATTTGCTTTTATATGTAAAATTAATTAAACAAGCAAGATTGAAAGTTGACACGCTGAAGATTTTATTCCTTTTGCCTAATGTAGCATAGTATTCCTATATGAAAAAGAATACTCAGTTGTAATTTTCCTTTTATTTTCTTCTCTTAAAATATCTAAAAGTTTAGTTAATGATATCCAATGTTATATGGAAATGTTCTTTTTCCTAGCAGTGTGTTTTGTACACAGATCAGATATTTTTGCACAGCATATAAAACTCAAGTCTGTCATAACTAAATTGAAAAGATTTTCTATGATAAAACACACTATGTGCAGTTTGAATTTTTGCAGGCATTAGACAATAAAAATGAATTTAGTTGTAAGACATAGATAGCTTGCTTAAGAACCTCAAAGGTGCTATTGAAGCAGAAGATGAGAAATAATTTTGACAGGTGTTCTAACGATATCTGTACTGAAAAAATAGTTTATTCATATTTCATTATTTCATCATGTTTTATAATAATAAATACAATTAGCATGGGATACTATAACTAATTATGTAATTTGATGGAAACATAATTTAATATTTTTTATTGTAAAAACATTTAATCTGCTTGAGTGTTATTTTGTAGAAAATATGGGGCCTTTGCTGATAAAATGATTAGTTGTTGAAAACATTTCATGTATTTTATTAGTTCATAATAAAGATGCATTTCCATATAAGAACTATCATATTAGTTTATAGATTTATGTGGTTTTGTTTTTGATTATTTATAAACATTCTTATGGCTATTCAGGTCTCAAAAGCTTAATGAATGGCAGTTGATAGATATGTAGAGGGAAACATATGCTTAATTAGTAGAAAAATTAAACAATAACAAAAAACTTTATAATTACCAGAGGATACTATTTCAGTTAGCTCTTTTTTGTTCAGACAGGTCTTTTAAATTAAGGGGGGGGAAAGAGCTTATTTTACCGGAAAAGAATTGGTATAGAAATCTGAAATTCATTTATATACGTCTTTAAATAGTAGGTTTTATTTTAAGCATTGAATATCCACCAAAATGGAAAGGTCATATAAGTAAACTTCAGAGCCCAAGCCTATTAATACTATTATAGTGCTAATTTTATTTTTAACTTGCTTTGCATTGCCACTAGGTGGAACCAGTAAACTTTATAATTTCTATTAATGCATTTTTGTCCTATAAGTATATACAGTACTTACAAAATCTTCAACTAAAATTCCTGGAAATAGTTCAGCACCTAAACTATTAACTCTGTGAATGGGCATTAAAAATTGAGTAAAACCAACCCAGCAATACCATGGGCAAACACTAGTATAAAAACAAACAAACAAAAAAAACCAAAGTATCATTAACAGCAACAAATCTAAGTAGTTTAAATACATCAAGAGAGAATATATATTTTTTAAACAGCCAGGAGGAAAAGTAAATCATAATCAGAAACTTTACTAATATATTTGATGATAAATATTCAATGTGTCTTGGTAGAAATCTATTAAATGCATCAAAGTAGATGTATACTAATTTTTCTATTGTTGATTTTTATTGGGAACCATTAAACCAGAAATCAAGCCTATTTTAAATGTCTCCATATAAAAATTATTGCTATTGATCAGTAATAGTCAGCTAATTGGTATTTTGTGCTTGTGTTGCTGTTATTTCTCAAATTAGGTTTTTTTTCTGGATCTTCATACAGAAAGCTGTTAAGGAAAAGAAAATACACAGTGATACACATAATAAACTTTTTCTTCCTTCATTTAGAGAGCTGTTTTTTTTTTTTTCTCAATACATCCAGTTCCTGGCATTGGAAAACTCTATTTATGCTCAATTTAAAAAAGAAAAAAAAAGGACAAAGTAGGAAGACTGATAGGACAGTTATAGAGTAACATTATGAATATTTTTATAACTTTGATTTTCAAGTCTGGAAATTGAGACTCAAATGTTTAGTGGCTTTTCCAAAGACAACTAGCTTTTAAAGCTAGTTTCTGATCGAAGATACCAGCTCTTTACATGGCACTTGTAAGACAGTTCACCTTTAGCATAGAACATCAAAAAGCCTTGAATGTCAATGGGAAGATTTTTATTCATGGTCATTGTAGCCACTGTAATTAATAAGATGATATGTGAAGAACATGAAGATTGGAACAAAAGAAAGCCAAGGATAGTGGGGAAAAAAAAATCTGTATTCATTTACTAGGGCTCCATATCAGAGTACTGCAACCTGGATGCATTAACACAATAGAAATTTATATCTCACAGTTCTGAAAAATAGAAATCTGCAGTCAACTTGTCAGCAGGGCCATACTCTCATTAAATAAAGTGTTAAGGAACTATTACTCTGTATACATCTAATGGAAGAATCTACTAAAAGATGAAGATTGGTAAAATTTGTCAAAGGCCACAGATTTTTAAGTACGAGTAGAACTAAAGTCATTCTGTTAAATTTAGCTGAAAGGAAGTTGGTGATTTTTACAAAAGTTGCTTTAAAGAGCAGAGTAGGTCTAGTAGAGTTAATTTTTGTTGGTTGATTATTAAATGGGATATTTTCTCAGGAATCTTGACTTTAAATGGAAGACAGTATTGTCATTGCTTAAGATGAGAAAGATGTATGTAAGCTTAAACTGTATGGTGATAAAAAGGAGTAGAGATGTGTTTGTACATGTTAGATATTAATGGGAAAACTCACTCATTAAATGAGGTTCCTAGGATGATATGAGGACATTTGAGTCAAAACACAATTGAATTGATTTATCTTTCATAGAGTCTAGAGAATATAAGAAGGATGTTAGCCCAGTTAGATGTTCTAAAGCTATAGTGAACTTTCATATAATTTATAATGACTGTTTTTTGGAAGTGAATCGTGAAATCAATTTTTGACTGGAAGTGGATCTTGGAAAGGAGATGATTGAAGAAAGTGTTGAAGGCTTAAATGACTACTGCACAGAATAAATGAGATGAGTAGAGAAATATAGTATGATTGCCTTAAGTGTCCAGTGATAGTTGGCTAGTTATTTACAAAGATTACAGTCACACTCAGTAGCACAAATATGGATTGGAAAAGTCACAAAATTAGAATGATGACAGTTTGGGCTTGAGGGTAATTATGTAGCTGATTGGAGTGTTGTGGAAGACAGAAGTAAATAATAAGGGCTGATCAATGGTGAAAAGTATAAGTAATAAGGAAAAATACAAGAATAGAAAACATAGGCTCTGTAGTTAAATAAAATTATGCCATGTTGCTTTCTGAATATTTAAAAAATTAAACTGAAACATGTGTATGTGTGCTTTAAAAAATATATTTTAAATAAAATATGCAGATATATCACAGTGAACTTTTGATTTTATCTCAAAATGATTACCCAAATGATTGAATCATTTCTTGACCTATAGATTTCAGTCTATAAAGATACTATTTAATTCTGTGTTAAGTGAAGAAAAATAAGTATTTTTTATATAAAAATAAGTTTTATTAACAAAATGGGCTCACAGTATAAAATACAGATGGTTCATTTTACCAACTGGGGATCTTTCTTACTGAGTATAGCACTGTAGACAAGTAAATAAAGCAAAATTGAAGACTAGTCCCCCTGCCCGAGGCCTGTGAAGCTATGAAAAAAAAAAAAAACATGGACCACTTCAGTCAATCATAACTGACTTACCTACCTCTTCCACCATTAACCTCTTGGGAAGCTGCTTTTGTTACTTTTATGCTTCTCTTTAGCTCACTGCCTTGCCATTCCTGGCTACCCAGAATTGGGAAGAAAATGAGTGTAAGTTTAAAACAAAATCTTCCCCAGGAGATTATGGCCATAACTCCCAATAATCATGTCCCTCAAGGGGACCACTTCTTTATTCCTTAAGCCACTGACCACACAAAGATATGGCCAACTTTTTGTGCCCTTCCTAGATTTGGGCTTGGCAGCCATAATGAAGAACTGAAGGGTTTTAGTGAAACAGAAATGGTTTAGATGTTCACTTAGAACTTCTGTAGGAATTTAAGAACGAGGTCCCTCAGTTGAACCCTGAGCATCTCATCGTTGTCACAAATGATATGATCGAATCTTCTTCAATCTGGATGAGTGTTGGGATGTAGCTTTATTAAACACATGGGAGAATATGGAAAACATGTTTTCCTTTAAGAAATGATAATATATTAAGAAAATATTGATTAACATTGAATATCTCTGGTTTGAAACAGTAATTACAAATATATGGATATAATAAGAGTTAAGTAATGTTCTGTTAGGACTCTCAAAGTATGTAATAATAGCATGCATCAATCATAATAATGAGTTAGTCCTATAAGCTAATACTGGAAAATGTAATGGCTCTTGATGCAAAATATTGTTGATAGTGACAGTGTCTCCATACAAGCTGAAAGATTTTTCATTTTCTCCCTTTTTAAATGAAAATGTCAGCAAGCTAGAAGGTGACCTCAGCACATAAAACCTTGTCACTGGAGGTGAAACATCAACTTTTAGTGGATTTTGTGGAATAAGAGGTACACTCATTATTATCAATTGTGACCTACCTCTTCACCTAGGAACCACAGGATTAATTACAAAATCAAGATATCATTTTCAAAGTGGATTGTTCACAGGTCAAAGGAAAAAATGCAAAGGAGATACCTGCAAATGATTAAAAAATAAAATTGAAGAAATGAAAAAGACACAGCTAAGTAAGCTCCATTAACTAGATGAAAATAGAAAGCAGCAAAGCTAAAGCAAGTCTTTTTTGCTGTGGTATTTATGCACCAGGCATTATCTTTAACATTTCAAAATCAAACACAAAATTTGGAACAACCATCTTCAAATAAAGCATTATTTGAGTAAGTTCTGCAGAACTCAAAGGAAAATAAAACTTTATCCTTTATTTTTTTATTCTTAATCCATAAAATGTAAATCATTCTGGATTAACTTCATTAACTTAAAAGTAGATTCTATGAGGGGCGCCTGGGTAGCTCAGTCAGCTGAGTGACTTCGGCTCAGGTCATGACCTCATGGTTCATTGGTCTGAGCCCCGTGTCAGGCTCTGTGCTGACAGTTGGCTCAGAGCCTGGAGCCTGTTTCAGATTCTGTGTCTCCCTCTCTCTATGACCCTCCCCTGCTCATGCTATCTCTCTCTTAGAAATAAATAAAAACATTAAAAAAGAAAAGTAGATTCTATGAAAAAATGTTGGTATTATACAGTTGGAAAAAAGCAGAATTATTCATTTCTCTTTGAAGCAGCTATGACTTCTAGTTTAACATATAGTAAAAAACTTAACCTAGCTCAAATAAGGAGTTATGACCTGTACTGAAAATCCAGAGGTATGGCTGGCTTTAGTCCCAAATAGATTAGGGTCTGGGTCCATTTTTTTNTCCTTTGACTGTATTTTCCTCTCTTCTGACATGACTCCAGACTACTTTGCCTGATGGCAAACAAATGGCTGAGGCAGTTCTAGACCTCCTGTTTGCAGAACCACAACACTAAGCAAGTCAAAGTTACTCTCTTCAACACAGATCCTGTTCTTCATTCTGACTGGTTCATCCCGTACCAGTCAACTGTGGTAATGAGAACAAGGATCATGCAGGATGTTCTATCCTAAATCAGGAAGGTTCTCACTAATAGAATAGGGATGGATTCAGTTCCACCAGGCATGTTTTGTCCTCTAACAGTGATGAACATATGTGGACTATGAGACCAGCATAGAGACATATTGTGAAATTCTTTATTGGTCATTTCAAGAAGTAGGGAGTTGGCCGTAACGTCCCCACTGCAGTGGAGAGGGGAAGATCTGTCCAAGTAGCAGGGAGTGGAAAAATAGGTTGTCTCTAAAGAATTTTATTTTTAATTTTTTTAATGTTTTATTTATTTCTGAGAGAGAGAGAGATACAACGTGAGCAGGAGAGGGTCAGAGAGAGAGGGAGATACAGAATCTGAAACAGGCTCCAGGCTTTTAGCTGACAGTCAACACAGAGCCCAACGTGGGGCTCGAATCCACAAACTGTGAGATCATGACCTGAGCTGAAGCCAGACGCTTAACCGACTGAGCCGCCCAGGCGTCCCAAGAATTTTAAAACAATAATAGAGCCAATTAAAAGTTGGTCTGTTTTGCATATCTATGCACTAGTTAAGTCTAAGCTATGTCAGTGATAAAATACCCATTCTTGAAAAACCATTCTCAGTCTAAATTTTATTTTAACATATGTGTAACTTATATACAATAAAGTGCATATATTCAAGAGTACACTTTGATGAATTTTGGTACCTGTATACAGCTGTATAACTCCTGACTCTCTTATGAACATATAGACCACTTTCTTCAACTCTGAAAGTCCTTTTGTGCCTCATTTCTACTCATTCCTGACTGAGCACCAAAAACCCAACACTGTTAGGAGTTCCGTTGTCAGGGATTCGTGTTGCCTGTTACTACACTTCATGTTAAGGGAATCACATAGTGCATATTCTTCTGTGTTTGGCTTCCTGTGAATATAATATTATTCAACATTTTTTTCCCATTTGATTGTTGAATAATATCCTGTAACACGAATACAGTGCAAATACCTTATTTTTATGGATATGCGATTTCCCCTTTTCGATTTTTGTCTGTTATGAATAAAGCTACGGTAAATACTTTTGTATGATATTTTTGTAGGTATATTTTCATTTATTTTGGGTAAGGAAAAAGAAGACTATAATTTGGTCATAAGTTACGTTTTTTTTTAAATTTATAAGAAGCTGTCAAGAGTTTTTCGAAGTAGTTGCTCCAATTTCAGCATCCCTCAACTTTATATGAGAGTTTCAGTTGATCTGCATCTTTGTTGCTACTTACTCTTGCCAGTTTCCTCTAATTAAATCATTCTCATGGTGAATATGGTTAGTATTTTGTGGTTTAAATGTACATTTCTCTAATAATATATGCTGAGAAATTTGAATCAACCATTTGGATATCTTCCTTTATGTAGAGCCTTTGTTCATTATAGCTCTACAGCTAAGGTTTCATAGGTTTACCATACAAAGAAAATGAGAAAAAGGGGAAGAAATCTCACTTAACCTCTCAGAGGTTTCCCTTTTACAGAATTTTGGTTCTCTGAGTCCTGGTTACTTGAGCAGTTTTCTGAAGACTTTAATCAAATATCTTTTAAAATTTAGTTTATTTGTTTGCTTGTTAATTTTAATCTAAGAGATGGGTGCAGATTATGTATTGTTGGCTATGTCTTTGTTGTCCTACTCACTAATTGTTATATTTAAAAATATTTTACTTTATTTTTTACTTTTTTAAATGTTTTATTAATTTCTGAGAGAGAGACAGCATGAACAGGGGAGGGTTAGAGACAGAGGGAGATACAGAATCTGAAACAGGCTCCAGGCTCTTAGCTGGCAGTCAACACAGAGCCCAACGCGGGGCTCGAACCCATGAACTATGAGATCATGACCTGAGCCGAAGTTGGACGCTTAACTGACTGAGCCACCCAAGCACTTCAATATTTTTATTTTAATTCCAGATTTTTTTATTTGGATCCCCACTTAAAAATTTTGTGTATTTATCTTGTCCTTAAAATAGTTCTGTGTGACTGCTTATGTTCACTTACTTTAACTCTCTGTTCCAACATCACTTTATCAGAGCATTTCTTGACTAGTCTATTAAAAATAGCAAAATAGAATAATTTTGACTCCTTGTACTCATATTTTTTAATCCGAACTCTTATCAGTCCAAGATATAGTGTCTGTTTTTAAATCTATTTGTTTTCTATCTTCTTGATTTCTGCCTGCCTCTCTATTAAATTGCGAGGTTCATAAAACTCCATATTAGCCACATTTTTCTCCTAAATTGCTAATAGCCTCTGAACTCTAACATCCACTAACGTTGTATTCTTATTTTAATTAAAGAAATTGTGAGATTATACTCTGTATGGTTACCATATAGTTGTGTGACTTCTCTATCAGTAACATGTTTAATGCATATAGTGGCCATGTATCACTTACCTCTCAACTTTATAGACAATGTTTATTAAATTGAAATGCAGTAACATTAAGTTATATGCAGTCTGAGGGAAAAGCTCCAGTTTAGGGTGTTGTTGTGTCCTGAATTCACAAACATTCTTAATTTCAAAACTCTGATTAGCAATCTCACAAGAGCAACTAAAGTCTAGCTTGTTTGAGGTAATTTAATTCCATAATGCTATCATTTATTTCCATTTCATATGCCTAGGACTTAGCACAGTGATAATTTTTTAAAATTTTTATTGTGGTAAAATACATTTAATAAAATTTACTATCTTAATTATTTTAAGTGTAGAGTTCAATGGTATTAATTATACTCAGTGCTCTGCAATCATCATCACTATTTTGGAGGGACTCAGCAAGTTTTCCTCATTGGCTGTACAATTTCACATTCTTATCAGAAGTGCCCAAGGGTTACAATTTCTCCATGTCTTTACCTACACTTGTTATTTTTTGTTTTGTTTTTGTTTTTTCTTTTTTATACCAGCCATCCTAATGGGTGTGAGGTGGTATCTCATTATAATTTTGATTTGCATATCTCCAGTGATCAGTGATGTTGAACATCTTTTATGGGCTTCTTAGCCATTTGTATATCTTCTTTCAGGAAATATCTATTCAAGTCTTTGTTCAGTTTGAATTGAGGTGTTTATGTTATTGTTGCTTAGTTCCCTGTGTATTTTGGATATTAGTCACTTAACAGATATACGATTCTCAAATACTAGCTCTTAATTTGTGTATTTTTATTTACTCTTTTGATAGTGTCTTTGAGGCACAAAATTTTAAATTTTCATTCTGTCCAGTATGTCAGTTTTTCTTTTATTGCCTGTGCCTTTGGTGTCAGACCCCCCCAAAAAATTGTTGCTGAATTGTTGTGAAGCTTGCGCTCTATGTTTTCTTATAAGAATTTCATAGTTTTAGATATTATAAATATAATGTAGGCATTTGATTAATTTTGAGTTAATTTTTCTATGGTGTTAAAAGTAAGGTCTAGCTTCATTCTTTAGCAAGTAGATATCCAGTTGTCCTAGGACCATTTCTTGAAAACCAACAACAGTCCTTTCCCCAATGAATGGTTTTGGCACTTCTGTCAAAAACTATTTGATCATATATGCAAGGGTTTATTTTGGTGCTCTCTGTATTCTTTTCCATTGATATATGCACTGCCTTTATTGCCAGTACCACAGTGTTTTGATTACTTTCTCTTTATGGTATATTTTGAAATTAGAAAGCATGACTTCTCCAAGTTATTTCTTTTTAAAGATTGCTTTGGCCATTTTGGGTTCCTTAGCCATATGAATGTTGAGATAAGTATTTCTATTTTTGCAAAAACAATCAAGGTTTTGGTAGCAATTGCATTGATTCTGTAGATCACTTTGGGTAGTATTAACATCTTAACAATATTAAGTATTCCAATCAGTGAAAATGAGATGTGTTTCTTTATATTTATGTTTTTCAATTCTTTTATTAATGTTTTATAGCTTTTATTTTGTAAATATTTCACTTCCTTAGTGAAGATAATTCTTATTTTATTCTTATTGACAAATATTGTAAATGGAATTGTTTTGTAATTTTCTTTTTAAGTTGTTCATTGTTAGTGGATAAATGCATCTGATATTATGGGTTGACTTTGTATCCTGCTAATTTGTGAAATTTACTATTAGTTCTGACAGGGTTTTGGTGAATTTTTTTAGGGTTTTCTGCATGTAAGACCATATCATCTGTGAACAGAGATAATTTTACTTCTTCCTTTCGAATTTAGTTTCCTTTAATTTCTTCTTCTTGACCATTTACTCTGGCTAGAATTTCCTGTACTATGTTAAATAGAAGTGGTAAGAGTAGGAATCCTTGCCTTTTTCCTTACATTTAAGAAAAAGTTCTTAATATTCACCATTGACTATGATGTTTGCTGTGTTGTTGTTGTTGTTGTTTTTTTTTCATATATGGCTATTACTTTGCTGAGGCAGTTTCCTTCTATTCCTAGTACGATGAGTGTTTTATGATACAAGTGTATGGGATTATATTCAATGTTTCTTTTTCAGAATTTATTGAGATGATGATCATGTGATTTCCATCTTTTATTTTGTTAATGAGGTGTATCACATTCATTGATTTGGTCAATGTTTGGTATAATGTTTGTGTAATTCACCACTGAAACCATCATGCCCAACACGTTTTTTTCAGGAGAGTTTTGATTACTGATTCAATTTCCTTACTAGTTACAGATCTATTTATATTTTTCTATTTTTTGTTATTTACTCTTGGTAGGTTTTGCGTTTTTATGAATTTGTCCATTTCATCGAGGTTATCCCATTTCTTAGCGTATAAATTGTTCATATTATTCTTCTACAATCTTTTCTTTTTAATTTCTGTAGAGTTGTTAGTAATATTCCTAGTTTTATTTCTGACTTCAGTAATTTAAGCCTTTTCTCTTTTTAGTAAATCTAGCTAAAGGTTTGTTAATTTTGTTGATTTTTTCAAAGAACCAACATTTGTTTTCATTGATTTTCTTATCTATTTTTATTCTTTACTTTATCTGTGATCTCTTCTTTATTATTTCCTTCCTTCTTTTAACTTACGGTTAATTTGTTCTCTTTCTAGTTCATTGAGTTATAAAGTTAGATTGTTGATTTGAAATATTTATTGTTTTATAATGTAAGTGTTTATTGCTATAGATTTCCCCCTTTTTTCTTTGTCCCATAAATTTTGGTATGTCCTGTTTTCATTTTCACTAATCTCCAAATACTTTCTAATTTCCCTTATGATATCTTTTTGGATCTATTGGTTATTAGAGAATGTGTTGTGTAGTTTCCAAATATTTGTGAATTGTTCAGTTTCTCTTAACAGATTACTGACTTGATCCCATTGTGGTCAGAGAAGACACTTTGTCTGATATCTGTCTTTTATAATCTATTGAGAATTAATTTGTATCCATTTGAGTGGTATATCTTGGAAAATGTCCCATGTGCAGTTGAGAAGAATGTGTATCTGTTTTTGAGTATAGGGTTCTTTATATGCCTATGGGATATAGTTGGTTTATTGTGATGATTTTGTTCTTTTTATCTTTATCTTCTGTCTGGTTGTTCTGTCCATTATTGTAAATAAAGTATAGAAGTCCCCAGCTGTTGTAGAATTGTTTATTTCTTCCTTCCTTCAATTGTGTGAGATTTTGTTTTTATAAATATTGATGGTCTATCATTAGACATATGAATATTTATAATTGTTGTGTCTTTCTATATTGAACATTTTATTAGTTATAATGTCCTTTCTGTCCCTCATAACCTTTTTTTAAAATTTGAAATATATTTTATTTGACATTAGTATAGCTACCTCTCCTCTCTTTTGGTTACTATTTGCGTGGAATATCTTTTTCATTCACTTGGTTCTAAAATGAGTCTCTTGTACACGAAGTATACTTGGATCATGTGTTTTTATCCATTCTGCTAGTCTCTGACTTTTGATTAAAGAGTTTAATCCATTTACACTTAAAAGTAATTACTGATTTTTATTTTGTCAAAATTACTTTTGTTATTTTGCTATCTGTTTTTTTACTGCCTTATAGTTGTTTGTCTCGTTTCCTATATTATTTTCTTCTTTTTTTTTAGTTGATTTTTTGAAATGGAGTGTTTACATTCCTTTTTCATTTTCTTTTGTGTATATGCTACAGCTATGTTATCTGTGGTTACCATGGATATTATGCCTAACATTCAGAAATTACCACACTGATCCCCAGTATTTGGAGAACAGAGTTC
Source organism: Crocuta crocuta (assembly GCF_008692635.1). NCBI lineage: Eukaryota > Metazoa > Chordata > Mammalia > Carnivora > Hyaenidae > Crocuta > Crocuta crocuta. Next base: position 320,552 of record NW_027527973.1, read on the forward strand.
TTTTTTGCTCACTCTGGCTCCCACAAGCTATGTGCAAGGGACTCCAGGGACACTTGTGCAGCTGCCTGTCCTGTGGCTAAGGGTGGAGTATGAATAGTTGTTACTGTGCATAGAGCTGAGATTGACTGAAATTAACCATAAATTACTTTCTAAGCCTTTCCCTGGAGTTACAAATCTTTCGTAGATTCCACAGTTCCATAATAGTTAGTACAGTTAGTACAGTTGTTGTTTAGGTGTGGAGACAGATCCTGCAGTCTTCCCACAATAATTATTTTTATTAAAGAGTGACTTATATAAAGAATAACTTCCAAAATATGAAGGACTCAGGACCCCAATCTACCAGTGACTTTAAGGTATTCCATTAGGAACTTCAGAATTAAGGAATTTGATTCTCTCTTCCTGTGTCTAACCAAGTTATTCCTACAAAGTACCCCAAATATGATAAAGCAGGTTTGCATATCCTAGTTATATTTAAAAAAAATTTTCAAAGTCTCATTGTGTGAAGATGTTAAAAATAAGTAAATAAATTGCTAGAAAACCACATCTAATAAGGCAAACTAGATTCTGATACTCTTGTTTTTTTTTTAATGTTCTTTTTTTTTTTTATGTTTTATTTATTTCTAGGAGACAGAGAGAGAGACAGTGTGAGCAGGGGAGGGTTAGAGAGAGAGGGAGTCACAGACTGAAACAGGCTCCAGGCTCTGAGCTGGCAGTCAGCACAGAGCCCGACGCGGGGCTCGAACCCACGAACCGTGAGATCATGACCTAAGCGAAAGTCGGACGCTTAACCGACTAAGCCACCCAGGGGTCTCTAGATTCTGATACTCTTGCAAGTTCTTTCTATTAGTTGAAGATTACTATGAAATGACCTGAACAGTTTTGTTAGAACATTAAATTACAGTAATATAAACATATCCAACAAGGAAAGACAGGAAACATTTTCTTTAACAAAATCAGAAGACCTCTTAGTTTACAGTAAACACAGTATATAAATTTAACCTAATCACTAAATTTTTATAGTTTTACTTCAATTGTTTCATACTTTCAGAGAGAAGTAACACAAACTGAAAGGAATAGTTTTTATTTTAATAAATTGAAGTTATTTTAATTAGTTCAACAGTTATCATCATTATTTTATAATGAAAACTTTTATAGTCCATTTGCTTAATATTATGGTGGTACATATGTTTGCTTATTTGAAGTTGTTAACTCAGGGATTAATTTTAATATTCTATTGTCCAAACAAGGTAATGATAATATTGATATTTGCTAATTACCATAAGTAGTTGATGAACAAATTTAGTATCACTTGCAATTCTTAGCTATTTATAAAGCTCTCATTTCTACTAATAGCACAGTTGTTTTGAAGTCCTGATGACTTAGAAAGCAATACATGGATAATTATGTATAGACTACAGCTACTGTTATAAAGATTTTATGATAATTAGATGTAACAATGTATTTCCCAAATGAAATCACTTCAATTTGAATCATATTACAAACTATTATTTTAAATGTTAATGCATTTGTACTCTATCATTTTCTCTGTATATACAAATAGATGAAAAAGGACAATATCAAGATGTATTACATTATTATCCCCTTCTAGTTCTCTAATAAAGTCTTACTCAATACTGGAAAAATTAGAATAGAATTTATATTTTGAAGCTGATTTCTATAATTTTGTGTTTGAATACATGCTACTGATCCAATTAAAATCTAGAAAATGTTTCCTTCAAAAGAAAATTCACTGCTTTGTGATTGGATTTAAAATAAAATTTTATAAGATTTCTTAAATAGTATATTTTAAATATAATTTTAGTATAACTGTTGACTTACAACACTAGAGATACTTTCAGCTTTGTTATTGAGCTTATGGTAGGCCTCAAACAAAATGTATCTTTAAAATTTTTAATTATGGAAACCAACTTGACTATAAACTGTGAGAGAAAATAAAAATTTTAATTATAATACCACATTAACCATACTAAGACACTAGTATTATGAATGTATACATTATCATGATCATGTATTTTTATAGGAGACTGTAGTTTGAATTACTGTAACCTTCTAACAAAAAGGAAACACATGAAACTACATGTTGAAATTAAAAGCTAAAAACAAATAATCAAGAAACAGCAGATTTCTAAATTTTACTTCATATATTTATTTAAACTTAAATTTGGCCTTCTAAAATCAGTGATATTAATATGTCTGAATCAAGCCAATGTTGATGTTAGAATACAATATACATGGATTAATGATAGTAAAATCTATCACAATCTTATTAGAAAGAGTTATTGTAAAGCCAAGTAATTTATATAGCCATAACTTTAGCACAGAAGTAAACTAGTTACTTTTACTATTTAATCCTGTTTGACTTTATTATTAGTAAAATGTCATACTATTTTTTAGCAATTTTCTTTTTTAATGTTTATTTATTTGTTTAGAGAGAGAAAGAGAGAGCATACACAAGCAGGGGAGGGACAGAGAAAAAGGGAGATATAATCCCAAGCAGGCTTCAGACTATTAGCACAGAGCCCAACACAGGCTTCAAACTCATGAACCTTGAGGTCATGACTTGAGCCAAAATCAAGATTACATGCTTAACTAACTGAGCCACTCAGGTGCCCCTAAAATGTCCATATTATTTAACTTTACTTGTTTTTCAAATTTAATTAGAATGAAAATTCCAAATATAAGTTATAGATTAATTTTGATCTTAATTATTCACAAACATTTTAACAAAGTGTGAATTAAAATTCACTATATAGTTTATTTTTTGAGGAAAAAAATGTAAGAATGTTATAGACATAAAGCCTTATGTTTTTGTAATTTTCAAAACATTAAAATAAATACTGAATTTTATAACAAAGAGTATATCATTTTAAATTCATTTTATGACATATTTCAAAAATAAGCTCTTATTTATACAGATGAGTTAGAAATTACATTATTTTGTTATATTTTCCTTTTTCAAATATATAGTAGTATAAAACTATTCATGACAAAATGTCAAAAATGTAGAAGAAAAAGAAATATCACAGCAGGTGAAAGAGGCAAAATGTCATTTATAAATAAATTCTCTTAAAATTCATCATTTGATACCAGATGTATCAATTGTTGTAAATAATGCTGGATGATTATTTGCTGTCATTTTTGCAAGAATCTCTGCATAGCAATTTGCTGGTATTTGTTAAGTAACTTTCATCTGCATACCAATTAACTACAAAAATGAAACTAATTAAAATTTTCTAGAATCAGATTGTAATTAAAACACTTTTGTGCATTTGCAAATTCTGTCTTCTTTCATCATAACAAAATTATTGGTAGATAGGTATTGCTAGTCTAATTTGTCAAATAATGCTTAGAGTTTATAAACATATGGCATAAATTATAAAATAACAGCCAGGATTTAAACCCAGGGCTTTGAATGATAAAATGTATGTCTCTCCCAATAAGTAGCTTATGCTCTAAGATTTTCACGTAGATTACTTCCAAGGATGCAATCTTTGAGAGCAAAACAAAAAAAGTAACCAAGAAATATTGACAACATTTTCAAAATACAATAATCCATAGTATATAAGAAACTCTTATAAATCAGTATTAAAAAAAACATATGAAATCCAATGTAAATGTGGTTAAAATATGTGCATAGTCACTTTATTGGGAGAAAATTTTGCATGGCATATCTACATATATCAGTTTTTATTTTGGACTATCTATTTAAGTGTATTTATATGGTAAAGAGCTTGAGTTTTGCCTGTTTTAACCTAAGTGTAGAATAATTACTTTTGTTTGTTTTTTGTTAGAATGAGGGAGGACAGAAGGAGAGAGAGAAAATCCCAGGCGAACTCTATGCTTAGCATGGAGCTCAATGCACAATGTATGAACAACATAAATGTGGTCCAGGCGGTCTCAGCCAAAGCCATCTTAGATTATTATATCAGAAGTAGCTTGCTGATAGCATGTGAGTGAGCTTAACCAGGAGCAGCAGAGGTGTTTTGACAACCATTCGAGATATTGAAAGCAATGAATTCTTACTATTATATGATGCTAGGTTTGCTGTGTTAACATGTATTATAAAATATATAATGTTTAAATTTATAAATATAGAATATGTTTACTTACAAATACAAAATTATAAAATATGTAGTATGTTATATAATATGTGTAATATAAT